>NW_006922125.1:1001439-1001988 GCF_000298275.1 Orycteropus afer afer
AAAAAAAAAAAAAAAAACTAATGCCCAAGCTGCACCCAGACTAATTAAGTCAGACTCTCTGGAGTGGGTCCCAGGCATTGTGTTTGTTTGTTTGACTCCCAAGTTGATTCTAATTTGCCACCAGAGTTGAGAACCACTGAGGGTGTGATGTCTAGAATCCCTTCTAGGTCTTAAAAACTCAGAAGCATAAAACTCAAGTGAGTTCTGGACCTCACCTTCCTCTTTTTGGCCAAACCTGCAATCTCTTCAGTCCATGACTAAGACATTTCAGATTCTTGCTCACTAGGGTGTATTTTTCTCTACACCTCTCATATGGAACAAAATCCAGTACAATGAAGTCATGAAATTACAGACATTTAAAAAACTAATTCAAAGTGTGTAAGTTCCTTGAATCCATCTACTACGCCTTTTATTGACTAAATAGAGGGCACATCATGAGGAACTGGTCATTCTGAACCACACCAATAACACAGACCCAAACCCAACTCATTGCCATCAAGTCAGATCCGACTCATAGCGACCCCTCCTTGGGTTTCTGAGGCAGTATCA
>NW_006922125.1:1002159-1005368 GCF_000298275.1 Orycteropus afer afer
GCATGTAGCGTGGCTTTACTCCTCAGGTAACAGAGGATTGTTGAAATTTTGAACAAGGAAGATGATTGTTTCTGAACAATTAATCTGACAGCTCCATGTACAATGGATTAGAGGGGAGAAGAGAAAAAAGAAGAGAAAGAGATTAGAGGTGTGTTGTGATAGGCTAAAGAAAAGGGTTTGAAAAAGTAAGGCTGGTTGCGGGGAGGGAGAGGAGGAGGCAGGTGTAGAAGACTCGTGACGGTTACTAAGTGCTGAGGAATCTGAGGACTGAAGATGCAGCAGGACTTAGCAACAATAACGGAGCATCCCACAACAGACTATCTTAATAAGAACTTAAAGGTCTTCAAAAGCCCTGCACAGTTGTACGGAAAAGACAGCATGCTGCTTGGGAGGAGTCTATCTAAAATCATCGAAATCCGTGCCCTTTTAGCAACCACCTCCTAGAAACATTCTCAGGGCTCCTACAGGAAATGGGCTCTCAACCAGTGACGTGGGAACGATGAAGTTTGAACTTGGGGCCTGAAAGTTCCCAAATACCAGAATCCCTTGAATTGGATAGCTGATATCCCACATGGTAAAAGAGGGAGGTTTAGACAAACAAAAATCCTTTGCAAAAAGATCTAGAAAAATACAGAAATCAACTTTGTTTTTCCTATTGGAGTTGGAGCATCTTTGGGAGCTGGCATTGTGCCCCACACACCCACCTCATCGCATCATTAGTGTTGCTGACACAGAGCTCTCACCATCCCCCCATTTGGTCCTCTCCACAATCCTGTGAGAACAGGCAAGGTAATAATCATTGTTAGCTCCACATGGCTGATAGCTCTGATGATCAAACAAGATGAATGAGTGTAAAAAGTACTGTGTAAAAGACCTAGAAATGTTTGCTCACGAAATGTATTCTTCCTCTTTCTAAAAGGAGTTCATGGCAGTTTTAGGGTTACTAGGTATTATTTTTCCTAACAATTTTATTCAGGCATAATTGACATACAGTGAACTTATTTCAAAAATTATGATTTGTTATGGTTTGCTGTATATATGTATACCTGTGAAACCACGACCACAGTCAAAATAATGACCATCTCCATCACCCCGAGATCATTGCCATTCGGAAGAGCAAAAAGAACTTTTGCCACATTCGCTTTGCTGAGGAGTATATGGTGGACAAAGCCCTTTACCTGTCTGGTAGGTGATTAGTGGTGAGGGCTGTGTCCATCACGCACAACAGAGATTGGGTATCAGTGTATTTGTATCTGCGGCAGCTCAGTGTTAACCTCTTGTCTTCAGAGATGGAATATGTATGTTACCACCCCGCTTCTTCCTGTAAAGCTCTTCAGTGGCTCCAAGTTGTCTATGAGGAAACTCCACACTCTTCGCATGTGGCACACCAAAGGCCTCGATTACCTGCCCTCCTCAGTATCGTCTTGCAGTCCTCACACAGTGTCCCAACCATGCTAATCCTAGTTCCCACGATGTGTCATGCTGTTTTATGCCTTTTCCTCTGACTGGAATTAGCTCTTTACGCCCACCTGCCCACGTGCGTATCTTCACATCTGTAGCTCAAGCACGGTGGCCTCTGGGAAGCGTTCTCTGACTTGTCTCCCCACTCTACTCTAAGCTAGTTTAGGCACCCATTCCTCTGCGCTTCCTCCTAACATGGCACCTACTACCATCTACTGGGCCTGTCCCTTTATGTGTCTCCAGAGTGTGAACTCCTTAAGAGCAGGGACTGTGCCTTTTTTAACTTTGAATCCCCAAAACCAAAACCAAACTCACTGCTGTTGAGTCGGATCCAACTCACAGCGACCCCTCCTTGGGTTTCTGAGGCAGTATCACTATGGAAATAGATTGCCCTACCTCCTTTCCGATGAGTGGCTGGTGGGTTTGAACTGCCAGCCTTCTGGTTAGCAGTCAAATGCTTTCAGCACTATGCCACCAGAGCTCCTATTGATACCCAAGGAAGCTCCCAAATGAACTGCTGGCCAACTTGGATAAGTGTCAGGTGGGACATTGGCCTGATCTACAAGTGAGGCTCATTTATTTTTGCATTTGAGCTGTAATCACTGGTTGTTGAGCTCTCCAAATCTGGAGCGGGTGAATTGTTGTTAAGAGCTGAATAAAAAGAACGGATTATACAAAATAAATCCTCACAGATACAAAACCAACACTAGAAAAACCCATGGCCATCATGCTTTGCTTTGTTGGGCTGTGAACTGTAGGATTTTGCTTGGAAAATTCTTTGATACGTATAAATAGCCACAAGAAGCTGGCAGATATGATATGGCAGGCTTTATGTACAAGATAAGTGAGTGGAAAGCATATTTTTAAAGCAGAGGGAGAATCATCTCATTAAGTAGGTTTTTAATGATGCTCTATGGCCAAATTTATCTCACTTTAGTTAATGATTTCCTGGACCAGCTTACTTTTCCTACTTTCTGTCTTCCTTCTAAATGCTGCATGACTGATTCTAGACCTCACCTCTAGGTGAGGAGTTTGAGGAAAGGCTCACTGACCTCAGAAAGCAAAAAAGGGAGTGGTTTGCACTCCGGCTGACTTTGGTAACCACATCATTCTGGCAGTTGTAAATATTTTTGTAAATACTTACCCCATCATTGTCAAATTAATCCTGAAACAGTTCTTCCAGTAAGCACGAATACAGAGAGTTCATTGTGATTACAATCTGAATTAAACAAGCCCTTCTCTCAGAGACCCTGTAAGAGATTCAAATGAGTGGGTTTTCCCCACCCCACTGTCATCTTATTAAAAATAACTGAATGTCACAACAAAAGTAAAGAACCCTGGATGGGATGGACAGATGGGTGTAGGTCCTTGTCCTCTAGACATCCTGGTCAACAAACTATTGAATGAAGTGATGTTCAGGATCATGCAGCCAGTTTGCTGGGAAGCAAGAGTGGGTACCTTGAAGGCCACATACTCTGCACCCTTAGGCAGAAGTTCCAAATTTATCTCTGGGAAATGTTAGGTTTCTTGGCAGTCTGTCCCAAGCAAACATTTTAATTTCAAATGCTTTTTGCCCTTACATTTAGATCTTCCACCTCCTGCAACCCGAGAAAGACCACCAGGATGCAAAACAGTATTTGTGGGTGGCCTGCCGGAAAATGGGACAGAACAGATCATCATGGAAGTATTTGAACAGTGTGGAGAGATCATTGCCATTCGGAAGAGCAAAAAGAACTTTTGCCACATTC
>NW_006922125.1:1005468-1016101 GCF_000298275.1 Orycteropus afer afer
AATGTAGGATGTGGAACAATGCTTTTATGTATTTTGTTTTGCCAATTGAGTCTGGTGTCCCCCATCACTGTGGTCCTGAGACGGTAGATCTATTGGATCTCTCTCCCATAGTGTCTGGTTGTCTGTGAGGGATTACTCTGTGTCTGTCTTCTATTGTTTCTGTAAGGATTTCAGGTGTTTTTTATCACTGGTGTCTGTGCAAGATTAGCCTCTGCTGAATCTATCCTTGGTCTAGAGTATACTCCTGTTCACTGACTCCCATCTGATCCTCTCAGGTGTTTATGTGTTTATCTGTAGCCTGGTGCTTGGTGTTAATGGCAAGTATTGTGGACACATTGGTTGGTATTAGCATCTGTCATCTATCTCTTATGTGCACAATTCGGTGTCCTCCCATTTCCCAATGTTATTATGGTGGTCACAGATCCTTTCCATATATCCTTCTCCCTACCCACGTCAGTGTGTGGGCCCCAACTAGCCCGATATTAATCCCTCCCCTTCCCTCCCCATCCTTGTAACCTACAAAGTGAGTTCCCTTTCCCAAGCAAATCGTTCTTTGTCTTTTTACAGTAATGGGCTCATACAGTACTTGTCTTTGTGCAGTTGACTTATTTCACTCAGCATAATGTCCTCCAGGCTCATCCACATTGTGAGATGATTTGCGTATCCCTCACTGTTCTTTAATGTAGCATAGTCTTCCATTGTGTGCATGTACCATAATTAGGTTATCCATTCATCTGTTGATGGGCATTTAGGTTGTTTCCATCTCTTTGCTATAGCGAATTGTGCTGCGATGAACATAGGTATACATATGTCTGTTCATGTACTCTCTCTCACCTCTTTAGGATATATTCTTTTTGAAAGATATTTTGTCTGGGTATAGAATTCTAGGTTGGCAGTTTTTGTTTATGATTTTGTTTCACTGTCTTCTTTCTTGCACTGTTTCCAAAAAGAAATATGATATGATCCTTATCTTTGTTGCTCTGTACATACAGTATCTTTTCTTCTCTGGCTACTTTTAAGCTATCACCTTTATCACTGGTTTCGAGCCATTTGATTATGATGTGCGTGGGTATAATGTTCTTCATGTTTCTTGTGCTTGGTATTCATTGAACTTGTTGGCTCTGTGAGTTTATACTTTTCATCAAGTTTGGAATATTTTCTACCCTTATTTCTTCAAATTTATTTTTCTGTCTCTTTCCCTCTCTTCTCTCTTTCAGGGCTTCAATTAGGCATATTTTAAACCCCTGGAATTGTCCTGTAGCTCATGGAGGCTCTTTAAATTTTTGAAGTTACTGTTTCTCTTTCATTTTCGATAGTTTCTATTGCTGTGTCTTCAAGTTTACTAATTGTTCCTTCTCCAGTGTCTAATTTGCCATCAATCCTATTCAGTGATTTAAAAAAAAAAAAAACAGATATTATACTTTAAATCTCTTGAAGTTAGACTTTTTAAAAAAATATTTTGTGTTTCTACTTAATATGTTTGGGAGCTCTGATATCATAGTGCCTAAGGCACTTGACTGCTAACCAGAAGGCTGGCGGTTCAAACCCACCAGCCACTCCTTGGAAGGAGGATGGGGCAATCTACTTCTGTAGTGGTACTGCCTTGGAAACCCAAGAAGGGGTCGCTATGAGTAGGGTCCGACTCGATGGCACATAACAACAACAACTTAATATGTTCAGTCTTTTCTCTAACTTCTTGAACATGTGGAACCCAATCATAATAATTGTTTTTATGTCCTTGTCTGTTAATTCTGTTATCTGAATCACTTCTGGATCTCTTTTGATTGATTGATTTTTTTTTTCAAATCCTTCTTATTTGTCATGTTTTCCTGCTCTTTGCATACCTGATAATATTTATTGAATACCAGACATTATGAACTTTACCTTGTTGGGTACCAGATATTTTTTAATCCTATACATATTCTTAAAGTTTGTTATGCAATGCAGTTAAGTAGCTTGGAAACCTTTTGGTCCTTCTGGATCTTGCTTTGTTAGACAGGACCACAGCAGTATTTAGTCCAGGGGTAGTTTTCCTTCACTAATGAGTACTCTATCCAGTGCCCCATGAATTAAGAGTTGTCCTGCTGTAGCTGGGTGATGAGAAAAGGAATACTTCCCAGCCTTGTGTGAGCTCCAGGGACTGTTCCTTCTAATCCTCGTGTAGTTTCTATGCACACACATACCCATCATTACTTAACTAAAGAATACAGCTCTCTGATGTTTTTCTCTGCAGCTTTTTTTTCTTTCTGGTACTCTGTCTTACAGACTCTGTCTCTGTTAGCCTCCCTAGATCTTAGTTCTGTCTCCTTCACTCAGGGAGATCATTAGTCTGTACCTGAGTTCTCTTCCCTACATTGCAGCCTAGGCAGTAAGCTGAGGCAACCTCAGAGATCAGTTCATTAGGTTCCTGCCTCTCGGTGATCACTGTCCTTCAGGGCCTTATTGTCCAGTGTCCTAAAAAAAAAAAAATTATTTCCTGAATTTTACCTAGATATTTAGTTGTTTCAGGCATAAGGGTAAATCTGGTCCTGTACTCTATCTTGACCAGAAGCAGAAGTCTTTGTTGCATGTTATTCTTGAGAGGCAGGTTGAAATTGTTGAAAGTGTGATGGATTTAAAGTCTAACGCCCTGGATTCAAGTCCCGACCTCTACCATCTGCTAGTTCTTTGACCCTGAGAAAGCCACTTAGCCTCTCCAACCTCTCTGATGCTTGGTTTTCTCTTCTGTAAAATGCTTACTCTACAAAATTGTGCTGAAAATGAAATGAGATGATAAATATATGTGGAAATATCTAGCTCAGCTCCTGAAACTTAAAAATTACTTAAATGTTCTTCCTCCATTTCTTTTTTTATATAAATAAAACAGCATAGTTATTTTAACCTCTGTCTTCCACACTAACCTACTTTGTCTATAGAAAAGCCATCTGCTGGCACCAGGCCAGAGTGTTTTATTATTGCTGTTATTGTTAGTATCTTGTTTTTCCATAAGAGGAAACATGTAAATAGCAGGTGTACATAAGTGACACATTTCTACAAAGCCTTCTCTGTAGCCTTGACCTGTGTGAGTGCAGGTTCTACTCTTGGAAGCATTTTCAAAGGCAGAATAAAACACTGACTTGAGGGGTTTTTGCACAGAAAGGACACCAATAGAGTTGTGCCCATCCACGAGTCACTTGTTGGTGCTGAACACACAGTCTCTTCTCTAGAAAAGACCCCCATTCATTCATATTTACAGGTTCCTTTTGATGGGCACATGAAGCAATCTCCAAACCAAGAAATGAGGCAGGAGCAGTTTCTTCTGCAACCATATCTCTGATCAAGTGTCTGAGACGTGTGTGACTCTCAGGCATGTGGGGTCGGGCTGTGTCCCCAGGACAGGAAGCACAGGCTGCTGTCCAGACTCGGACTGCTGGGAGCACCACGGCCTTTCCTGCTTCTTCTGCACTCACACTGCCAGGAATCTTCTTGCAGGTTTTCCTCCCCAGCCATTGCAATCACAGTTCCTTTTGCTTAATGTCTCCTTCAGTTGCTCTCAGTCACGCTTTCAGCTGCACATTCTTTTGGTGGTTCCCCTCCTCCTGGCAACTCACTCTCAATTTCCCACAGGATGTCATCTTCACCTTCCAAGTTGTTAGAGATGTGACACTTCCTGAATCTATGCACAATGGACTCACTTGAGATGCTATTCCACACCACCATGACCCATTCCAGAAAGAGACCAAGGGGTGGCTTCTTGGCATTCCCAGTTGTTCCTCCATTTTTTGTTAAGATACTTGGGTAGGCAAACATGTGAAAGTGGGGCCTTGACTCCTGGCTTTATGCATCCCAGTCCTGTGCCACTCTATCACAGTCACACTTCTTTTTTTGCCCCCAAAGGATCCAAAACTACATGTCACCTGGGTCACATACCACTCCCTCTCATATCTAATTTTCTTTTCTATAACAGAATGATTCAGAGTTGCCAGATGCATCTAGGAATCAATTTTAGGGATTTAACTACTGAACTGATACATTCAAAATTTACTAAAACGCTATGTGGTGGTATGACTGACCATCTTGGTGAAGTTATCCCGAGACACCATAGTTTGAGGCCACCTTTTCAGTCCTTTTGGGCTTATTCTTCATACCATTATCCACAGAGCTGCTCTCTGCCAGAGGTAGGTGGCAGATGGAGGAATGGAACTCCTTAGAACAACACGGACCCAAGCCATAAAACAGTAAGTCTGAAGCACTGCCGCTCTCACAGCCCTTTCTCTCTGCCTCCCTCTTGTAAACTTAGGTTACCGCATTCGCCTGGGCTCTAGCACTGACAAAAAGGACACAGGCCGGCTCCACGTTGACTTTGCACAGGCTCGAGATGACCTGTATGAGTGGGAATGTAAACAGCGCATGCTAGCAAGAGAGGAGCGCCACCGCCGAAGGCTGGAAGAGGAAAGACTGCGCCCCCCGTCCCCACCCCCAGTGGTCCACTATTCAGATCACGAATGCAGCATCGTTGCAGAAAAACTGAAAGGTACAGAAAGCAGCCAAGCTTCGTGATTACAAGAAGCTTTTTTTTTTTTTAAGGGAAATTTAATATATATATTTGTGTTGCTGACAGTTACCCTTTGAATTCTGCATTAAAGGACTTAGAGCCTAGCAGATAGAGAATTCTACCTAGTAACTCAAGAACCAGGAAATGTATCCCTTCTACCTGTGTCTCTGCTCCTTCGCTGTCCTGAAGGATTGCATTTTCTCTCCAGACATTAGGTGACTAGGAAGAAACCAATTTCCCCACGTTTTCACGTCAGAGAATTGTAGTTGTGACTCAGGACTTGGAATCTGTGCTCCTTCTTTCCTAGCGGATATAAGTTAGCTTTGAATTATAAACCAAATGAGTGAATCAGAATGATAGGACTTGATATAGCCCTGAAAACTCTGGTTAAGTCTGCATTTTTTCAGATGAGAAAGGGGGGGGGGCAGAGAGGCATAGTCACAGTGCACATTCTTCTTAAATTCCTCAAAGACTTACTTAACACCACCTTATTGACTCCACCCACCCAGCACTAATGCTATGAATTGTCCTTGCTCCTTGTGCTATAGAGTTAGCAAGATGCTGCTAATTCCACTTTCCAAATAGGTCTCCTTCACCCAATTGTTTGCACCATATAGCCTAAGGGATTCCCACATTTCAGAACTTCCTTGCTTGAATTAATGTTGTCTTCCTTTAACAGAAAAGGAGAAAACTTGGAGTCCAGAACAGAGACAGAAATAATGATTACAATTTGAAAAACAGAAAAGGCTGAATCTTTGGTAAGATGCCAGGTCCAAAACTGTTTACGTGATACCAAACAAGTCAATTTGAGTTTTTTTATAAAAAAAAAAAATTAATTTGTTTGTTATGTGGACCTCGAGAAAAGCAAAAACTGAGCATCAGCATAAAGGCTGACGTCTCCTTATATGTCTGCACTGAACAAAGGGCTCCAGGCAAGAAGTTCAAGTGGCAACTGTGGAAAAGGAAAAACTGTTTACACACCTTTCCATTTGAACTCTGTAAATATTTTTTCATACTGGTGGAAAATTAAAGTAAAAGTTCTAAATTAAAAGAAAAAAAATGCAATGAGAGACCTTTCACTCGACATAGATGTTTCTGGCCAGAAGGATGTGAAGCCCTCCACCACGGCTGTCCTCAGAGGGGTCTCGAACAGCAAGATCTGTAAGTGTCTATCTCAAGCGCTGGATCAGAAGCGTTGGAAGAGCTGTGCTAACTAATCAGACAGCAGCGGATAACTCCTAACTAGCTAACTAGCTGCAGTTGTCGTCTTGGAGGGTTCCTCAGGCAAGAACAACAGGTTGTGGAGAAATGTAGAAATAAAATGAATTGTTTCACAATAGACTGTGACTGCGGCTGAGTAGAAGGCCTAGAGCTATGGATTGGATGCAAGAGTGATGTTATAAAAGGTCACATGGAAGATGTGTTTATACCTTAAGAATTAATCACATAACTCTTTCTTAAGGCTCCTTCCAACACTATAATTCCATGGCTCTAGGACAAAGTTACTATGAAATAAATTCAGGTAAACTCAAGGCTCAAGTTTACTTTTCCCTACGGAAACACAGAATTGTAGAAACCTGAAGTTCCCTCACTGTTCATTCACACACACACACACACACACAGGTGAAGAAATTTGCAGTATGTGAAAGCTATAATATTGGTAAAGAAACTTTTATCTTAAGGGAGAAAGAAACCATCTTCTTTCTGAAATTCTTCACAGACCACACCAATCTGGCTGCTGTTTGAGTCTTTCCCTTCTGTCTTTCTGCTGCCTGGGTGCAAGTAAGTGTGTGTGTGGCCTCTTCCTCGGCAATTCATTTCACAACCACTGCCCAAAAGCCCTGGTGGCCTCCCCGCCAGCATTTGGGGGAAATAAATTACAACTTAGTTACTTTTGATGATTGTAAATATAATTCTTTTTCAGATGACTCCAAGTTCTCTGAAGCCGTGCAGACCTTGCTAACCTGGATTGAGCGAGGAGAGGTGAACCGTCGCAGTGCCAACAACTTCTACTCCATGATCCAGTCGGCCAACAGCCACGTGCGCCGCCTGGTGAATGAGAAAGCTGCCCACGAGAAAGACATGGAAGAAGCAAAGGAGAAGTTCAAACAGGCCCTTTCTGGAATTCTTGTTCAGTGTGAGTGGAAGTCTGAGTTCTACTGGAGGCTGACAGGGCACTTAGTCACCACTCTCTACCACAGCAGCCCAGGCCTACAGAGCCATCCCTGTGTGATGGGCAGGGCTTTCTTCCTCTGCCTTGTGCTCTCCTGATGTTGCCAAATTCCCAAGGTCCACTTCCACAGGATGCATGGAGGCATCACCTCTTTTCATTTTCTCCAGCGTCTCTGCTTCAGTTCCTTAGAAACACTAACACATAGGCCACAGTCCTGCACATTGTACTTTTTCTTGTTCTCCAGAAACCCTGAGTCTCAGTGGAAAATTTAAGATTTCATTGGTGAAGCATTTTTTAGCTTTTTTTCAGATTTGGATCATTATCACGTAATACACTTTTTAGGTACTCCATTTTAGTGATCAACTATGTTTCCCAAGGGGATTGACTGGGGACCAAATTTGCTCTTTGTATTTCTGTTGCCTTTCCTTTGCTGGGTATCACAGACACCATGCCAGGGAGTGGGAAGCCACTGAAATGGCCATTTTCAAAGAGACGTACGGCTCTAAACCTTTGCAGGGTCTCTTAAATATTTGAGACAGAACAGAGAAATTCTCAAGTGATATTGGTGCTCACTATGTTATAGAACTATACACTTACATCTTTTCAGTAAGAAACTGTATTCACCTTAAGAATAAGGGTACAGTTTTATGATTTTGCTTTTAAACAATTAAGGTCCACTCTTCCCATATAGTATACTTGACTCATACATAACTGGGATTAAGGAGGAGTTCTCTTTTCCATTTTTATTTTTCAAGTATTTGTGGGCATAAAGTGCAGGAGGAGAAAGCACATATCTTCAGGACTTCAGAGTAAGTAGAAAGAGAGCAGCAAAACATCACAGGGATGTAAATCCTCGAATCAACAGAAGACAGGGTACAAACAGTGCTATCAAGAAAGAAAGAATGCCTCTGCATTTTCTTACTGTGAACACCCGGCCAGGGGCTCTCATCCTGCTTTTCTTTTTCCAAAAGAGTCATGTCTAGGCTTCCCCTCTTGAACTAGGTAGGATAAAGGCCCTCGGATATCTGTACACTGTTCTCCATTCAACACTTGAAGCAACCCTGCAAAATACTCTCTAGGACTGCATTTGCCTAGTATTCCTCCATCAAAGTTATATTCCCCCAGTCAACGAGTCTATCTAGGTAGACTTGAAATAGATGCAATCCATCCTAGGTTTTAATTTGATGCCCCTGGTTCAATATATCTCCAAATACTACAAGGCTGAATTCTGGTGAAGTGAAGCATCCAGGCTCATTGTGAAGGGCCAGCTGATGAAAGGAACCAGAGCGAGAAAGGGCTGGTGCAGTTCACCGCTTGCTGCAATGCTATGCGGGGTCAATAGACATTGGCTATGACTCTTGCCTCACCTGCCTGAGTGAGTCCAGACAGCCTGCATTGTATCTTTGGTCACCATTTCACTCCAGAGTTTCTGGTGTTCACTTTGATGTCTTGATGTCTCTGCCTTTGAGTTCCCTTTAGGATCATGGTACCCCAACACACAGCCTTTTCCAAGCATGACTACTGTCACGTATCCTGTCATAACAAGAAGATATAGCATGCCTGATGTTTCCCTTTTCTTTCTTTTCTCTTCTCTTTTGCCATCCCTGGATGACACCCTGGCCTGATCCAACTGCTGATTGGATGCTGCAGTTGAGCAGATCATGGCTGTGTACCATTCCGCCTCCAAACAAAAGGCCTGGGACCACTTCACAAAAGCCCAGCGTAAAAACATCAGCGTTTGGTGCAAACAAGCTGAGGTTGGTAACTTTTTTCTCTGGAAGCCCCTCAGGGGGACAGTTTCTTCCTTTAACATGTTATTGATTTGGAGTTTAGCCAGCATTAAATAGTGCCAAGCTCCCTGGTCACAAGGCCCTAATGAAATACTTTAAGACATGTTCTATAGCCTGTCACTGTGCCCAGACCACTTGCTGCCAAAAGGGTAATAAATGCTTACACTTTACCTTGGATGCCTTTGGCTGGGTGGAAACCTCAGTAGTGAAATTGTAGCTGGGATAACTGTAAGTTTACTTCTCTAAGCTGGCTAGTCTGGGGTACAGTAATAATCGGTGACCTGTGTTTCTCGGGCGAGCAGTATCAGGGCTGCCTTACGTTGATTAGAGTGCCTTGCCAGTTGAGGCTGGAAGCTGCCTGCTGTTAACACTGGAGCACTGCAGTGGCTGAGCTGCTTTTATCACACCTTTTCAGTGTCTTCATAGGTGGCATCTTTAAAGATAACAGAGGATTCTGATCTCAGATTAAGGTTGATACACAGCTTTCTGTTTGTGCCAAAGTGGCATTTTAGCATAATATTAGAATATGTGCAATGGTGGCGTAGTGCCCAAGGCATTTGACTGCTAACCAGAAAGCTGTCATTTCAAACCCACCAGCTACTCCTCAGAAGAAGGTTGGGCAATCTAATTCCATAGTGATACCACCTGGGAAACCCCAGGAGGGGTCACTATGAGTTGGATCAGACTCAATGGCAGTGAGTTTGGTTTTGGTTTGGTATTCTGAATCTGAGATTAAAAGCCAATATAGGAGGTTTGTTTTCACCTATGTGCCTTTGGCAGTGGTGGGACCTATGCCTCAAACTCTGCTGTTCCTAAAGGCAACTTCTTTACCCAGCCCTGATACTATCAGTCTATTTATGCAGCAACTGACTCAACTTCAGTTCTTAGTCCTCTTTGCAGTCAGGAGCTGGCATAGTGGATAAAGCATCCGGCTGCTAACCAGAAGGTCAGTGGTTCAAACCTGTCAGCCTCTCTGTGGGAGAAAGATGAGGCATTCAGCTTCCATAAAGACTTGCAGCCTTGGAAACCTATGGGGCAGTTCTGCTTTGTCCTCCGGGGTCACTCTGAAGTGGAATTGACTTGATGGCAGTGGGTTTTACCAGTCTGGCAGCGGTCCTCTTGCATCTGTCGGTACAGATTATCATATTCCTAAGCATCTGAATAGCATTTTAAGGCATTTACATTTTACAGAGGCACTGTCGTATCCATTATCCCACCTATGTGAGCCTCGCAATAGATGTGATGTAGTGGATAGAGCATTGGACGTGAGGTCATATGTGAATTCAAATCTCAGCTCTGACAAGTTATAGCTGGGTGACTTGGAGCAATGTACTCAACCTTCCTCAATCTCTATTTTTTCATCTGTAAATTGGAAATAATACTAAATCATAATAATGAAACCAGTCTTAAAGTATTAAATGAACTAAGAGATGCATAAACAGTGTTTTTTTAAATTATTTTGTAAATTGCATATTTTGTAGGACTTTTAATAGTAATGATAGAGAAAAAAACAAGGAAAACTATTTAATGAAAGCATGATATTTAGCTTTGGTAAATGACTTTAGAGCAGTTAAAAAAAGACATTGCTTTAAAGAACTCAGAATCAGAAAAAAAACCACTAAATTATTTAAGAACACATATATTTTAAAATATATTATAATTTATTTACACCATTGGGAAGACTCAACGGCACATGACAACAACAATGTTAGTAAGCTGCACATTTCCTGAGGTCTATAGAGAACTAAGGAGCTCTGGTAGCATAGTGCCTAAGGCATTTGACTGCTAACCAGAAGACTGGTGGTTCAAACCCACCAGCCACTCCTCAGAAGGCAGACTGGGCAATCTATTTCCGTAGAGATACTGCTTTGAAAACCCAAGGAGGGGTTGCTATGAGTCTAATCGACTCAAAGGCAGTGAGTTTGTTTTTTTTTCTTTTTTTTTAATTATAGAGACCTAAGAACTCTGCATCCTCTCACCCAAAATTATAGCAGAGCTTCCTTGTCAGAACAATGAGGATAAAGTATGCAGCCAGCATGACTTGACGAGAGCTGTATGTTTCTGCGGTGTAGTATATTACTTAGTGTGGCTTTTCTACCCATAAGTCTTTGTAAACTCCAAGGTGGGATTTTCTAT
>NW_006922125.1:1016551-1018370 GCF_000298275.1 Orycteropus afer afer
GGCCACTGCAGAGAATTATTGAACCCAGAGGAGAGGTGGTGGGTGCTTTGGGAGGAATGGTTGGTGAAAGGGCTGGAGGGAGCCAGCATGTCTGGCCTTGTAGGAATAGGCCTTGGGTTACTGCTGGTAATCCTGTCTTCCTCTTGTAGGATTAGAGGAGGTCAGAACATGTGGCCTCCTTGCCGTCTTAGCAGTTTCATACTATGTCTTGTAGACTTTGTAGAAACACGGAAAAATTCTTCTCCTTGTTTGATTGGACTACATTAAGGTCCACCTTGAATATTGATAAGGAGAAGTACTGAGCATAGAACATAGCTCGGGACCTTCCTCTGCCATTGCATTCCTTAAACCTAAACGATCTCTTCTATTTTATGTCATTGTCTCTTTAAATCATGGCTTTTTCTCTCTACATACTTTTAGTCAATAACAGGCACCTCTAAAGGCTGAAAGGAAGGATCCTACAGGAAGCAAAGTAACTATCCTCTTAACAATTATGGTTGCCTCTTAGCACCCCACTGAAAATCAAAGCATCTCAAAGACTTAATCCAGTTTTTCTTAGCCTAGGTATTGAAGCTGCAACTCAATTCAGAGGTTTCAGCAAGATAGAAGTTTCTGCCATATAACATATTGACAGTTGTCTCTGGGAACAAGCCAGCCAGTGACTTCCTTATGTCACAAAGTACGTGTTCCTTGCCCCATGGTCATTCTTCTACCAGCAGCCAATGCTGTCTTACACTAATAAGAGAAAGTTATGAAGTGACAAGAAAAAGTCCCACCTTGGGAGAGCTTAGGCACTGATTTTGATAGCATATGCTGGCCAGACTAGTTTGCTAATGAGTCCTTTTCACTAGTTTACTTTGCTGCTTTGTATGTGAGACTCATACATACAGGGTCGCTATGAGTCAGAATCAACTCCATGGCAACAGGATGTATGTGAGGCTTCCTGCTAAGACAATTGGAAAGAGTAATAAGAAAAGGCTGATGTCCTTCCCCTTACTGAAGGTGAGTGTCTACAGTGCCCTTACTGGCAGTTCTGTGTGTTGCGGGAACTCTGTCTATAGAATCATTAGATTAGAAGCTAACCTTGGATGATGTCTAAAAACTAGAGCCAACGCAGCAGGCACTGGAAGGTGCCCCCTTGCTTCCTCCTTAATAGGAGGTTTTACGCCACTGAGCCAGTATGTAGGTTCTGTGTAATATGAGGTTTTACACCACTGAGCCAATGGAGAAGGGACTTGATGAGTGTCAGCATTCTCATAAAAGGAAATACTTTGGTTGCTAAAATAATTCTCTGTAGATTTGCAAGCCTACCATTCCAAACTCCGAGGAACTGTTTGAAGACAGATATTCAAGTCATCCACATACCCTTGTCTTAGGAACCATTTGCACTAACACTAGCTTTCAACCACCAGAAAACATATAATACACACAGTCAATCATCGTCATTGCTGTCAATAAGTTCTAACTTACAAAAAGTTGAATTGGCAAAAGTTATGTTGTATTGCTAGTGGGGCTGTAAAAGGATACAACCACTGTAGAAATCAGTATGGCGATTCCTTAAAAAGTTGGAAATAGAAATACCATTGGATCCAGCAATCCCATTAGTAGGTGTATAACCTAAAGAAGTGAGAGGCAGACATGAATAACTATAAGCACACCCATGTTCACTGTGGCACTATTCACAGTAGCAAAAAGATGGAAACAATCTAAGTGCCCATCAGTAGAGGAATGGGTAACCAAGCTGTGGTACATACACACAATGGAATACTATGCAACACTAAAGAATAATGTAGAATCTGCAAAACACTGCATAATGTGG
>NW_006922125.1:1019065-1021416 GCF_000298275.1 Orycteropus afer afer
ATCTCTGTTCACCTGGAGCAGCAGAGGAAGAAGGAGAGGCAGGAACAGGAGGAGGCAGTGGAACGTGAGGTTCGTTGCCTCCACGGACAACTACTTCCTTTGCCCTGGGACCAGAAGAGCTGGATGATGCCTGGTTACCATCACTGAACATCCAGTCAGAGATGCTGTAGAAGAATCAAAAGGGGGAAAATGGAGGACAGAATTTCAAGTTTTCATATATCCAGACCTCCTGGAGCAAGGATGATTAGATGAATCCCTGAAACTATCACCCTAAAATAATCTTTAAACCTTAAGACAAAAATATCCCCTGACGTCTTCTTAAAATCAAACAGTAGTTTAGCTGACCTAGTAAAAAATATCTACCTTGAGTATTATGCTCTTTTAAGAACTATTTGGTCACGCTGTCATAAGGAACAAGTCCCTAGAGAGGGATATCATGCTTGGTAGAGGGTCAGCAAAAAGGGGAAATCCATCACAAGATAGAGTGGCTGTACCAATGCATAGCAAAGATTCTGAGGATGCCACAGGACCAGGCGGTGTTTCGTTCTGTTGTACGCAGGGTGCTGTGAGTTGGAGCTGATTTGATGGCTGGTAACATAGTGCCTAAGGCACTTGACTGCTCACCAGAAGGCTGGCGGTTCAAACCCACCAGCCACTCCTCGGAAGGAAGGTTGGGCAATCCTACTTCCGTAGTGATACTGCCTCGGAAACCCAAGGAGGGGTCGCTATGAGTCGGGGCCGACTCCATGGCAAATAATAACAACAACAACAACAACAACTATCTACATGAGATCAAACTGACAACAGCAACCGAAAGATTAGATAGGAATCTTAGTGGGCAGTGAGTTCATGAGGGATGAACAACTCGGAGAAGGAGAGTAAAAATGGTTGCACAACTCAAAGAATGTAATCAGTGTCACTAAATTGTACCTGTAAAAATTGTGGAATTGGTGTACATTTTACTGTGTATAGCCTCAACAACAGCAACAAAATAAATACATTTTTAAATCACTGCCTTAGTTCTCTAGTGCTACTACTGTAACAGACATACCACAAATGGGCGACTTTAACAAACAGGAATTTATTCTCTTACAGTTTAGGAGTTCAAGTTCAAAGTGCTGGCTCTAAGGGCTGGGTGAAGCCCCCTCGTTCCAGGCCCACTAGAGCTGGAGGCATCTCCTACCTCAGGCAGCTGCTGGCTGCTGAGGCTAACAAACCCAAGGTTGCCAGGTAAAATGGCACAGTCCCAAAATTGGCAGGCAACACAGCAGACCTCTGGTTCAAGTCCAGAAACATTCCCAAGATCGGCAGGCAACATGGCAGGCTGTTGGCTTAAATCCAGGAACTGGAAATGAAGACTCAGGAATCCCAAATGTGCCTAATGCTAGTGACCTTTCCCAAAGCTTCTACATACATACTGGAAGCAGGCCACACCAGGAAGGCAAATCATTTGCTGTTCACAGCAGATCCTGCTGTGGAATTGATTACACCACATCCAATCTCAACATGGGGAATAACTACATCCAGCTACCCAGCCACTCAAAAGCATGGCCCAACCAAGTCGACACACAACCTTAACTACCACAATCACCTATATGAAACCAAATAGTCAACAGTTACTTTCAAACAAAGATGAGAATGTAAGGAGGCAGGGAAACTAGATTAAAGGAAATGGAACAACCAGAATGGAAATGTATTCATGCATCGTGAAGAATGTAACTAGTGTCACTGAACAACTTGTGTAGAAATTGTTGAATGGGACCCTAAACTGCTATGTAAACTTTCACTGAAAACACAATATATTTTTAAATATGTATTAATACAATTTGGATCAACCAAATTTTTATTTGTATTATATATCATACAATAGACATTGATTAGGAAACTGTGTTTGTGCTTTGCACCACTTTATTAGATGATATCTTAGAGTTGAATGTTTACATAAGTGTAGAAACTGTCTCCCTATCCTCTGCTCCTTTCCAGCTCCTCATCTGACCCCTTCCCCACTGAGTTTCCTGTTAATATTGAAAGTCCAGGTAAATAGAATTTTGTTACACATTTAATGAAAGGTTAGGAACTTTGATTTCCTGGTAATCATATTCCTGTCATAAAGCAGGAATTTGTGTGAATTTAAATCCACACAAATTTTGGTGAAAACTATAGTTAGATAATTAACATGCAGTGATTTATGATTTGCTTAATTTATGATAAATCAAAAATGTCAGGTCGTACAAAAATGACTTTCATGCATTTCCGTCTGTCTTGGGTTTCAGTTTTATTCTATATGGAAGCGTTTTGTACTCCACTGTGGAGTAGGGTGTAAATTTCTAAGCTTCAGAAAAAGTTACCAT
>NW_006922125.1:1021696-1023867 GCF_000298275.1 Orycteropus afer afer
CCGACTCATAACGACCCCTTCTTTGGTTTCTGAGGTAGTGTCACTACGGAAGTAGATTGCCCAACCTTCCTTCCGAGGAGTGGCTGATGGGTATGAACCACCAACCTTCCGGTTAGCAGTCAAGTGCCTTAGGCACTATGCTACCAGAGCTCCTGAGTCAGTATTAGGGAGAGATTTTAAAAATGCAAATTGTCAGAAAATGTTTTTGCACGCCATCGCCCGTCTCCTAGTGTCAGCACTGAACCCAAGTGTCTGCAGGGGAAATGGGGGAAATCTGGAAGACAGCGGTTTCCCTTGTTGCCTGCCCTTCAGTGGCTCTGAGCCCTCCTCCTTTCTACACTTATGTCCAAACTGTGTCTTTCTCAGGTAAATGCCACCTGTTAGCCCTTCACTCTGAAGATATTTGTTAGGGTTTATTTCCCAAAGTAGAGCTTTTTGATCCAGCTGGAAGATGCAAAGTAATAGGTATCTCAGCTATGAACTGCTTTAATGGTAAGGTTTTTAAAGAATTAAAATATCACTTGGTCTACTTGGGAGTACAATCACTTATTAAATACTTCCCCATAAGTTAAGTGTAGTATGGTACCCTACAGCCGTGATGTTCCCTTTGCCTTTTGTCCTATTCATATGACTTAGTAATGGGTATATGTAGAAGAAGAATGATAAGACTCAGTTTCTTTGTAGCTAAGAAGGATTTTCTAGTGCGGAGAGCATTCTGAACGCTCCCACCTTGCCTGACCCTGGGTAGCTTAAAGCAAATATTCCCTTAGTGTTTCTTACCCTAATTTCATTATCATCTAAATGGAACTGGTAATTCTTGTTCCTGGAGTATTTTGAGGTATTTAGGTAAAATTTGCCCATACCAAATCCAGCCATACTGGCCGTGGAGTCCATTCCACTCATAGCAACCCCTCCTTGGGTTTCCGAGGTGGTATCTCTACAGAAGTACATTGCCCAATCTTCCTTCCAAGGAGTGGCTGGTGGGTTTGAACCACCAGTCTTCTGGTTAGTAGTCAAATGCCTTAGGCATTACGCTACCAGAGCTCCCAAATTTGCCCATAGGTCTGTTAAATGTCTAGGGATTTTTTAAAGATGTAAAGGACCTGTAGATCAGCTCTATCATTTAGTAATTGAACTTTTTATACTTCTAAGAAGAGATTGTGCCGTCTCACCCAGCTCGAAGCAGAAAGATGCTTTGTGGATACTGAGCAGCTCCAGGGCATGTCTTAGCTGTCAGTTAGCTCTTGCTGCCCTGGGCACAAGAGAAAAAGGAAAACAGCACAAAACGTTAAGCTGTTTCCATACCATTCTCCTGTCCATTCAAAGTCTATACCCTCTCCAGCAGATATGTGGTCCTTTTCATTTAAATAGTCAACTGTTGTCATTGTTAGGTGAACTGTTAGTGACTTTTCAAAAGGCATTATACTAGCTTTGTGTCTGTTGTAATGGTAACTTTTTCTGAAGCTTAGAAATTTACACCCTACTCCACAGTGGAGTACAAAACGCTTCCATATAGAATAAAACTGAAACCCAAGACAGAAGGAACACAATTTACTCTTCTGAGAAAGACAGTAACTTTCCCGGAGTTAGACGGCATGTTTGTGAATGAAGACTTGGACTCTGCTTGTACCCTCTAACAGCCTACATTTTTGTCAGGCAACTAGGAGAGCCAGGACTTTTCCTGATGCCGTAACTTGTACAGTTGTCGAATTTGCCAATGTCAAACCTTATTATAATCTCCCTTCCTGTAACAGCTCTTTGATGGTAACTGAAACCCAGACCCAGAAGATAAAATGAATTCTTAGAAGTAAGCAATTATTTTATTGTTCTCTGTGCAATGAGTTTGAATAAGACATACCAAATCTCTCTCTTGACAGTTCTTTAGAGGTCATTTTCCTCAAGCATGTGATTATTTTTCTCTGTCTTAAGTAATGTCCCTGTAGCACATGGTAGATGCTACGGTAGCATCTGATTTTTCTATTACTTTTTAACTGTCAGTGATGATACTGAACAGCTTACCTTTTTCAAAGGGTCTTTTATTTATTTTAAGTGAAAACTTAGCCTGATATTGTTGTTGTTACGTGCCGTGGAGTTGGACCCAATTCATAGCAACTCCTCCTTGGGTTTCAGAGGCGGTATCGCTATGGAAGTAGATTGCCCCATCTTCCTTC
>NW_006922125.1:1027792-1034943 GCF_000298275.1 Orycteropus afer afer
TTTTATCCCCTTTCTCCTGCTCTTCCGGCCTGCTACTCTGGGCGGGCCTGAGTTTCCTCTCCTCACCTAATCCCTTTGGCTGACTGCTCTTCTCTCTGGCTTCCTGGCTTTTAATCCCCTTTCTCCTGCTCTTCCCGCCTGCTACTTCGGGCGTCCCTGAGTTGTCTCTCCTCACCTGTAACCCTGGGGCTGACTGCCTGAAATATTTATAGTCCCCCTAAATGGTGGCGATTTTTAACCACATTGCTTTGGATATTTTTCCCCTCATGACAACCCAATTGGGCATAACCTAGGCTGGAAATTCTCAACTTGGTGCTGAGGAAACTCTGACAGGGCTCAGGTGGCCTCTAAATGATTGTGATCTAGTCCAAAAGGCACAGTCCTGTTTACATTTTTATTTAAAAGCGACTTTCCAGTGTGATCTTGGTCATGTCCAAGGCTCTTTATGCCTTAATGAAGATCAGAGTTTACACCTGATAGCATTTCCCTTCAGCCTGAAAAACTTCCTTTAGCATTTTTTTTATAGTGCAGATCTGCAGCTGATGAATTTTCTCAGGTTTTATATATCTGAAAATATCTTTATCTCATTTTCGTTCTTTAAAGAATTCTCTCTGAATATACAATTCTAAGTAAACAGATTTTTTTTTCTTCCAGCACTTTAAAGATATTATTCCACCGACTTTTGGCCTTCATTGCTTCTGAAAGAAATCAAAGGATTCACATTACCGTTCCCCTGTATGTAACACGGTGTTTCTCTCTGGTTGCTTTCAAGATGTTCTCCTTATCTTTAGTACTTAGCACTTGACTACGATGTTCTGAGTAGGTGTTCTTTTTTTCATTTACATCCTACTTGGGGTTCACTGAGGTTCACTTTGCCTCTTAAATCTGTAGATTAATGTCTTTCACCAAATTTGGGAGCTTTTTAACCATTATTTATTAAAATATTTTTAATCATTTCTCTCTTCTAAGTTCTATACATGTATTTTAGACTGTTTGGCTGTGATCCCACAAGTCCCTCAATCTGTTAGCTTTTTCTTTCTTTCTTTTTTAATATATATGCTTCTCTCTGTTCAAGAACTTCTATTAGGTTCTTTTTATAGTTTCTGTTTCTCTGCTGAGATTTCCTGTCTTTTCATTATTTATGAGCATATTTCCTCTGCATAACTGAGCACAGTTGTAATAGTTGAGTTAAAAGCCTTGCCTGCTAATTCCCACATCTGAGTCATTTCAGGGTTGATCTATGTTGATTGTCTTTTATCTTGAGAATGGATTGCTCCTTGTAGTTCTTTGTGTGGCAAGTAATTTTGGACTTTATCCTGGATATTGTGAATATTATTTGGTGAAGACTCTGAATTGTGTCATATTCCTCCAAAGAATGTTGACCCTGTTTGTTTGGTTTTAATGGTCAGTTTACTTAGATTCAAACTAGAAACTCTGTCTCTTAGATAGCAGTTCAAATCTCAGTTCTGTTCTTTCAGCCTTAAGTGTGCTGCTTGGAATATACCCTGCTTGTGCATCCATGGCTCAGGGGTCATGCAGAAAGTTGGACAGATCTTATGTACAAAAGTTAGTACTCTCCTTCTTTGGCTCTCTCCTTCCTCAAATTCTCCTCCCCTTACTTTCCAATGGCTATGGTTGCCATGAACTGTCTCCTCCAGTTCTTTAGGCCATAAAGACTGTGGGTCTTCTATTCAAGCTTTAGCCACCCTATAAGGTGCTAATTCTGGTCTGCTCTCAGGCCATAAGAAAATTTACTGTCATCAAGTCGATTCTGACTCATAGTAACCCCCATTGGGTTTCCAAGACTGTAAATCTTTATAGAAGCGGATTACCTCATCTTTCTTCTATGGAGCAGCTGGTGGGTTCAAACCACCAACCTTTTGGTTAGCAGCCACATGCCTTAACCACCACACCACCAGAGTTCTTTTTTCTCAGACTGTAAGACTCTTTAAAAACTGGGAAGCTCACCTTGTGCTGTTCATGTCTTCCAAGTATCAGCTGCTCTTCATAATAAGTCTGTTTTTGTTCACTCTCCGATGCCATCAAGTAATTGTGGATTTTCTGTTGTATTGTTTTGTGTTTTGTCCAGAGTTTAAAGTTGCTATCCATGAAATAGTTGCTCTGGTATGAGCTTACTCCTAACAGCATATTTTTGCTATAATGCATAAATGTGCAAAAACTTCATTAAGAATTCTATTGAATAAAATGGTAAGGGGAGAAGGAAGAGGGGTTTGTAAGCATCAAAACCAAAGGGTCAGACATGTGAAGGGGAAAATGGCAGAATCTCTAACAGAAAGTGTAGAAATCCATATGAGTAAGAGGTGAGGGGTGCTTCATGGCCTAAAGTACTTTGTAATATGTGAGGGTTACAAGAGTCATAGATTGCCAGAGCCTTGGGTATGAAAGAATGCTTTAAGTAGGATAGATTATAGCGTGTTTTTCCTTCACCATGTAAGTGCCTCTATGCCTTTGCCATAAGGATACTCTGAGGTTTTGTTATATGCTCCCCCCAAAAAAACCTTCTTTATTTTATCCTTAACCCTGTTCATTTCCTCAGCCTTTTCAAGGCTTTTGCATCTAAACAGTATACCTTTTAACCTTAGGAAATTCGCAACATTCACAATGATGAGCTAATGGGAATCAGGCGAGAAGAAGAGATGGAAATGTCTGATGATGAAATAGAAGAAACGACAGAAACAAAAGAAACTGAGGAATCAGGTGAGGATAAGTCTGCTCTGTTTTATGGAAGTACCATCTGCTTGCAGGGATGATATTAAAAGTCTTTAATACCCAGGATGGCATGCACACCTTCCTATCACACTGGACGTCAGCTGGAAACAATTGGTAAGACCATGCAGGTATACACAGGCTGACTATCAGCCTTGTGGTTACTGGATTCTCTGTGGT
Source organism: Orycteropus afer afer (assembly GCF_000298275.1). Taxonomy (NCBI): domain Eukaryota; kingdom Metazoa; phylum Chordata; class Mammalia; order Tubulidentata; family Orycteropodidae; genus Orycteropus; species Orycteropus afer. The sequence continues at coordinate 1,030,700 of NW_006922125.1, forward strand.
CTTCATTTATTCCCATTGCAGCACCTAATTGAAAGTGGACTTTCTTTTCCAAGAAGCACTGGACAGTTTGACAATATTGTTCCATGTTTGTTTCAGATGTATTAGGAATATATTCTGTAAGAGAAACTATAAGAGAATATATTCATAAATGGGTAAGTAGTCAACCTTTTGGGAAAAATAATTAGAGCCCTACCTCACTTACACTTGACACCAAAGTTAATTATAGATGGATTTTTAAGATTGAAATGTATGAAAAAAAACATAGCGAAAGAAAATATGGAAACCATAGAGGTTGGTTATATGATTTGAGGATGAAGATCATCAATGTTAGAAATCCTAAAAGGAATTTTTGATCAGTTTGTCTGCATGAAAAAAATCACAAATAAAAAGGAGAATCTACAATGGGAAAATACCCATAAAATATCACAGTGTGCCTGTCTGCTGACTTCTGTTGTGGTTACTTGGGAATATACTGAGAACCAAATGGAAATCCACAAACAGTTGTATGGATAAAGGCTTTAAGACCTCAATATCAGTCAGAGGCCACAGCGTAGGTCCCTGGTGGAACCCACAGGTCAAACCTATTGAACAATATGACAACACCCAAACCCTTGCCACAAGAAGACTATCAACGAAAAGACCAGTGTTTTCAGGCAAACCATTCTAGTCAACCTTAGGAGGCTGTAAGATACAATGGGGGAAAAAGCGCTGGACTTAAAGGTAGAACACCTGAGTTCTAGTCCCAGCTCTGCCCTTGACTAAAGAGAGACTTCTTCCACTAAGCCTCAGCTCCCTCACTTGTAAGAGGTACATTATAGAAGCCATCTAACAGGGATGTTGGGACGGTTCAGTGACTTAATTAATTCATTCAAAACTGTTTTTTTATATGCCAAGCACTGTGCTAGACATTAGAGATACAGTAATATGCTGGCCCTGCCCTTGAGGAGCTCACAGTCCAGTGACAGCACCTACCATAATGCCTGGTACATAGTACATGCTCAATAAATATGTGTGTGTGTGAGAGAGAGAGAGAGAGGAAGAGAAAGAGAAAGAAGGAAAGAGAAAGATTGACTGATTATAATTCAGATCTGAATCTCTCAGTCCCAGGACTTGAATATTGAACGCAGCAGCTTTCTAGCCACTTGAGTGATCCTAGAATCTTCACACCATTAAGAGAAACTCTTAAGAAAACCATGAATTCAGATTTTTAAGGCATTTGTTAGCTGTTATATCTGTGTTTCTACCACTTTTGCCATATGTTAGATCCCTAAACATACAAACATGTATATTGAATAAACCCTTTGTCATCACTAGTTGGCATTTTCAGAAAACTGAACTAATTACTAAAAGTAAATGCTATGAACTTAGGGCCAAAATAAACGATAGAGTTTAATAATAATTGAGCTATTCAAATTATTGAAGTGCTTAGCCAGGATATTTTATAACTGATTAAACTTTGGCTTGTAGCATTATTACCACTGCAGCATCTGCAGTATGTATAGTGTTTATCCAGTGTTATGAAATAAATGCAGCCATTAAGTTTGAGCATCCTCTTGATCAATTGCTGAGTTTGAGGAGTTCTTAGGGGAGGAGAGGGCTGTATAGGAGATTCAGATTGACTGCACTTGCTAGGTTGTTACAGTGCTCATCTGCTAACTGAAAGGTCAGCAGTTCAAACCCACCAGCTGCTCCGCGGGAGAAAGATGTGGCAGTCTGCTTCCGTAAAGATTTATAGCCTTGGAATTTCTATGGGACAGTTCTACTCTGTCCTACAGTGTGAGTATGAGTTGGAATCGACTCGACAGCAGTGGGTCTTTGGTATAATGGCATTTTGCTTCTGTATCACTTTTGAGTTAAAAGCTGTATTGGCTACTGCACAGAATCTTATTCGTTTAGAGACTGGAAACTCCCTGACAGATCATCTTAGGGCTATTTTCTTTCCTGTTCCACATGCCAGGATGCTGCTTTGTCAAATAAAGCTATCTACAATAGACTTAATGGAGCTTACCAAATAGCTTTTCTCCCAGAAGGTTTCAATTCATTTTAATTCAAGGACTTTGGTGCATTTTTCTTCCCCTCGATCGTATCTAATTTTGTTATCTCGCTGCTGTAGTACTCAACTGTAGAAATCCTGCTCAGTGTGAGCCAGTGAGGGGGGTCCTCAGCTTTGATCTAAATCAGCTACATGTTTTAGCTATCACTTGATTCCAATTAAAAGCTTAAGAAACTACATCTCACAGTTGTTCTTCTCTCTCTCTCTGTGTGTGTGTGTGTGTGTCTCCACGCCACCAAGCTTAAATTCCAGGAACCTATAGCATGTTTCTGGTGAGATTTTACTTCCCAGAGCAATCTCAATTGCTTTTCTTGGAATGCCACAAAATTACTGTACTCCAAGAGACTTTATTACTATTTGTGATGCAGCACTTGAAATACTCTTTCCATGCAAGAGGGGACTGCTATGCTCAAAGAAATGTGTTAAAGAGGGAGAATCACATCAAAGCAAATCACGATAGTGTGACTATTTCATTCTGCTGTTAGCCGTGATGGAGAGCACATGGACCCAGTAAACATAAGAACAGCTGGCTGTTCCCATTTAGCATTTTTCTTCTGCCTTCTTCATTCAAACTAGTGGTTCTCAGATTTTGGTCTACATGAGAGCCATTTGGGATACTTTTAAAAATTCAGATTGTTGGGCTCCAGAATGTAACTCAGTAGGTCTGCAGTGAAGCTCAGGAAACTATATTTTATCAGGCATCCTAAATGACTTAGATGTTGGTGGTCCAGGGAGCACACTTTGAAAAATACATATATTGACTTCAGTTAATTCCCTTTCATTCTTCTAGCTGAAGTTTTCTCTTCCCTCGATACCCAACCTCCTTTCTCCTCCCCCGACATCTCCCATTATTCCCATTTTAGGATTTTGACCAATTAATTAGCAAGCACCATGTCTCATAAGCTGAGGCAATAGAGATGTATCTTTGTACTCAATAAGCTCATAATCACAAAATTTAAGAAATACTGTGTGATTAATACTATTTTGGAAGAGATCACTGCTTAGAATGCAGTAGGGCAAGGGATATCAATATAGGCCATAGTAGTTACAGTCAGTGAACTTGAACAGACCCTTGAAAGATGACTAGTTTTGGACAAGAGGAGAGAAGGTAAGAAAACATTTTGATGAAGGGAGGGGAGGAGTAGGAGAATCAGAGCTCAAAGTGGAAAATAACCATGATATGTATGTTGTTGTTGTTGTTGTTATGTGCCATCGAGTCAGCCCCGACTCATAGCGACCCCTCCTTGGGTTTCTGAGGCAGTTTCACTACGGAAGTAGATTGCCCCATCTTCCTTCCGAGGAGTGGCTGGTGGGTTTGAACTGCCAGCCTTCTGGTTAGTAGTCAAGTGCCCTAGGCACTATGCTACCAGAGCTCCTCATGATATGTATATGGGGATATAAAAGATAGAGTAAGCAAGATGGACGCAGACTACAGGAACCATTTGTGCTGACCTGAGGCTTAGCATAGTAAATGATATGGAACCATTAGCATATCTTGACCATGCCACTAATATGATGAAAGTAGCATGAATTATATATATTTATGGGATAATTTTACATTAAGAGAGATCAGGTGGAGACCTTTATAGGAACTGAGATGTGAAACGATGAAGGTTAAGACTAGAGTAAAGGCAATGAGAACAGACAGAAGATGGTAGAAGAGGAGGCAATGGAGAGTATGAGATTAAAGATCCCAGGAGTCATTTTAGAGAAATAAATTAAAGTCTTTGGTGCCAGGTTGGATATATGTGAAGAAGAAAAGGAAAGAACACAGAATGTGTCTGTTTTCTAGTCTGGGAGACTGGAGGGTTGGTGGTAGAACTGACAGAAATGGGCTGATTGATGGGGCTGATTTGCAAAATACAGTGAGCTCAGTTCCAGATAGTAGGTAGTTAGGAAATGGACATAAAGGATTTGTATTTGAAAGGACAAATGTTACATGATCTCACTTTTATATGAAATATCTATAAGCGACAAATGTGTAGAGACAAAAGTTTATTAATGGTTACCGAGGTGGGAGGAGGAGGGATGGGAGAGTCACTGTTCAGGAAGCAATGAGTATTAGTTAATGGTGACAGACAATTAGGCAACAGATATTGATGGTGATGGTTGTGCAGCATGATGAATGTAATTGATGTCACTGGATTATATATACATGTAAAAATGTTTAATTGGAAAGTGTTGTGTCATG
>NW_006922125.1:1035043-1036514 GCF_000298275.1 Orycteropus afer afer
AGAATGAGTAGAAGATGGTAGTATAGAAGTATTGGCTGAAGCCCTGAAAATATGAATAAAAGAGTGCAAAAGGAGAGTGAGAGAGTGAAGAGCAAAGGGCTGGGTATAAAAGTTTTGGGGCTACCACAGTAAGAAAAAAGGAAAGGAAGAGAAGTTTGCAGAGAAATTAGAAAAAGAGCGATCTGAGAGGCTAGAAGAAAACTAGAAAAACTACAATGGACTGTGGAGACCAGAGATGAATTTATAGAACTAGAGAAAAATCAACATCATCAGATGTTGCAAAGAAGATAGCAATTGAGAGCAACAGTGTTGAGCAAGAGCTCTTTTAGTGGAGTTAGAGAGGTATAGGCCAGAATATATGACGTTGTTGCTGTTGTTGTTATGTGCCGTCGAGTCGGACCCAACTCATAGCGACCCCTCCTTGGGTTTCCGAGGCAGTATCACTACGGAAGTAGATTGCCCAGTCTTCCTTCCGAGGAGTGGCTGGTGGGTTTGAACCGCCAGCCTTCTGGTTAGCAGTCAAGTGCCTTAGCCACTATGCTACCCGAGCTCACAACAGGTCAAAAAGTTGGATACTGAGCAAAAGGAAATACAGGTATAGTGAATGGTAACTAGAATTGGTAGCAGAGTTAGACCAAACCAAACCAAACTCACTGCCGTTGAGTCAGACCCAACTCATAGTGACCCCTCCTTGGGTTTCCAAGGCAGTATCACTATGGAAGTAGATTGCCCAACCTGCCTTCTGAGGAGTGGCTGGTGGGTTTGAACCACCAGCCTTCTGGTTAGCAGTCAAATGCCTTAGGCACTATGCCACCAAAGCTCCTGGTAACAGAGTTAAAGGTACATTATTTGTTGTTAGATAGCAAATATTTGTAGACAGAAAGGAAGGAGGCCATGGACTGGGTGAAGTAGACCACTCCAAGAAAGTAAAGGTCTCAGCAAGGACAGAAAGAAGAATCTTAAGTGATAAGGGGCAATGAGATAACTGGCAGACAAGAATACTGTGTTTGAGAGGAGAATTTTGAAATCTGGAAGGGGAAACAGTAAAGGCCCTATTGTATCCAGACTGAGCCTGATTGGAGTGGAGATAATGACCTGTAGATACAAGTAAAGTGAGGTCATGCAACTCACTTGAGCTTTTGCCTGAAATGGCCTGTGACCACCCCCAATGAGCCATGATCATATCATCTCCCTCTCTTCTTTCTGGCTTTTTCCCTTTGTGAATCACTCTAGCTCAAACTTTTTGATGAGCCTTGAAGGGAATGTTACACATTCTTCCACCTATGATTTAACTAAAAAAAAACTCACTGCCATCAAGTTGGATCCAACTCATAGCGACCCGTCCTTGGGTTTCCAAGGCGGTATCACTACAGAAATAGATTGCCCAATCTTCCTTCTGAGGAGTGGCTGGTGGGTTTGAACTGCCAGCCTTCTGGTTAGCAGTCAAGTGCCTTAGGCACTACGCCACCAG
>NW_006922125.1:1036614-1053644 GCF_000298275.1 Orycteropus afer afer
TGTGCCATTGAGTAGGACCCGACTCATAGTGACCCCTCCTTGGGTTTCCAAGGCAATATCTCTAAGGAAATAGATTGCCCCATCTTCCTTCCAAGGATTGGCTGGTGGGTTTGAACCGCCAGCCTTCTGGTTAGCAGTCAAGTGCCTTAGGCACTATGCTACCAGAGCTCATATGTGTGTGTGTGTGTGTGTGTAATTTTTTTTAACTTTTTATTGTGATTTGGGTAAAGGTTTACAGAGCAAATCGGTTTTCTATTCAACAATTCATACACATTTTGTTTCATGTCATTGATTGTAATCCCCACAATGTAACATTACTCTTCCCACCTCCTCCCTGTGTTTCTCATTTCCATTTTTCCTTCTCTCCTAACCCTTCCTGCCTTCTGAACTTTATCCTTGAGCAAATGTTGCCCTTTTGATCTTGAATGGCTGATTGTTCTAAGGGGTGCACATCTCCTAGTGTTGTTGTTCACCTTCTAGACCTATCTATTGTTTGGCTGAAAATTGAGCCATGGGGTGGGGGTGAGTTCTGTTCCAGGACCAAAGTGTGACTAAGGGTCATAGTCTCAGGGATTCCAACAGTGTCTATCTGACCAGTAAGTTCAGTCTTTTTTATGATTTTGAGTTTTGTTCCACATTTTTCTCCTACTCTGTCCAAGGCCTTCTAATATGATCCCTCTCAGTGCAGTTGATAGTGGTAGCTGGGCACTATCTAGTTCTTCTGGTCTCAGAGTCATGGAATCTGTGGTTCCATGTTCCATTAGTCCTTTGGACTAATTGTTTCCATGTGTCTTTGATTTTCTTCACTCTTCTTTGCTCCATACAGGGAGAGACCAATTTTTTTTTTAATATAGCATATTCTATAAATACAACTTTGTAAGGGTGGCTTACTTCCTGAATTTACTTTCATTAACTTTTTTGTTACCTTTATACCACTGACGAAACCTAGGCACAAAATCCTTTTTGATCTTTTGTTGTATAAAAGCTTGTCTGGGATTTTGCTCTGAGTGGCTCTTCTAAAAGGAGGCATTCACAGCTGCCTTCATATTTCATATTGTCATGATGAACCGGCAGCCTTCAGATCTGAGGAGCAATCTCCATAAAGAGAAACATTCTTCCCACATAGGAAATAGTCACAAAAGGAGAAGCTTAGAACTAATGATGGCAGCATATGAATACATTCACTGTACTGTGCTCTTTAATACCAGGACTGATGGATTCATTCACCTGCTCAAACATATTATTAAAAGGTAATATTGAACTTTTCAGTGTTCTCGCAATGTACAGAGAACTCCAACTTCAGAAATGGGCCCAATTAATATTAAGTCTGTGAAGGTAAAGACCTGGTGTCCTCATTAAAATGACAAAAACCCTCATTTCAGAGAGTGTGAAATACATTTTGTAGGTAAGTTCCCCTCTGTAGCATTATGGGAGATCACATTTTCTTTCACTTAGTGACAGGTCCAAACTGAGGAAATTATTTTCTGCTCCCACTTGGCTGCAGGGATCTGTCTCTGCTCATCAGCATGCCCTTTCGCCCAGAAGAGAAGGAGCCTCTCCTTCATTTTCTCACAGAGAAAATATTTTCACATTTAAACTGGAGAACCCCCCTCTAACTAGTCTGCTAGGTCTCTGCCCTTTTCTCCTCCACATATCTCCACGTGACTTGTGTAATATGAGCATAATTACTGGCCTGTGTTAAAAGAAGAAACAAGAGGGTGTAAATGAAGTATCACTATTTTGGATGGAGCAGTGTAGACTCCCAGAGAACAAACATGCAAACCAAAGCAGAAATAAATAACTCCTCGGAAGGAAGGTTGGGCAATCTACTTCCGTAGTGATACTGCCTTGGAAACCCAAGGAGGGGTCACTATGAGTCGGGTCCGACTCGACGGCACATAACAACAACAACCACCACCATCTGTGGGAGTCACTCAGTTTACCAAGTAACCTGTGTGCTGTTCAGCAGACCTCCCAGCTCAAGATGTGTCCTTGGTACTGACCCAGCAAGTAAACCAAATATTTCTTCCTCTGCTGGGCAGATAGTTAATGGTCACTTTGCCACACAGTTTCCTATATACAATCATCTCCTTCACTTACAGCATTTTCTTTAGTATGTGATTGGTGGGGACAACTGTGTGTCTGATGGGAAGTATCCCAGCAGCAGAGAGAGATAGTAAGGATAGGGATTATTTGGAGTGGTGGGAATCCAAGTCTCTTGCATAAAGGCTTTCTCCTCAAAGACACAAAAGCTGTGTGATTACAGCAAGAATTCAAATCACTAATAAAACCAAGCATAAAATTGAATGTGTCATGCCAAAGACCTTTTGTAATTTTCTTAAACTAAAATGGGAAGTTTAAAATTGCCATTTCAGACTAATTGCATGACCATCCAGAGAGGAAAATAGGGACATTGAGAAAACGTCTCAACACTACCAGAGGATACTCCTCATCAGAACCCTTCCTTTAGCATTGCCACGCTGCTTTACATAGACAACCTAATCACATCAGTACCTGATAGTTTTAGAGAAACTTTCATGTTCAGGGTATTGAGTTAGACCCAACACCTCCCTAGAGGCAGATTACTTTTTAGAGTAAGGAATGTTTGTTTCAACCTTTGGAATATGGCTCTCTTCTGTATATTTCATCTTTGAAAATCACTTCTTTCCATTCATCATGTACAGGATGAATCTTATCCTCAAAAGTCTCTTTGGAAAACTCTTCTTCTGCCATTTAAAACAAAACAAAAACCCAAATGCACTGCCATCAAGTCAGATCCGACTCATAGCAATCCCTCCTTGGGTTTCTGAGACAGTATCACTAGGGAAATAGATTGCCCAACTTTCCTTTTGAGGAGTGGCTGGTGGGTTTGAACCGCCAGCCTTCTGGTTAGGCACTACGCCACCAGAGCTCCCATTCTGCCATTTATAGATAAGCTAATAACCTCGATTATTTCATTTCCTTCACTTTGCCCTTCTTCCCCTCAGAATCCCACCCTGTAACTAAGCTGAGAGAATTTACACCTTTGCCAAATTGCCTTTTAACTTTCTTCTACATTAGTATGTTGTTGTTAGGTGCCACTGAGTCGGTTCCAATGCGTAGTGACCCCGCGGACAGTGGAACAGAACCTGCCTGACCCTGTGCCAGCCTCATACTCCTTGCTGTGCTTGAGCTCATTTTGCAGCCGCTGTGCCGACCCATCGTGTTGGGACTCCTCCTCTTTTCTGCTGACCCTCTGCTTTACCACGCATGACATCCTCCTCCAGGGACTGGCCCCTCCTCATAATATGACCAAAGTACCAGAGACAGTCTTGCCATGCTCACTTCTAAGGAGTATTCAGGCTCTTCTTCTTCCAAGACAGATTTGTTGGTTCTTCTGGCAGTGCATGGTTTATTCAGTATTCTTTGCCAACAACATAATTCAAATGCATCAGTTCTTCTGTCTTCCTTATTCATTGTCCAGCTTTCACATTGAATGGGTCAGGCATATTTCAGTGTTCAAAGTAACATCTTTGCTCCTTAACACTTTAATGAGGTCTTTTGCAGCAGATTTGCCCAGTGCAATACATAGTTTGACTGCTGCTTCCATGGGTGTTGATTGTGGACCCAAGGAAAATAAAATCCTTGGCAACTTCAATCTTTTCTCCATTTATCATGATGTTGCTATTGGTCCAATTGTGAGGATTTTTGTTTTCTTTATGTTGAGGTTTAATCCATACTGATGGTTATAGTCTTTGATCTTCATCACACAGGGCTTCAAGTCCTCTTTCCTTTCAGCAAGCAAGGTTGTGTCATCTGCATATCACAGGTTATTAATGAGTGTTCCTCCAATCCTGGTGCTGCCTTCTTCAATATAGTCCAGCTTCTCAGATTATTTGTTCAGCACAAATATTGAATAAGTATGTCAAAAGGATATGACTCTGACACACACTTTTCCTAATTTTGAACCATGTTCTTGTTCTGTTTGAATGACTGCCTCTTGCCCTATGGACAGTTTCTCATGAGCACAATGAACTGTTCTGAAATTCCCATTCTTTGCAATGTTATCCATAATTTGTTATGATCCATACAATCTGATGCCTTTGTACAGTCAAAAATACATAGGTAAACATCTTTCTGGTATTCTCTGCTTTTAGCCAAGAATCATCTAACATCAGCAATGACATCCCTAGTTTCATGTCCTCTTCTGAATCCAACTGAAATTTCTGGCAGTTCCATGTTGATGTACTCTTACAACCATTTTTGAATTATTTTCAGCAAAATTTTAATTGCATGTGGTATCAATGGTACTGTTCAATGATTTCTGCATTCTATTGTGTCACCTTTCTTTGGAATGGGCACAAATTTGGATCTCTTCCAGTTGGTTGGCCAGATAGCTGTCTTCCACATTTCTTGGCATAAACAGGTGAGCACTTTCAGTTTTGCGTTCATTTGTTGAAACATCTCAATGGGTATTCCATCAATTCCTGGAGCCTTGTCTTCAGCGCAGCTTGGACTTCTTCCTTTAATACCATTAGTTCTTGATCATATGCTGCCTCCTGAAATGGTTGAATATCAACTAGTTCTTTTTGGTACAGTGACTCTGTGTATTCCTCCCATCTTCTTTTGATGCATCCTGCGTTGTTCAATATCTTGCCAGTAGAATCCTTCGATATTGCAACTTGAGGCTTGAATTTTTCTTCAGTTCTTTCAGCTTGAGGAATGCCTAGCATGTTCTTCCCTTTTGGTTTTCTAGCTCCATGTATTTGTACATTTCATTATAACAGTTTACTTTTTTTTTGCTACCCTTTGGAATCTTCTGTTCAGCAGTTTTACATCATCATTTATTATACATATTTGTAATTTTGATCCATTTTGATAATGTCTGTTTTCTGTGCTTTATGTTCTGTTAGTAATCAAAAAAGGAATAAACCAGACATTTCCATTAATTTGTTGTGTAATACTAGAGATCTTATAATTTCTTTACCATACTAAGAAACCTGAAACATGTTTGCTGAATGACTGAAAAATATTCTGATTAAATATTTTAAAATCACTTTTTAACCTTGAAAAAACATGCCCATCACCATAAATAATTAAATTTAACACAGACTTCCCCGTATGGTTTCCCTTTTACATTTCCCTTTCCTCTGGATCACTGGTTGTAACTCTATTCTATAGAGCTGTCAGCAAAATGGTGGTGCAACGCCTAAGGCATTTGACTGCTAACCAGAAGGTTGGTGGTTCAAACCCACCAGCCACTCCATAGAAAAAAGATGGGACAATCTACTTCCGTAAAGTTTTACTTCCTCAGAAATCCAGTGGGGGTCGCTGTGAGTTGGAATTGACTTGATGGCAGTGGGTTTTTTTTTTTTTTACCACCAAAGTGATTGTGTAGGCATTTGTTAATTCAAGACAATTAGCCCTAAAATTTATCATTACAGGACTTGCTGCATTTCAAATAAAAGTCATAAATGTTACCTGGAAATCTCTTAGTTGTATTTGGGGTGGAGAATATGAACCGTGATGAGGACTTTTATGTGTCAGAATCCTGTGTTCATTTATAAAAATGGGTCCGTGTACTTTTGTATCCATCTCTCACGTCCATGGCCAACTCAGACTTAAAGTTTCTTGTCCAGAGGCTTTTGTTGTTGTTGTTGTTGTTATGTGCATATTTTAATTTAAAATATCAGCTTTTCATGCTACTGAAGTGAACCACAAAGGAATCTGGATATTTTTTTTTTCACTATTTTACATTGATTATTTAGCTTTAGTATCACAGGCAGAAGCTCTGAAGGAAGAAAATGACAGCCTTCGCTGGCAGCTGGATGCCTATCGGAATGAGGTAGAACTGCTCAAGCAAGAACAAGGCAAAGCCCTCAGAGAAGATGACCCAAACAAGGAACAGCAGCTGAAACTCCTGCAACAAGCCCTTCAAGGCATGCAACAGGTAAAGGCATTTTCATTTCCTGAGCTTTGGGGAGGATGGCCCAGTGCCACACCTGTAAAAAGGTCCCCTGAACGAAGATAGAACAGCAAACCTCTCATTCTTCTCAACATTCTGTTGTCTGGCACGGCTGAGGAAGGGACTATGTGGCATGGTCAATGAAATATTCTGGTTAATGTGGAGAAAGCAATAGATCACCAATTTTCAAAGAATAAGCATTCAGTAAAAAACACTTAACATTGAAACCACACTGAACATAATCTCACTTACATGCTTCAGAAGGTACTTCAGAATCTGGACAGGGCCTTAGGGTCCTTATGAAAAACTTCAGTTACTTAGATATGAAAAAGTGCTGGTAAATAAGTATCCAGTCCATATAATTCTGAATAATACAGCATTTTAGAAGGAATGATAGGAATCCTACTCATGATTGGGTGGAAGCAGGGGTTGTATGGATTTTCCAAGTACCAGTGCTTTGGGTACATAATACAAATTTGCTTTTATTTTCTTTTCACAGTCATTTGTATGGATTAGTTTTCCTGCACATAATTCCAAGTATAAAAAGTAAAGCAAAAAAATCATTTTGGAAAAAAAAGGGGGGGAACAGGTTTGCTGGTCTGATAGATCCTGGTGGAACCACTGAGACTATGGCCCCTAGCTGCCTTTCAGGTCTGGAATTGAACACACACCTGTGGCTTCCAGCCAAACAAAAGACGGGCATAGGAGTTGAACATTTACCTGAGGTAGATACACTCCTTGGAGAGAACAATCATGGGAGAAAGAAGGGCTGCTTATGCACAGGGAGACAGCTCAGGGGGCAGGAGTGCATGGAGGAATGGACACAAGGAAGAGGTAACTATGGGGAGGAAGTGAGAGGGGAGCTGTTGCATTGTGGTGAATTGTGGTCAATGTCATGAGAAAAAGTGTATGTGAACTGCTGTATGGAAAGTGAATTTGCTCTGTGAACTTTCACCCAAATCACAATAAAAAAAAAGTAAAGCAAATAAGTACATCCTACTACACTTGCATGCAGATACAACATTTTGCAGTAGATGTACAATCTTTAGAAGTTTTATATAACCATCAGCACTGCAAGCCCACAGTTTAGAAGATGCCAGCATCTGCTCTCACTATATAATAAAGGAGTAGTGTTTTGCAGTGAGAGTACTGGCTACTTCTGTCATGCCCTGGTACCAGCCATTTTCCTTAAACCTTAAACTGTGGAAGAATTTTTAACTGTGCCCCTTGGTATTATCTAGGGAAAAGCTAGTCTGTTGGTTAGAAATTGCTATTATGAACAGGGAGTCTCTCTTGGCACTAGAGGCCCCATATTCCTATCGCCTCTGCCATTGTTGTCTTCCTATGTGACAAATAGTATCACATTAATGTTTCACCTTTCCTGTTAGCAAAACGTGTGAAGAAATGCTTGCCTTCCTTTCACTGCCACCATGAGTTTAACTAGAACATGTAAATTATGTCAGAGATCCTTCCACCAGGAAAAAAAAAGTACCTTCTTTACTGTACTTCAGACAACTTTGACAGTGTACATTGTACCATGTTTTTTAGCCCTTCCAGTGGTCTTTTCTAAGCCTCTGGAGAGAAGACTTTGGAAACGTTTGTTTATTTTTTTAGGTTTTTTTCCTCCCCCCTCTCACCTTGATTTTAAAACCATTCCATGTAAGAATAGTTTTGATATGTAAATGGAATTTGAAAGTGGTGGGCTTTTTTGTTTGTTTTTGTTTCATCACTATAAAGACCTAACTGACAATTAGGCCTCTATCTTATGAAGACTTAATTTCACTCATTTTGATTACTTTTTATTGGAATGGTGATAAAATTTCTCCTGTCTTGTTTCAAAAAGATATGGTGGTATGCGCATGGGTTCTGTGGTCCAACCTGGGTTTAAATCCCAGCTTTGTCACTTACGTGAATGGCCCTCAGCAAGCTCCTCGCCTGTCTAAGTCTCAGGGATAGTGGTACCTCATATGTTTATTGTGAGGCTGAAATGTGATCATGTATATAAAACCCTTAGTACAATGCTTGCCACATATTAGATGTTCAATAAATAGTATTTGTTATAATTACTAATAATGATGACTCCAGCTCCCTGCCTACAGATAAAGAAACTAGCATGTGAAATTTGGATTCTTTAGTACTTTCCTCACAGAAATGGAACTTCATTTGGTAAATGGCTGTTCGCAACAGTGCTTTACAACATTAAATTAACTCCTACCAGCAATCAAGATATTGCCCGCATAGTATTAACTGCACCCCACTCTGTCCCTGGCCAAAATAAGGAAGAAGTTAAGTGACTGGATCAATTAGTTTCTCAGATCCTTTTTAAAATTTTAATAAGTTCAAAGGAAGTTCCTAAGAGTCAGATAAAATAACTTTAGCTGAAAAGTATCTTGGCTTTCTTCCGGCATCTCTGCATGGAGAAATGATTGTATGTACTGGGGAAGGCAGGAGGGCGGCCTGGTACCTAGCCTTAACCAAGATTTTAAAGTGAACTGTAGCCCCTTCATTGGTGACTTGATTGTGTCTTTCTTGTAGCATCTACTTAAAGTCCAAGATGAATACAAAAGAAAAGAAGCTGAACTTGAAAAAGTCAAAGATGACAAGTTGCAGGTGGAAAAAATGTTGGAAGATCTCAAAGAAAAGGTACATGAGTCTTAACTGAACCATACCCCTTGTCTCCTCCTCCCCTTTTCAAAGACAACAAAAATGTTACCACAGTAGGTATCAATGTTGAATGCTTGGTTGAACCGGGATAAAAGCCGCTCTCCAGGGTAAATCTTGTATCAAGCACTCTGCTTTTAGGTATGAGTCCTTGGCGTTTCTGAGGGTTCTGGAGAACACACTTTTCACTGAATAAGAAACAAAGAGCCCTGGTGACACAATGATTAAGCACTCGGCTTCTAACCAAAAGGCTGGCACTTCAAACCCACCCAGCCACTCTGTAGGAGAAAGCCCTGGCCATCTGCTCCTGTAAAGATTCCAGCCAAGAAAACCCTCTGGGGCAGTTTCTGCTCTGTCATGTGGCGCCTCTTTGAATGGGAATCAACAATAACCAGCCCTCAGTCTTCTCTTATCGAGTAAACAGCAACATCAAAAGCTCATGTGACACAATGTACCTTTAATTAAGCATTTCATGAAAAGGAAAAACACAAGTGCAATGACAGCATTGACATTTCTTTTCCGACACTTCATCTAATGCGATAATGAGCAGCTGCAGGTGAGAGTAATAGCCAACATCGAAAGGTGAGAAACCATAAAAAGCAAACAAGGAGGCAAAGGCCCAGTATTCTAAAGCTAGGTAATGGCAGCAGAGCAAGATGGGACCTTGCCAGCCGCAAGCTGTTATTATCTACAGCAATAAGAACTGTCAGCGAAGACCTCTGCGAGAGCCTGCTAACATCCGGATAGATTAACGTGTCGCAGCCATAAATCAGGTGCCCGGTCTACTTCAGGTATGTAAGGGCCACTGATGAGTGTCTCCTTATCATAACTCCCATCTCCATTGTGCCTGAACATTCAACAGAAGTTATCCTCCAGCAAAGATAACCGGAACTTAACCATGGACCAAAACTGCCTGATTTTAATGTCTCTGGAAGGAAGAGAAGATTAGGAGCGTGGATCAAGAGCCAGAAATCAACAGTGCTGTGGTCCCACGAGAACCAGTGCTTTACCCTCTGTGCTCAGCTCAGGAAGATGCACTGCAGATGGACCCCAGGCCTGTCTGCCAGCACAGTGACTTCCCCCAGAGAGCTGCTGGCAACCCTGCTATCAGTGAAACAAATGATTGGAAGTGTTTTCTTCTGGAGTCCACTTGCAATATATTTTTAAGTCTTCCACTTCATAAAACCAACTCACTTTCCAGTTTTGTGGGTGCTATTAAAGAAATGAGCACAATCCCAGAGAAATTAATTTATCGAGCATTTAACTGAGAAGTGCCGAAGCTGCTCTACTTATCAGGACTTTCCTCATACCATCCGAGCCTCTGAAATGTCCCAGGGCTACTCCAGAGCTCTGCTTGGCTTCCTGCATGAATGGAGGGTGCAGCCAGACCACCATAGAGAGACATGGAGTTACTATGTTCAGTGACATTAGGCTGCGACTCACTCTCTAGCACTGACAGTACAAATTGACTTAAAGACATTTTTAGTGTAAGCAGCTTTCTGGTTTTTTGTTTTTTAAATCATTTTAAGAGGTCTAATGGCATAGAAGAAACTTGCCATTTTGTGCATAAGTCTAACTGCTTCCCATTCTGAAATTGAATATACCATGAAGTGTCAGCTAAAGAGGACAGGCAAAGTGATCCAACTGATCACAAGAAAATGTGAGTCAGAATATGTTCCTTCCTGTTGTTTTAAAGCAAAGTTTCTTTCTGAGACAGTCATGGCAGTTCATTATAAACTGATCTGCTCTGGAAACTGATTTGTGACCAAATATTTTGACCTGACACAGTTAGGTTAGGAAGCAAAGTACCATCACTTTAGACTGCCAGAACAATTCCAGGTTGAAAGGAAAGCAGTAAGTTTTTGTGAGGAGGTAGCATTTTTGTTTTTGTTTGGGTTTCCTGACAGTAAACCATAGTGTGAGTTAATGTCAGTGTTCTCCACTATAACAATGTGACTTATGTCTCTCTCACTGCTGCAAGAACTAGCGCTTTGAATCTGCTAATAGAATTCAAGGTGATAAGCATCCCCCTTCTAATTTTTTAAATGCCAACTAGAATAAAATTGAAGGTAGGTTTCAGAAAGACTGCATTTCTATTCAAGATGGCTAAAACTCCTCAGAATGTTTTCATATCTTACATCAACACCAGTCTG
Source organism: Orycteropus afer afer (assembly GCF_000298275.1). Lineage (NCBI taxonomy): Eukaryota > Metazoa > Chordata > Mammalia > Tubulidentata > Orycteropodidae > Orycteropus > Orycteropus afer. Next base: position 1,047,373 of record NW_006922125.1, read on the forward strand.
TTCAACTCTCACATGTAAGAAATAGCTTCCTGGATCATTTAATGTTTTTAAGGAGGTGTGGAAGCAGCTGTGAGGCCTGTGGCTTAGAAATATGCAGTAGTTTAAATCAAACTTGGCATAATGGTTACTGCCTGGATTGGAATCTAAAGGCCAAAGATTGAGTAGGTCATCAAGAATGGGTTCCCATCTGACTAGAGCCAGGAAGCCTGTAAATCCACAAAACAACATGTCTTGCAGCCTAGACCATCTGTTTTGTTCAGGACCAGCATCCTGCAAGCTTTGAAGGCATCTTTAAAGAAAACAGAAGGACTCCTGTCCCTGCTGAGGGCTTATGGAAGGGAAGAAATGACAAAACGTCTGAGTCAGCCACGATCTGCCCCCCCAGGGAGCATTTCCTCAGCATTTTCTTTACAACAGCATTGAAACTGAAGCAGTGCTATCTTTTATTCTTCCTTCTGAAGGTGCTTCTTTCACATTTCTAATACAGAAAAGATATTCTCTATGCCCAGAGAGAGAAAGATTCATGAAAAATCGGGAGGTACTTTTCAGTTTCATTGCTGGTCATAGATTTCACTGAATATCTTTTGTGAAACCTACCTGCTGTGCTCACAGAGAGAGAAAAACGTTCAACAACCAAGAAAGCCACTAAATGATGATATTTTGGGTCATGGTTATTTCTTACTGTAAACTTACGACTATCCTAACTGACAAAGTCCTTATCAGGGAAATGGAAGAGGTAGCTGCTAGCCAATAGACACTAACTCTAATTTTTAGTTCAGTGGTGAACTCCATCGAGATGTGGGACTTACCTTTAGCAGAGTGTAAACCTGAAATTAAAAAAAAGAATGATCCTTTTAACAGTGGATAACCTGGGATGAAATCCTGGCTCTCCTCACTATTCCGTAGCAACGTGAGCTTCAGCAGTCCACCTAATTTATCTGAACCTCAGTTTTCTCATCTGTAGAATGGAGGTAATATATACCTAACAGGCCTGACATCTAGTAGTACATAATAAAGGTTGCATCAGGAGTAATAAAAGCGGGGGGGGAAAAAACTCTGAAAATGATGTCTAAATGTGTCTATCTGTGATTCTTTTGTAATTTATGCTGTTTCCCTCTCTCTCAATAATCAAAATTAGACAGTATGGTTTTTACGGGCCTATGTGAAGAAGTTATCTGTTGTGTAGTTAATTTAAGCCAAGTCTGTGACCAAGTAAGGTGAACTCACCTCTGTTGTTGTTGTTGTTGTTATGTGCCGTCGAGTCGGCCCCAACTCACAGTGACCCCTCCTTGGGTTTCCGAGGCAGTATCAGTACAGAAGTAGATTGCCCCATCTTCCTCACCCCTAAAGCACATTATTTCCACAGGAAAGCTGTGCTTCCCGACTGTCTGCATCAAACCAGGATAGCGACTACCCTCTTGAGAAGACCATGAACAGCAGTCCTATCAAATCTGAACGTGAAGCACTGCTAGTGGGTAAGGAAACTAACATACATGTACAATGTGTAGGATTCAGCAGCGGAAGGGAAGGGGCTACCTAAGATTAATAAGACATGGCAAGCATTTATGAAGTATGACAGTACAAAGACCCAGAGTCCTGAAGACAACAAGGTAAGAACAAGTACATATTTCACTAAAAATGGTCCCAGCAGCTCCCAGCCCTGACCCAACCTCTCCAAGCTCCCTGTGGCCTCTGCCACATCAAGCATGTCGCCACAAGCACTATGCTAAGTGAGGGGTCAGCTGGAGAAACACTTGGCAGCTGTTTTTGTTTTTTGTTTGGTTTTTTGATCTCTATGCAAGGATAGCTTAGCCCTCTCACTCCCACTCACAGGGTTAGTGCACACCGTTTGGTGGGAAGCACCTAGAGACAGCATGTTTTTCCTGAGTTTTTCCAGGTTCCTGGCAGATGACTCGAGGCTGTTTGTGGTGTATTGAACACTGGTGGGCTCTGGTGAGATAAATGCTAGAACTGTTCTTGTTTTATAAAAATTTACTCATTCCAGCCTTCTATCAACAATACCCCCCTGGAGTCTTCATACAACCAAACGCCAGTTCAGCTTCACCAGTCAAAAAGGTCTGCCTTGAGCATGATACTCTTTCAAGAACTATCTGTATGGAATCACGTTGACAGGTGGAAAGGGAATTTAGGGGGTAGTGAGTTTAAGTTAATGGGGGAGGACCAACACCGAAAAGGAGGGTCGGAAGGGTTGCACAGTGGCTCCACTGCCGCTGGGCCAGTTCCAACTCACAGCGATCCAATAGGGAAGAATAGAACTGCCCCTTAGGGTCTCCAAGGCTACAAATCTTCACAAAAGCAGACTGCCACATCTTTCTCCTGTGGAGCGGCTGGTGGGTTTGAACCACTGACCTTTTGGTTAGCAGCCAGGCACTTAACCATCGTGCCACCGGGCCTCCTGGAATCAGTGTAGAGACATTCAATTTACCTAGTCATTTGAGAATGAAGTGGTGCTCTGGTGGCGTGGCCAATCTACTTCCATAGAGATACCGCCTCAGAAACCCAAGGAGGGGTCGCTATGAGTCAGAATCGACTTGATGGCAGTGAGTTTGGTTTTTTGGTTTTAAGTAATAGTGGAGTCTCTGGGTGGTGCGAAAGTTACGGACTCAGCTACTAACCAAAGGTTGGTAGTTCAAACCCACCAAGAGGAACCTTAGAAGAAAGGCCTGGATGGTAGAACCCCCAAGACTGTGGCCTTTAGTCAGCCCTGACATGGAGCTGAGCTCACTCCCATGGCTTATCTTTCAGCCAACCAGCAGACAGGCCTGTGAGGTGAACGACACCCACAGGGATGGAAGCCCTCCTTAGCGCAATCAACCACACAAGATGCAAAAGGCAGCCTTTGCCCAGGGATAAAGCTCAGAAGGCAGGAAGGGGCAGGAGAGAAGGACCAATGGAAACGGTAACCACAGGGAGGAAGTGGAAAGAGTGCTGCTACATTGTGAAGGTTGCAATGTCACAAAACAGAATGTAGGAACTATTGAATGGATAATCAACTTGTTCTGTAAACTTTCACCCAAATCACAATCAAAAGCTTAATTAAAAAAAAAAAAAAAGAAGAGGAGGAGGAAAGGCCTGGTCATGTACTGCTGAAAGGTGGTGCTGGTGGTGGTTATGTGCTGAAAGGTTACGGCCATGAAAGCTCTGCGGAGCACACGTCTGCTCTGAAATGCGTGGGGTCGCCGTGACTCGGAATCGACTTGATAGCAACTGGTACTGGGATAAGTAACAGCATTCATTTGGGATGGATGTTGAACCCCACTATCAGTTTCCCCTTGGCCTCCCCTCACTCCCTTGCTCTCTAATATTTGGAAGAATTGTCCAAAAGAACTGATTTGAACTTCAAGCTGCAATTTAAATTTGTGCCCTTCTTTGTCAGCCTCTTAAAGAGACAGACAAGCTGTAGTTTATAAACCAAATCAAATTTAGCTTTTATTGGCAGTTTTATTCTGGCAGTTTTCAGCAAACTCAATTCAGGGTCTATTTGATGTACCTAAGATCTTATGAAAGGGAGTAAATTCAAAAAATGTAAAGAAAGAAATACGAGACTTGTGAACAATTTGTTTTCCAGCTGTTGCCAAAGAAAGAAGTACTAGAGCAATTAACCTGTTGGCCAGAATAATCAAGACAGTGCAAACAGCTGCCAATCACCCCAGACTTATGCTGAGTGGAAATAAGCACATTCGTAGAGCCTGTAAACTGCTATAATAAGTCTGTGCCTTGAAGAGATTCCGGGCTTTAAGCACAAAATTCTAGTTACCAATGGAGTCAGCCGTAAATGAAATGTTTGGCTTTACTTTACAGAGCTACTCACAGAATAAACCCAAATACAATCAGCCGATTCTCTTGTGAGAAGCACTGGGTTAATCAGGCAAAGTACATGATTTGGACATTTGCCACAACAGTAAGGCATTATTAATGCATAAGAGGCTGACGTCCAATTTAAAGACCGTGTGGAGGAGCTGCGGATCCTCAGCATGATCTACATTCAGAGCGAATCCATAGTAATATTCTAGAACTCACACGGTCTTCAGCCCTCAGGAATGGTGCAAGGGACTCCTGAAATGCCAGCTTTTTGTGTGGTGGTTGAGAGCACGGTCACCCTACTGGCTCCTACTAGAGCCACGTTGTCTGGGTTCAGATTCCAGCTCTGCTACTTACCAGCTGTATGACCTTGGGCAAGTTGCTTAAACTTTCTGTGCCTCAGTGTCCTCATCTGTACAATGGGGATGGTGATACCCACCTCATTGGGTTGGAACAATTAAATGAGTGAAATATATAAACTTGGAATAACGCCCTATACATAGTACATTGGACATGTAAGTTTCGCTACTCCTGTTCACTGGCACAGGGGCTCTCCAGGAATACAATGCTCAAGTGTAACCTCCATGGTATTGTCTCTATAGGAATTATCTCCACATTCCTTCATGTTCACCCATTTGGAGCAAGCATTGAATACATCTGTTCCTACTTACACCGTCTTGACAATAAGGTATGTGGAGATCTGTGATGCGGATGCAAGGGGACGCAGGGTTCCTTGCAAACAGGTGACCTTACTCTCCTCAAGCACAGTAATTTATTCATTCATTCTTGCTTGAAGGAAAGTCCCTCGCCTACTCTCTTACTGGGATTCAGCGTAGAGCTTGCTTGAAAGTATGGTGACCAGTGACCATCATCTTGGCTTGCCCAGGACTGAGGGGTTTCCTGGGACTTGGGACTTTTGGTGCCAAAGCTGGGGAAGTCCTGAGTGAATCAGGATGAGCTGGCTACCCTACTTTCACAGTACATCTTAGAAGAATTTTCCTCCTTTCTCTTAATTTTACATATAAGCTGCAAATTAACTACCATCAGCTTTCTCACCAAACTTTTATCCTGGGCCTCTCGCCATGTTAATTTTCGAAACTGGCAGCCTTGTTTCAGTCACCTTCCCCAGCCTCATCATCATCACTGCCATTCTCTATGACACAGGGCAGAGGAAGAAGCTGAGGTCCCCTGTAAGCCAGGCTGACTACATGCTCGCAGCTGAGCTCCTGAGCCATTTCCTTTCCTGGACACTGTCCTCACGGCAACTCACAGGGCATCTGGAGCAAGGGGAAGTACTAATTCCATAAGAAGTCAAGGCTGCCTCTTGGAGGTCTCAGGGACTCTTGACCCCTCAGAATGAGTAAACTCATGATAGAGTTTTTCAGAAGCAGCATTCAGTTAAACCTGTTCATGGGTCATACTCAACATTTCACAGGCTCTGGCCCCTTTGAGAAGTGCCATAGAAATACAGATTCATGATAGCTGAATGTCCAAAGGGTAAACCCATGTAAGCATATATCCTCTTACAAAGGCACAGGCCCCTATCTTACTGCTCTGACCAGGCTGTCGGTGTGCTGGTACATCCTCCTTCTCAGGCGGGCCCTGGTGCCCAGGTTCACAGTTAGGAAGGTTGTTACTGCGGTAAAGATGCCCACTGAAACAAGCCCTCGAGGGGTCTGCAGGTTTGTCTCTTTCGGTTTTGGTGGCAGTGTTGTCGGGGGAGGAGCAGGAGATAATGCACAGGAGGAGGACCACAGAGCAGTCCCCATTTCTGTCACTTTTCTTCTGTAAACCAATGTGTGGGTGAAGAATTCTGCTCTCATGGCAGCCACGTCTGCTCTCTGCCCCTCCCCCAAAGCTCTGCCGCTTCACTGGGCCTCACAGAGCATTTCCAGCACTGAACAGCTGTCAGTCAGCTGGCTACACATCGGAGCCTCTCTATACGACTGGCACCAGCTCTTTCCAGTAGAAAGCCCAGTGGACTGTGGCTGGTGGTCACAACAAAGGGATGCTGTTGTCTGGTAGCGGCTCTCCCAATGCATACACAACGTGCTAGGGGAGAGGACGCTAAACTACCCCCCAGCACACACATACATACACTTCAGCAGTCCCAAGTGGGCCACGCTAGGAAAGCAGCCACAGATTAGGCGAGTGGAGCTGGTCTTGAAGGGAGCTGTCCTTCCTCTCTGGCCCACAGATCTGCACCAGTGACGTGGAGTCCCTCATGGGCAGGCTCCAGCATACCTTCAAGCAAGAAATGACCGGAGTTGGAGCCAGCCTGGAGAAGAGGTGGAAATTCTGTGGCTTTGAGGGCTTGAAACTGACCTGAATCCCTTCGCTTAACAACTTGGGATCCTGGAAATAAATATGTGTCGGACAGGCTTAGAACATGATTTGTATTTTCAATGGTTTTCAAGTAGAGATTACTTGATCAATTCATTCCTGAGATA
>NW_006922125.1:1054199-1057375 GCF_000298275.1 Orycteropus afer afer
CAGACGGCTGGCGGTTCAAACCCACCAGCCACTCCTCGGAAGGAAGGTTGGGCAATCCTACTTCCGTAGTGATACTGCCTCGGAAACCCAAGGAGAGGTCGCTAGGAGTCGGGGCCGACTCGACGGCACATAACAACAACAACAACAAGATGTATTCTCAGAAAGCAAGTATCCGGTATGAGTGGCATGTAGACGTGCTATTCAGAATCACCTTGTAAATAGTCTGCTTTTAAAGGGGGACATGTTTAGTTTTCTATTAATGCACACACACATATACATATACACACATTAGCAGGAGCAATTGCTTTCAGTATTCCCCCTGTGGCCCGCTTACAGAGTCTGTGGGTCCCTTTTCTTCTGCTGTCAGTGTGTTCTATGGCAACCCATGTGCTGCTGTAAAGACTATGTTTACTTCATGCTGAATGTTTGCAAAGAGCTCACATGCGTATTAATGGGAAACTCTTAGTAAGTAATAAATGAAGGGCCCAGAGGCTTCCTGCACATAGGTCAGCTCCACCTGGGGTGCTGCTTGCTGGGATGCCCCCCTGGGTTAGTGGAGCCCACTGGCACATGGCTGTGGCAGGGTGAGTGGACCGGGCAGAAAATGCTGCTTGGTGGAAAAGAAAGGGAAAGGGCGGGCGTTTGGCAGTCATATCATAAGGCAGAGTTGGTTGGTTGGTTGGTTGGTTTTTTTTTTTTTTTTACTTTCATTGTTATTTTTATGATTTTTTGGTTGTGGTGGTGCTTTTAATAATGCCAGCATGCTCTCCTTTGAGTTTCTAGTCAAGAGAAGAGAATGTGCTAAGGGAGCAGACCCAAGGGAGAGCATTTCAGGAAAAGATTTTGTAACTGAGATGTCAAGTAGGGTTCAAAGTTGTATTTTTAAAAGAAGATAAATACTCCTTTTTTATACCTTAGTTTTGTGTTCTGTTTTGAATAACCTACTCTCTGCACTGCTTCGGTAGATCATCTCAGTTTATTCCTTTGGGTTACCAAAGGCCATACAAGATGCCAAACCTTCTGCCTTGACAACTGGAAAGAGGGTTCCATGGAAGCTCATGCATGCTGGAGGTTGGCTTCCCCCTCAGCCCCCGGCTGTGGACCAGCAGGAAGCTTGGGTGAGTTTTACACTGAAGCATCTCTGTCTTCAGTGCTGAGAAAGGCTTTGACCCATCCTCTCAGGGGCTCCTGGAATGCCTTCGTTTACTAATACCCATGATATCAAGGGAATTTTTCTACTTATCAATTACTTGTTATTTAAATACATTAAATAAAATGAAGTTTTAAAGTGACCGTTGGCCCACCCAAACACTTTGCTCTCCTTCACTTGAATACACTAGCCCAGAGTTGTTTTGACATATAAAAATAGAATCTGCTTGCGCTATATCACATAATCAAATTGTAGCACATACCATCTCACGATCCTTTCCGTTCACTGTAGAAACCTATTAAAGAAGCTATTTTTCTTTACAAATTCTCAGTGCTATTTATGGTTCTTTTGTTCCTCCAGAATTCAGGATGCTTAACTATTTTGTTATTTTTACAAGATATGGTAATCAGGTTTTCCCAGACAATAATTAATAGAATAATTCTTTTATTTTGCAGTTGTTGTTGCATTTCTCTTTTGAGTCCTGTGACATCTCCAGCTCAGATTTTTCAGTATGACCAAGTGGCTTGTTAAATGTCTTCAGGTCAAATGAAAAAGTTATTTTTCAGAGAGAATTAGATACATATGTGTTCAAATTACATAAACTCACTGCCGTCAAGTTGGATCTGACTCATAGCGACCCCTCCTTGGGTTTCCGAGCTGGTATCACTACAGAAGTAGACCGATCTTCCTTCCGAGGAGTGGCTGGTGGGTTTGAACTGACAGCCTTCTGGTTAGCAGTCAAACCATTTTTACACAATGCAGAATCAAATGTATTTTTGAGAAGACTGAGTAGATGCGCAAGACCTTTTGACTCACCTGGTAGAACTGTGTGAGTCCCTGGGATTCTCAGCTGTCCTGGGCAGCCCATCAGATAGACCTGGCTTAACTTGCCACCACAAGTGCTACCATCAGCTGAGCACCTATTGTACCATAATTGCAGCCCAAAGCCACTTCCTGTCTGTGGCTTTAGGCAAGTGACATGGACTCATTGAGAGCTTTAATTTCCTTATAGCTAAAATTAAGGAGAAACAGTACCTCCCTCATAGAATGGTTGCAAAGGTTCAGTGTCTGGCTTATAGAGAATCTACACAAATAAATAAAGAGTTATGATTATGATTCAGCTAAAGGTCATTATATATAAGTAAGTGATAGCCTCTGGTAGCGTAGTGCCTAAGGCACTTGACTGCTAACCAGAAGGCTGGCGGTTCAAACCCATCAGCCACTCCTCAGAAGGACGATGGGGCAGTGATACTGCCTCGGAAACCCAAGGAGGGGTCGCTATGAGTCCAGTCCGACTTGATGGCACATAATAGTAACAGTAACAAGTGATAGCCTTATCCTCGTTTTTAAAAATGATTTTCGTGTTTTCACCTAGAATTGTGGGGTTACGTCATGTGGCTAAGGTTCAAGAAATGAATCCGACTGTTCAAATGTATCACAATCATTTACTCTGTCCCAAACACTCTGCTTGACACTGTGTGATACAAAAGGAGTATGGCTTGTCCTTGTCTTCAGGGAGCTAGAAGTATAGGCTTTATGACATTGAACCTATATACTTCAGCCAAAAACCACAAAAGCTCAGAGTGAAAGACTCAGTGTTGACCAACTGTCAGTGGTGTTGATAAGATGGTAATGATGGTTTACTCTTGAAACCTGAACTATATTACTGTCTGCCCCAGCCACCTCCTACCCTGCCCCCAAGTACAAGCTCCATGAAAGTGTGGTCCTCGTTCCTCTTGATCCCTGCCACATCCCCAGAACCTGGTACATTGTAGGTGCTCAGTAGATGCTTGTTAAATGCAAAGTACATCCATAATGTACTACTAAAAAAGCTAGTGTCGTTGGCGTTGTTAGATGTTGTCAAGTCTATTCCAAGTCATAGCGACCCCCATGTACAACGAAACAAAACGCTGCCTGGTCCTGCGCTATCTTCACAATCCTTGCTATACCTGAGCCCATCACTGCAGCCACTGTATCAATCCATCTTGTCAAGGGCCGTCCCCTTTTTCTCTGACCCTCTACTTTA
>NW_006922125.1:1071218-1075079 GCF_000298275.1 Orycteropus afer afer
AGACCATCAAACCTGGTCCCCTCCCCGTTTTTTTTAATGATTTGCTGCAACCATTTTTGAATTATCTTTAGCATGATTTTACTGGACTATATGAAGAAGAACACAGCATCAGGATTGGAGGAAGACTCATTAACAACCTGCAGTATGCAGACAACACAACTTTGCTTGCTGAAAGTGTAGATGACTTGAAGCACTTATTGATGAAGATTAAAGACTACAGTCTGCAGTATGAATTACACCTCAACATAAAACAAAATTCCTCAAAAATGAACCAATATAAGCAGCATCATGATAAATGGAGAGCAGCAGTCAAGACATCAGAAGATGCATTGCACTGGGCAAATCTGCTGCAAAAGACCTTTTAAAGTGCTGAAGAACAAAGATGTCTCTTTGAAGATTAAGATGCACCTAACTCAAGCCATGGTATTTTCAATAGCATCATATGCATGTGGAAGCTGGACAATGAATAAGAAAAACCAAAGAAGAGTTGCTGCTTTTAAGTTGTGGTGTTGGCGAAGAAGTACCATGGACTGCCAGGAGAACAAACAAATCTGTCCTGGAAGTGCAGCTAGAATGCTCCTTGAAAGTGAGAATGGCTAGACTTCATCTCACTTACTCTGGTCAGGTTGTCAGAAGGGACCATTCCCTGGAGAAGGATATCATGCTTGGTAAAGTGGAAGATCAGTGAAAAAGGGGGAGGTCCTCAACAAGATAGATTGACACAGTGACTGCAATGATGAGCTCAGGTATAGCAAGGATTATGAGGCAGGTGCAGGACCAAACTGTGTTTTGTTCTGTCATACACGGGATCACTATGAGTCAGAGGTGACTCAATGGCTCCTAACAACAACACAGTTTTATGTAAGTGTGATATTAATGACACTGTTCAATAATTCCACATTCTGTTGGATCACCTTTCTTTGGAATGGGCACAAATATAGATTTCTTCCAGTCAGTTGGCCAGGTAGCTGTCTTCTGAATTTCTTGACATAAACAAGTGAGTGCCTCCAGTGCTGCATCTATTTGTTGAAACATCTCAGTGGGTATTATGCCAATTCTTGGAACCTTGTTTTTCACCAATGTTTTCAGTGTAGCTTGGAGTTCTTCCTTCGATACCATTGGTTCTTGATCATATGCTACCTCCTAAAATGGTTGAACATTGACTAATTCTTTTTGGTACAGTGACTCTGTGTATTCCTTCCATCTTCTTTTGATGCTTCCTGCATCATTCAATTTTACCTATAGAATCTTTCAATATTGCAACTTGAGGCTTGAATTTTTTTATTCATTTCTTTGAGCTAGAGGAATGCTGAAAGTGTTCTTTCCTTTGGGCTTAACTCCAATTCTTTGCACATGTCATTATACTACGTTGTCTTCTCAAGCTGCTCTTTGAAATCTTCTGTTCATCTATTTTGCTTCATCATTTCTTTCATACCCTTTAGCTACTCTCTGTTCAAGAGCAATTTTCAGAGTCTCTTCTGACATTCATTTTGGTCTTTTCTTCCTTTCCTGTCTTTTTAGTGACCTTTTACTTTCTTCGTATATTATGTCCTTGATGTCATCCCACAACTCTTTTGGTCTTCGGTCATTGGTGTTCAGTGTATCAAATCTAGTCTTCAGATGGTCTCTACATTCAGGTAGAAAAAGATCAAGGTCGTTTTATGGCCCCCATGGACTTGTTTCCATTTTCTTCAGCTTCTTGAACTTGCATATGAGCAATTGATGATCTGTTCCGTAGTCAGCCCCTGGCCTTGTTCTGACTGATGATACTGAGCTTCTCTATCACCTCTTTCCACAGATGTAGTCAATTTGATTCCTGTGTATTCTAGCTGGTGAGGTCCCTATGTATAGTCACCATTTATGTTGTTGAGGAAAGGTATTTGCAATGAATGAGTCATTGGTCTTACAAAACTCTATCATGCAGTCTCCAGTGTCATTTTGATAACCAAAGATCCTATTTTCAAACTACCTATGCTTTGTTTTTCCAACTTTCACATCCCAATCACCAGTAATTATCAATACATTTTGACTGCATGTTTGGTCAGTTTTAGACTGAAGAAGTTAGTTGGTTAAAAAAAAAAATCTTCAATTTCTTCATCTTTGGCTTTAGTGGTTGGTGTGTAAATTTGAGTAACAGTGGTATTAACTAGCCTTCCTTGTAGGCATATGGATATCATCCTGTCACTGACAGCACTGTACTTCAGGACAGATCTTGAAATGTTCTTCTTGACAATGAATACACCACCATTCCTTTTTAATTTTTCATTGCCGGCATAGTAGATCATAGTATGTTCACAATGGCCAACACTGTCTGTTTCAGCTCATTAAGGCCTAGGATGTTGATCTGTATGCATTCCATTTCGTTTTGACAACTAATTTTCATGAACCCATGCTACGTATGTATATCCTACGTTCCAATTCTTAACCAATCTTTGCAGCTGTTTCTTTTCAGTCATGCCCCATCAGCCAATGAATGTGCTGAAAGCTTTCCTCCATCTACATCATTAAGGTCAACTCTACTTTGAGGAGGCAGATCTTCCACAGTCATATTCTGAGTGCCTTCCAACCTGAGTGGCTCATTTTCTGGCACTAGACCAGACAATGTTTCACTGCTATTCAAAAAATTTTCTAGTAATATATCAAACAGTGTTTCACTGCTATTCATGAGACTTTTAGTAGCCAATTTTTTTCAGAAGTGGATGGCCCCTTCTTTCTTCCAAGTCTGTCTTAGTCTGGAAGCTCCATTGATACCTCTCTACCATGGTTGACTCTGCTGGTATTTGAAATACTGGTGGCATAGCTTCCAGAATGACAGCAACATGCAAGCCACCACAGTACAACAAACTGAATCAAATCAATGGTAACTGATTAATGATTCCTTTTTACCAGGAAATATCCATATATTATTAAGTTTTTTATGACCTTGAAAGGTAGGTGGTATCATTATATATTCCACTTGGGACTCAGAAATGTAAAGTGATTTGCTTAAGGTTCTAAGAGACAAGAAATTTAAATCTTAGTCTATCCAACTGCAATCTCAAAACTTTCTACTGATATTTTACTTTGTAATTCTAATATTTTACTTTCTAATTCTAATATTTAACCTCCATATCAACCTGATGGGTAAGTATTATTCTAAACCCCACATTTTTCATTCAAGTGCCATTACAGAGCACCTGATATATGCAAGTCTTGTTCATAGAAATTCAAATCTGAATAAAACATGACCTCTGTCCTCAAGTGATTATACTCTGGAAGGGGTGCCTGCTAAATGACACAATCATGTACCAGGTGCTGCAGGAACAGAGGGGAGGTAATGAAGAAATCTGCTTGGGGACATCATAGAAGACTTCACAAATGTTAAGAAGCTTGAATCTGGATTCAAGGAGGAAACAGGCTCAGAAAAGTTAAATTACCTGCCTGAGGTACATAGCTAGTATATCACAAAGGCCAGGATTTGAAGCTAAATGTACTGGGCTTCTAAACTTGTGCTCTTTCAGTTACACCATGGGGTCCAAGGTCAATTTCTAACTCTAACCTTGAACAAGTCACTTAACCTCTCTAGGCCTTTGTTTCTTCATCTATAAAGTGAGAATCTAAATATACTTCCCTCAAAGGATCATTATGAGGCTATGCTCAATATCAAGTGGCCAGTGCTGTGTCAGGCAAGTGTAGTAAATGCTCAATAAATAGCTATCATTACTCAACTATAAATCAAAAAACCAAACACACTGCCATTGAGTAAGATATGACTCATAGTGACTCAACTATAGTCATACTAACAATGCCTTAATCACAATGGAGCTACCTTTCCAGTACTGGAGATCCCACAGGCCTATACAATAACGTAAGAGAGCTGCT
>NW_006922125.1:1075369-1076871 GCF_000298275.1 Orycteropus afer afer
CAGCCACTCCTCCGAAGGAAGTTTGGGCAATCTACTTCCATAGTGATACCGCCTCAGAAACCCAAGGAGGGGTCGCTATGAGTCAGGGCTGACTTGACAGCACATAACAACAACATTAACAAGGAGGCCAGGGGGGTCTTCTCTCCTGCAGCCTAAGATCCAGAACATCATTCCAGTCTTTCACATTTACCAACACTCTAAAGATCTTATTTTGCCTGAATTTTCTATCAAGAAGAAAGATCACAAAGGCATACTGAAGCAATTATTTGGGGCAACAGAGGGAACAAAATGAAACTGATTACACACAGGTATGAGCATTCGAGGCTATAGGGCCTTATGGAGAGGATATCATGTCTCTGGTGGAAAATGGGATGCAGGACATACTAAAGAGTGTTCTGTCCAATTTCATTCATTCCAAGTCTGTTTGAATATTAGACTAACAGTCCTCTGTAGCACCAGCAGTCTTGTGTTGTTGTTGTTAAGTGCCATCGAGTCGTCTCCAACTCATAGTGACCCTATGCACAGCACAACGAACCACCACCCAGTCCTGAACCAGCCCATCACCACTGCCACTGTGTCAGTCCACCTCATTGAGGGCCTTCCCCTCTTTTGTCTTAATGTATTAATATTCCTCAATAAATATATGGTACTTTGTAGTATATTCAAGGCAACGGTGTACACAGGAGGTGTCATTTATCTTTACAACACCCTATGAAACTAGCAGGGGCAGATGGTATCCTAACCATTATTGTAGCTACAAGTGTCAGAGGGGTGAAGAGTCATCCCAAGGTGACACAGCTAAGTGGATGGTGGCGCTGGTGTGAGAATCCAGGACTTCTGATGTCCTTCCAATTTCCCCCCCACGTTAGCTCCAGCCTTAGCCTGGTTTGGCTGAGAGGCTATAAAGCAGAGGTTCTTGATAATTTTTAGTCCCACAGACTCCTTAGCAGGCTGGTGAAACCCATGGACCCCTTACCAGATAATGCATAAAATAAAATATACAGGATTACAAAAAAACAGATATATTGAACTAATAGTTATCAAAATATTTTTACAAATATATTTGTGATATAGTAACATATTGCTGCTTTAACATATTAAATAACAAGATATAATGACAATTCTAGTAGCTACTATAGTTCTGAAGTACTGAAGAGCATAAATGCTTTAAGAAAACTGCACTGTTTTGTGACACAAAAATATTTATGGTGCTGGTGAAAAAGTCACGAGTACTGCTGATACCTCTGTAGTTGGTTGCCTACATTTATAATGGAAGAAAATGCTAAATTTCAGTTAGAAGTCAGTGAAATATATAAATAATTTGTCAATCCAAATTCAGACTCCCTACATTCTACCCACTGACTCTAGATGAAGAAGAACCCCTAACACAGAAGGCTGATAAGATGTAAAGTGTTGTTGTTGTTATGTGCCATCGAGTCGGCCCCGACTCATAGCGACCCCTCCTTGGGTTTCCGAGGCAGTATCATTACGGAAGTAGGATT
>NW_006922125.1:1077956-1079113 GCF_000298275.1 Orycteropus afer afer
TTTTGTTTTCTTTATGTTGAGATGTAATCCATACTGCAGACTGTATTCTTCAATCTTCATCAGTAAGTGCCTCAAGTCATCCTCACTTTCAGCAAGCAAACTACACCAACTACAGAGGTATTAGCAGTCTTTTGACTCTTTCACAGCACCACAAATAATTTTATATCACAAAACAAAAGTGCAATTTCTTAAAGCATTTGTGCTCTTCAGTACTTCAAAATTATAGTAGCTACTAGAATTGTCATTGTATCTTGTCATTTAATATGTTAAAGCAGCATATTGCAGGTTGTTAATGATTCTTCCTCCAATCTTGATGCCACGTTCTTCATACAGTCCAGCTTCTCAGATTATTTGCTCAGCATACAGATTGAGTAAGTATGGTGAAAGAATGCAACCGTGATGCACTCCCCTCTTGATTTTAAACCATACAGTGTCCCCTTGTTTTGTCTGAATGACAGACTCCTGGTTAATGCACAGGTTCCTCATGAGTACAACTAAGTGTTCTGGAATTCCCATTCTTCTCAGTGTTATCCACAATTTGTTATGAGCCACACAATCAAATGCCTTTGCATAGTCAATAAAACATCAGTAAATATCTTTCTGGTATTCTTTGCTTTCAGCCAAGGTCCAAATGACAGTAGCTATCATATCCCTGGTTCCACATCCTCTTCTGAATCCAGCCTGCACCTCTGGAAGTTCTCTGTCAGCATACTGAAGAAACCATTTCTGAATTATCTTCAGTAAGATCTTACTTGTGTGTGATATTAATGATATTGTTCGATAATTTCCACATTTTGTGGAATCACCTTTCTTTGCAATGGGTATAATATGGATCTCTTCCAGTCAGGTAGGGTAACTGTCTTCCAAATCTCTAGGCATAACCAAGTGAGTGCCTCCAGTGGGGCATCCGTTTGTTGAAACATCTCAGTTGGTATGCCATCAATTCCCGGAGCCTTGTTCTTTACCAGTTCTTTCATTGCAGCTTTGACTTCTTCCTTCAGTACCATTGGTTCTTGATCATATGCCACTTCCTGAAATGGATGAAGATCTACCAGTTCTTTTTTGGTACAGTGACTCTGTGTATTCCTTCCATCTTCTTTTCATGTTTCCTGCATCATTCAATATTTTGCCCATAGAATCTTCAGTATTGCAACTCA
>NW_006922125.1:1079848-1090100 GCF_000298275.1 Orycteropus afer afer
TCCTTGTAGGCATATGGATATTATCCTATCACTGACAGATCTTGAAACATCCTTTGTGATGATGAATGTCATGCCATTTGTCTTCAAATTGTCATTCCCAGTATAGTAGATCATATGGTTGTCTGATTCAAAATGGCCCAAACCAGTCCATTTCAGCTCACTAATGCCTAGGATATCATGATGTGCATTCCATTTCAGACAACTTCCAAATTTCCTAGATTCATACTTTGTACATTCCATGTCCCTATTATTAATGGATGTTTGCAGCTGTTTCTCAATTTGAGTCGTGCCACGTCAGCAAATGGAGGCCTCAAAAGCTTTACCTTATCCATATCAGTAAGGCTGGTTCTACTCTGATGATGCAGCTCTTTCCCAGTCCTGTTTTGAGAGCCTTCTGACCGAAGTGGCTCATTCTCCTTCACTTGTATCAGATAATGTTTCTGGGCTATTCATGAAGTTGTGCAATAATGTATCAGACAGTGTTTCTCTTCTATTCATAAGGTTTTCCCTGGCCAATTCTTTGAGAAGTGGATAGCCTCTTCCTTCTTCCTAGCCTGTCTCAGTCTGCAAGCTGCACTGAAACCTGTGCACTATGTGCAACCCTCTGTGTTTGGGGTTTGAAACCCAGTGGCACAGCCTCAAGCCTCACCGCAACACACCACCACAGAAGGACAAACCGACAGACAAGTTTATCTCACTTAGCTGTTCAAAACCTCTCACCCTCCCCTTACCTGGATCCCCACTACTGCTCCCTTGCTCTGTCCTGGTGTCCCTGGCATTTTCTCTCCTTTCCCCCACTTTCCCGCCACATCAGCATGACTAAATATAAATCATTGCACTTAGGAGAAAATGAGCCAAACACTATTCACAATATGTTGGTCTCCAAAGCATCAGTGCTGGCACAGGAAAGAGATATGAGAGTTGTTGGAGAGAAATCCCTGAAGACATCTGCCTATCATGTGGCTGGAATCATAAAAAGGCAACAAATTCTAAACAGTAAAAATAAAAGAAATAAAATATGTGGCATTATTTTATCCTCTTTAAAAAAAGTTTTGTGTTCACACCAATAAAACTGAGTGTATCATGTGTCTGGGCCTCAAGAAATTCACCATTTCAATCCAAATGTTGTTCAACTGCTTATTCTGTCCTACACACTCTACCAGTCAATAAGGGATACAAAGATGAATAAACATAGTACTTTTGCCCCTGAGGAGTTTGAAGAGGAACTCAAATAATCAAGGGAATGGGTTTTAATACATTAATGAAACATGTTCTACCCCTCTGGACCAGAACCATAAAGTCTGGGAGAGAAAAAGCTTGAAAGTTGAATTCAATGTTCTTTACGTAACACAGATTTATGTCTCTCTCTCACACACACACACATATGCAGAGTTTTCTACAGCGACCATAACAAAATAGCACAAAGTGGGTAGATTTGAAGAACAAAATTTATTTTCTCATATTTCTGGAGGCTAAAAGTTCAAATCCAGGTCTCTGCATGTTTATTCCTTCTGTGGGAATCTGTCCTTGTTTCTGGTGACTGCTGGCAAGCCTTGTCATTTCTTTACTGCTTATACTTGGGTCCATCTCTGTCATCACATGGTGTCTCCCTCTGTGTGTGTGTGTGTCACTCCGTGTCTTTTGTCCCTTTTATAAGACACCACTCAGAAGGGATTAAGTTTAGGACCCACATGAGTCTGGTATGGCTTCATTAACATAACAAAAGAAAACCCTCCTTTTTATATATGGTCACATTTGGGGGAAACATTCAATCCATAACAAACACACATGCACAGCAATATGTGCAGCACTTGATAAGGCAGTATTATACCATGCCTTGTTTATCCATTCAGCAGAAGACATCTGGATATTGAATGTAAGTGAGTTTCCCAGATAACTGAAACATGCCCCTCCCAGTACCAATCCTTCTATTTTAACCATTTTAAATGAGAGTATTTCAAAGATGTTTTACATCATTTCCTGTCTTGTTCTAGAGGGTTACAGACCTAACCTAACCTTTCTGTAATGACTTCACATTCTCACTAAGAACATTAGTTATTATACTGCACAGTAACAGGTTCTAAGCATACAACTTAGAGTTTCTGTGTTCATCCCTCAGGCCACACAGCTGTTCTCTTTACTTCCCAGAGGTGTATCTGTTTTCACATTCAATTCTTCTTCCTCCTTTTTCTATTTTGCTTCTTATCTGTAGTGGGTTAGAAACCGTATCATCAATCCTGTGAAGGACTTAATTAAGAGACAATCAATTGACTAACAGTCTGAAAGCTAAATAAGAGACAATCATGGAGTGATGACTCCATTTTTCACTCTCAATTCGGTAACTTCTCCACTCCAATTCTGGCCACATCTAAAGCCAAAACCCTTGAACCTGGTGTTCTGGTTCTCTAGTGCTGCTATAACAGGAATGCCACAAGTAAATGGCTTCAAAAACAAGGATTTATTCTCTTACAGTTTAGGAGGCTAGAAGTCTGAGTTCAAACTGCCAACTCTAGGGGCTGGGAGAAGGCCCCTCAACCTTGGGCTTCAGCTCTGCCCCTTGCTCCCAGTCCACTGGAGCTAGAGGTGTCTTAACTCAGGCAGCTGCTGGTTGCTGAGGCTGACAAACCCAAGGTCAACAAGTAAAATGGTATAAAATGGCACAGTCCCAAGATTAGAAAGCGGCACAGCAGGCCACTAGTTCAATCCAGAAACAGTCTCAAGATCAGCAGATAACAGGCAGGGCACTGAGACGAAGACTCAGCCAAAAGCAGGAACCAGATGTGCCAGAAGCTAAAGACCTTCCTCAAAGCTGTTTCTTATATACTGGAAGCAGACCTCATCCCTCAGGCAGCTGCTACTCAGCTGTTCACAGTAGATTCCACCATGGAGTTGATTTAACAGTCTCATCATGGGGAATACTACATCCAACTGCCAGCCACTCAACCAGGCCCAGCCAAGTTGACACACAACCTTAACTACCACATCTAGTCTTTAGAGTTCATGATGATTTGGCCTCAACCTTCATTTCTAATCTTAATTTTTCCACTTCTACCCTTCACATAGCCTACTTCAGCTTGAATGAACTCCCCGTGGTTCCCCATACATCCACAAGTCTAAATTCTACCCATTCTTCAAGGCCCAGCTTAAATGCTACCTTCTCCATTAAGCCCTCTTGGGTTCCTCCCACTCGCTCCCCATATCTGAATGATCTCTCCCTTTTTGAACTTTATCTCTACCTCCATTGTGAGATTTAGCCATTGTCTGCCTTGTTTCCTTATGCGTATGTCATCCTCTTTGCTACGGCCATGACTGGTTTCATTCATCCTTTCTCTCAATAAGTATTTGTGGAGCACCTACTACATGCCAGACAACTGCTCTTGACATTGATGATACATCATTGAACAATGAGATATACATCCTTGCCCTCATTAAGCTTTTGTTTTAGTGAAGGAGAAACACTATCAGTAAACAGAGTAAATTACATAATATATGAGGAGGTAAAGAGGTGGTCAAAAAAAAAAAAAAACTCACTGCTGAGTCAATTCCAACTCATAGTGACCCCATAGGGTTTCCAAGGCTGTACATCTTTACCAAGCAGACAGCCTCATTCAAGTCACCAACCAAATGTCTTAACCATTGCACCAACAGAGCTCCTTATGAGAAGAGAAGAGCCAGCAAAAATAAATAAATAAAGGAAAGAGGATAGGGAATGTTGGTGGCAGAGTGTTCAATTTTAACAAAATATTTGACCACCTCAAAAGGCAGTATTTGAGCAAAGATTACTAAAAGGTAAGGAAATTATATATATGTATGTATGTACATAAAGAGAGAGAGAGAGGTGTTCTAGGCAAAGGAAAATGCAAGTACAAAGGTCCTGAGGAGCCCCGTATTCTTGGAGTGCAGTGAGAAAAGCAAAGAGTAACAGAAGATGAGATCAAAAAGGTAACTGGGGTCCAGATCCAGTGAGGTTCTATAGGCCACTAAAGGACTCTGGAGTTTACTCTGAAGTATGGGGCCACTGTAGGGTTTTGAGCAAAGAATCACTATAGGATTAAGATTTATAAAAGAGTAGTCTGGATGCGGGAGCTCTGGTAGCATAGTGCCTAAGGCACTTGACTGCTAACCAGAAGGCTGGCAGTTCAAACCCACCAGCCACTCCTCAGAAGGAAGGTTGGGCAATCCTACTTCCGTAGTGATACTGCCTCGGAAACCCAAGGAGGAGTCGCTATGAGGCGGGGCTGACTCGACGGCACATAACAACAACAACAACAACAGTCTGGATGCTGAGTGGAAAGTGGATTAGAAAAAGTAAGTAGGGAGGAAATAGGGAAGCCAGTTGGAGGCCATTGCAGTAATTCAGGTGAGAAATGAAAATGGCTTTGGACATTGGTGGTGGCATTGAAAGTAATAAAAAAAAAGTTAAGGTTTTGGATGTATTTTGAAGACGAGAATGAATACAGGAGATGATAAAAGAAAGACTGAAATGAAGAATAGAGGTTCTTGGCCTGAGCAACTGAAATATATTGTGATAGGGAAGACTAGAGAAGGAGCAGATTTGGAGGAGATCAGAATTGGACATGTTAAGCTTGAGATGCCTATCTCTCAAGTGGATATTTCAAATAGGCATTTAGATAAAGGCATCTGAAAGTCAGAAAAGAGATACAGGCAGTAGATATACTATTGGGAATCATCAGTTTTAGATAATATTTAAAGTTATGGAATTAAATGAGATAATCAAGAGGATGACCAAGTGCAACAACTGAGCCTGGAGACATCTGGATATTGAATGTAAGTGAGTTTTCCAGATAACTGAAACATGCCCAAGATTAAAAGGTCAGGGATATAAGAGAAAAATCGTCAGCTGATATTGAAGAAGAGAAATCAGTGAAGTAGGAGGAAGATCAAGAGAGTGTAGGGTCCCTAGGTGGTGCCAATGGTTAATGGCACTCAGCTGCTAGCCAAAAGGTTGGAGGTCCAAATGCACCCAGATTGCCCCGCCCTGAAAAGAAAGGCGTGGCGATCTACTTCCAAAAATCCAGCCACTGAAAACCCTCCGGAGCACAGTTCAACTCTGACACATGAGGGGTTGCCATGAGTCAGAATCAAGAGCAATGGGGTTGTTTGGTAGTGTCCTCAAAGCAAAGGAAGTGTTTGAACAAGGAGGAAGTAAATGTTTCAAATGCTGCTGAAAGTTCTATGAAAATGAGAACAGAAATACGACCATTGGAATTTGCAATATGGGAGTCAGTGATGACCTTGACAAGAGCAGTTTCAGTTTAGTGCGGAGGGGCAGAAGCCTAAGTCGAGTCCAGATAAGAGAAAATGAAAGGAGAGGGACTGGAAACTGAATGTACCTAACTCTTGAAGAGTTTTTCTGTACAGAGGAGCAGAGAAGTGGGGCTGAGGCTGAAGGGAGAAAATGAGGTCAAGGGATGGTTTTTCGAAATGGAAAAAAAATGACAATATTATTTCATGCTGGTGGGAATAATCCAGAAGAGAGGGAAAAATGATGATGGAAGAGAGAGAAGAGAATTTCAGTGATGTGCTTGAGTAGACTGGAAGCATAGAATCTACCACACAAGTGGAAAGGGTGGACCGAAAAAAAGGTTACGAACAGTTCATCTGTAAAGCCTGAGAGAAGGCAAAGGATGTGAGTGCAGATGTTGGTAAGTGGGTTCATGGTGTGTGGGAGCTCATGAAGTTTTCCTCATAGTGCTTTTGTTTTCTTAGTGAAATAGGAAACGGTCATTTGCTAGGAGTGAAGGTCAAAGAGTAGGTTTTAAAGGTCTGAGGAGAGAGAGGAAACTATGAAGCCATCATCTAGAATTTAGCTACTTGAAGCATGGTCCAAAAACCAGAAGCAGAATCTCAAGCCCCATTCCAGAACCTGCATCAGAAATTGCATTTTGACCAGATCCCTGGATGATTTGTACTTATACTAAAGTCTGGAAAGCTTGGGTAAGTGTGTGGCCTATGCTAGAGAAATAACCCGCAAGGCTAGTGTTCACGAATATAAAGTGAGCCCAAGTGGTATGTGCGTGTGTGTGTTCTTCTAGCCATATCCAGCTGAATTGTTACAGCCAGTGGGTTGGATTTAACCAGCTTTGGAACTATTGAAATTAAGATTATGGGGAGTTGCATTTATCAGTAATGACAAGGTTTTGGAAGCATCATCTACATGTACACTGATGTCACCAGGAAGTAAGTTAGGATTGGTATTGGAAAGAGTGACATTGGCCCAAGAGCTAAAAATAATGAAAAATGATCTGAGTATTTTTGGTTGACTGCAACATGAGAGTCAATGCTGACTGGGGGATTTGGATAAGAGGAAGAGAGAATAGTCCGGAAATGACAAATAAGGAATAAGGAGAATGCCTAACCCACCTCAATACCCACTGGAATAAGGAGCACAGCAAAGAAAACCACCATCATTTCAGAGGGTTTTAGGGGAAGCATTGTCCTCAAGGGAGACTCAGATGAAAATTATATTCAAAAAGGGGTTTAGGATTTGGGAGCTTTCCTTATTCTGCTATCCTCATTATATAACATTATATAGCACAGTGCCTGGCATAGAATTTACCTCACCAAATACTGACGGGGAAAAAAGGAGGAAATGAAAGAGGGAAGGACAGAGGGCCTGTTATGGGTTGAATTGTGTCCCCATAAAAGATACATTGAAGTCTTAATCCTCAATCCCTATAAATGGGACCTTATTTGGAAATAGCATACTTGTGGATGTAATTAGTTAACTAAGGTCAGACTGGAGTAAGGTGGGCCCTAATTTAATATGACTGGTGTTCCTATAAAAAAAGAGACACTGACCAATGCAGAAGGAAGATGTTCATGTGAAGACAGAGGCAAAGATTGGAGTTATGCTGCCACAAGCCAAGGAACACCTGGGATCACCAGAAACAAAAGAGACAAGGAAGGATCTTCACCTAGAACCTTCAGAGAAAGCCATCACCCTAAATTCAGACGTCTAGCCTCCAGAACTGTGCGAGAGTAAGTTTCTGTTGTTATAAGCCACCCAGTTTGTATTTTGTTACAGCAATCCTAGGAAACTAATAAAGATTTTGGTACTGGGAAGTGGGGTGCTGCTGTTAACAAATAGCTGAAAATGTGGAAATGACTTTCGAATTGGGTAATAGGTAAAAGTTGGAAGAGTTTTGAGTTACTTGATAGATAAAAACCTAAATTTCCCTTAAAAATACAATTGATAGAACTATGAATGTTAATAAAGATTCTGGTGAGGGTTCAGAAAAGAGTAAGGAGAGCTGAAGGGAAAGCATCTATTATTGTTTTAAAGAATACATATATTATCATGAACAAAATGTTGCTAGAAATGTGAACATTAAAGATGTTTCCGGGGAGCACAAAAATGAGGAACATGTTATTGGATGCTGGAGGAAAGCAATCATTGTTATAAAATAATACAGAACTTAGTCACTACCTTCTCAAGTCCCAAATCACAGAGCATGGCCTCCTGGATTTCAGAGTAGGGTCACTGCTTCCTTGGTTAGTGGGCAGGGTCACCTCCTTCTCTACATGCCACCACTTCTGCCTTCCAAGGAGGCAGAGCTACCTCATCCTCAATTACCCCTCCTTGATTCAATGGGCTAGGCCACCATCTCCTCCATTATGGTTCTAGAAGGCAGGACCACCATCTGCTCAGTTCAGAGAGAAGGAGAGGTAACTTACTCCATGGTTCTGGAGGGGAGGGGAGGCCACTGCTTCCTGGGTTCCAGAGGGCGGGACCATTGCCTCCTCATTACAGGGGGAGGGGCACTTCATTCTCTGTTCTGGAGGACATGGCCACTTCCTCCTCAACACCAGGGAGTGAGGTCATCACCACCTTGGTTCTGGGGGTGGGGGCCACAGCCTCCTTTATTCTGGGGGCAGGGCCACAGTATTTTCCATTTGGGGGGTGGCCACTATGGATGTTCCGGAGGGTGAAGCAATTGCTTCCTCCTTACAAGGGATAGGGCTAATTCCTTCTTTGTTCTAAGGGGGTGGGGCCACTTCCTCCTCAACACCAGTGGGCAGCATCATCACCCTCTCTGTTCTGAGGGGTGGAGCCACTGTGTCTTTGATTCTGGGGGCCAGGAACATCAGCTCCTTGGCTGGGGTGGGACCACTGCCTTTTCCATTTGGGGGTTGGCCCACCACCTCCTTGATTCAGGAGTGGGAGAACTATTTCCTGAGTTCCAGACTGTAGAGCCTACCTCAGCCAAGGGTGGATCAGAGGCCTATGGGGTCTCCTCTAGTGCAAAAGGGTGGATGGAGCCACAGAAAATTATTCTCAGGTCTTAAAAACTAATGGAATTTACCCTGCTGGGATGTGAATTTTCTTGGGACCTGTTATTTTATTTTCCTTCAAATTTTTCTCTTTTGAAATGGGAATATCTATCCTATTCCAGTCTCATCTTTGTATTTTGGAAGTAGATAACTTCTTTTCTAGGTTTCACAGGTCCATGGATGGAGAGAAATTTTTCCCCAGAGCCTCACCCACACTTGATTTAGATGATTTAGAAGATGAGATTTTTAATTTAGAATTGATGCTGGGATGAGTTAAGACTTTTAGGGATGTTGGGATAAGATGAATGAATATTGCATGCTGATAGAACCTGAATTTGGGTAACAGAGGGAAAACTGTTAAGAGTTGAATTGTGTCACCCTCAAAAAGATACGTTGAAATCTTAACTGCTCCCTCCCCATACCTGTAAATGTGAAATTATTGGCAGATGTATTAGTTAACATGAGGTCATATTGAAGTAGAATGAGCCCTAATCCAACACGAGTGATGTCCTTCAAAAAGAGAAGAGACACAGAGGAAAGATGATCATGTGAAGATGGAAACTCCAATACTATGGAGTCAAGAGGCAAAAAAGGCAGTAGATGGCCTTTCAATGTAGGTGTGCCTACTGGTTAGAAGTGGAGTCCCCAGGTAGCACAAATGGTTAAGTACACAATTACTAGCCAGAAGACTGGCAGTTCAAACCTACCCAGAGGCACCTCAGAAGACAGGTCTGGAGATCTGCTTTCAAAACCCTTTGGAGAGCAGTTCTACTATGTACACATGGCATCTCCATGAGTTGGAATTAGCAACTAACAACAATGCTAATTAGAATAGCCCAAACTATGTCTTGGAATCTTGACTAATCAGATTAGCATCTCCTCCTCCTAAAATGAAGGAAAAGATGCAAGGAGAGCAAGGGCATTTAATCTATTTCCACTGTTTAGTAGAACATTGGTAGCTCTGGTAGCATAATGCTAAGGCATTTGACTGCTAACCAGAAGGCTGGCGGTTCAAACCCACCAGCCACTCCTCGGAAGGAAGATGGGGCAATCTACTTCCATAGAGATACCACCTTGGAAACCCAAGGAGGGGTCGCTATGAGTCAGATCTGACTCAACGGCAGTGAGTTTTGAATGAGTACAATAGTCAATAAGTTAATTTTGAAATGGGACTAAGTGAACTTGAGAGAAGGAAGAAAGAAATTAAAGAAGGAGGGCAAATAAAAAGGAAGAGAAGACAGCAAGGGAAAGAGAATCAGAGAGGCCTAAACATTTAAACTTATGGATCCAAACCAAACCAAACTCACTGCCATGGAGTCGATTTCCATTTCATAGCAACCCCTCCTTGGGTTTCCGAGGGAGTATCTCTATGGAAATAGATTGCCCAGTCTTCCTTCCGAGGAGTGGCTGGTGGGTTTGAACCGCCAGCCTTCTGGTTAGCAGTCAAATGCCTTAGGCACTGTGCCACCAGAGCTCTTAGATGGGACAAGGCATGGAAAAAATTATTGCCAGAAGATTGGCAATTCAAATCTACCCAGTGACACCTCAGAAGACAGGTCTGGAGATCTGCTTTTGAAAGCCATTTTATTTTATTGAGTGAAACTTTTGAAGACATGAAGTAACACATAAAGGCACCCTGCACTAGCTGCAGGACTATGTGAAGAAGAACACGGCATCAGGATTGAAAGAAGGCTCATGAACAACTGGAGATACGCAGATGACACAACTTTACTTGCGGAAAGTGAGGATGACGTGGAGCACTTACTGATGAAGATTAAAGATTAAAGTCTGCAATATGGATTACACCTCAATATAAAGAAAACAAAAATCCTCACAACTGGACCAATAAGCAGCATCACGACAGATGGAGAAAAGACTGAAGTTGTCAAAGACTTCATATTAGTTGGTTCTATAATCAGCACCAATGGAAGCAGCAGTCAAGACATCGAAGGACGTA
>NW_006922125.1:1090360-1109513 GCF_000298275.1 Orycteropus afer afer
GAATAAGGAAGACCAAAGAAGAGTTGATGTTTTTGAGTTGTGGTGCTGGCAAAGAATGCTGAAAGTACCATGGACTGCTAAAAGAACTAGCAAATCTGTCCTGGAAGAAGTGTAGCTGGAATGCTCCCTGGAAGCGAGAATGGCCAGACTTCATCTCACCGATTTTTCCCTGGAGAAGGATATTATGCTTGGTAATGTGGAGAGTCAACGAAAAAGGGAAGACCCTCAACAGGATGGACTGACACAGTGGCTGCAGCGATGGGCTCAGGTATAGTGGGGATTATGAGGCTGACACAGGACCAGGCAGTGTTACATTGTGTTGTACATAAGGTCGCTATGAGTCGGAGATGACTCGACAGCACTTAACATAACAACAACAGCACTGGCTGCACATAATTGTTGCTCAAGTCTGCTTCTTCTTAGTGCTGCATTCTCTGCATCACCGCCTTCTGGTTCCCTTGACAGGTAAATGATTCCAACCTGTTGGAGTTGGGCATCACTTGGTACTCCAATGACTCCCATATTGTTCTTGACAAAAAAGAGGGTCTTCATCTTCTTTTGATTTTCTGGCCCACAGTAATCTGTCTAATGAGAGCACTCCTGAAAGACAGTTGGTCACACATGCTCCCATTGTCACAGTTTCACGTTGTAAAACTGTTTACAATGCCAAAGTCAGTGAGGAAATACAGCAACTGATGCCACACACAAGAAACAATAAATACATTTACAAGCCTTATCTCATTGTGCAGAACCCAAAGAGACAAAAGTTTTACACAAGCACTCCTCCAGGATGCACGACATCATACAATAACCTCTCAACACAGCAATATGGCACTGATGAACTTCCTTTTGTTTTATGCAGTTATCCAAGTCCCCACCCCTGACGCTAGCACATACTATATGTGAGGGGAAAAGACTCCCAAGAAACCCCAGAGGTGGAAATTGTAAGTGATATTTATATGTTCCACAGGTGACAAAAGGGATATATTAAGAGCATGGAGTCTGACTACAAAGGCACAAATCCTGCTTCTGGGACATTGGGCAAGTAACTCAACCTCCTTGTGCCTTAATTTATCCATATGTAAAATGGGGCTGATAACATTATCTTCCCTTAAGGTTTTTATAGACTGCCAGAAGAACTAACAAATCTATCCTGGAAGAAGTGCAGCCAGAATGCTCCTTGGTAGTGAGAACATGACCTACTTTGGTCATGTTGTCAGAAGCAACCATTCCCTGGAGAAGGATATCATGCTTGGTAAAGTGGAAGGTTAGTGAAAAAGGGGAAGGCCCTCAACGAGATGGACTGACACAGTGGCTGCAGTGATGGGTTCAGGTATAGCAAGGATTGTGAGGCAGGCACAGGACTGGACAGTGTTTCGTTCTGTTGTACACAGTGTTGCTAGGAGTTGGAGCTGACTCAACAGCACTTAGCAACAAGAACAAAAAAAGGTTTTTATGAGGCTTAAATAAGTTATATAAAGTACTTGGAGCATAATATAAGTGGTAGGTTTCATTACTATCTCAAGGGCTTAAAGGCCAGGAATCCACAAGGCCAGGCCTCACAAACAATCAGACTGGGGTCACAGGATGAGCCATACCTCTGCATGTTTCTTGTTTCTACTCCTGTCTGCATCATGACTTCATTCTTTCCTCTCACTATGGTCACCACTCACTTCAGAGCTTCACATTTTAACAAAGCCAACTACCCACAGGGGAATAAGTGAACTTGAAAGATCTCTGATCTTGAAAACAGAAACTTTGGGGAAGGGCCTCATTTGCCAACTGATTCAAGAGCCCAGAGCAGGTGGCCATAAGCCTGGTGTCATGTAAGAAAATGGACACTCATGGAGAAACCAGGATTGGGAGGCAGAGTGCCCAGAAAAAGTGGGGGGACACTCCCTGAAGAAGATTGAAAAGCAGTGTCAGCAAAAACAGTAATTGCCATCTCATGCCCTTCCTGTATTTCTTTTTATACCACCATCAAAGAAGGGTGAGCACAGGGGATGAGAACTCCCCATAGGGATTCTGCCAATAAGCAGAGGGTCTCTCTGGTCCAGATCCTTGATAAAAATTGCAGTCTGGGTGTTAGGAGCAATGAACCAATAACCAATCAGTTGGCATCTAGTTGATTCTGACTTATGGCGACCCCACATGTGTCAGCATAGAACTGTTCACTGTAGGGGATTTTCAATGGCTGATTTTTGGAAGTAGATCATCAGGTCTTTATTCTGAGGCACCTCCCACCTGTCTGTGAGCAGTTGAGCATATTAACCATTTGCACCGCCCAGGGACTCCAGGAGCAATGAACCGCCTGATTATAGTGGATCTAGAGGAGGCCTGTGTGCTGGTGCACTCGGTTCCTCTGGTCACATGCCTTGGTAAATCACAGCCTGAGTGCTAGGCCCCCACTTCTACACCCACTCAGAACATTTCAGCAAGACTGCCCACCTGAAGACTGGGCATTGCTTCTAGATCAGTTGAGTCTAAAGGCTCCTGGGTATCCTGCCCTCCTTTTCTGATCTCTCCATCTTAAGTAGTTTCTGCTGCTTGCTAAAGTCTCAAAATTCTAAAACCACAGCCTTACCAAGATGCTGGATTGTTAGTTATCTACTGCTACTATAACAGAAGTACCACAAGTGGATTTTAACAAACAGAAGTTTATTCTCTCACAGTTTAGGAAGTTACAAGTCTGAATTCAGCACTGTAGCTCTAGGAGAAGGCTTCCTCTCTCTGTTAGCTCTGGGAGAAGGTCCTTGTCTCCTTTCAACATCTGCGGGCCCAGTATTCCTTAGAGATCTCCATGTGCTTGGCATCAATCTTCCCCTGGGTCTAGGAGGTTCCCAGCATAGAGACCTCAGGTTGAAAGGACAGGCTCCCCTCCTGGTTCTTCTTTCTTGATGGTAGTAGGTTCATCCTTCTCTGCTCACTTCCTTTTTCTTTTATCTTTTGTAAGATAAATGGTGATGCAGGCCACACCCCAAGGAAACTCCCCTTAATCAGGCTATGGCACGGCATCACACCCTAATCCCCTTACAACAGATTGGCTGATCATATCAGAACACATCAGGAGAGTTGATGACATCATTACATAACTGCCAGATTATATCATTACATAACTGTCAAACCACTGAGAATCATGACCCACCCAAGCTGTCATATACTTTTGGGGATCACAATTCAATCCATGACATGGATCATTGGATAGGGTGTATCACAAAGAAAAAGCAGCTAGAAGACAAAGTGTCAAGCAGAAGGCAATTAAAGTAAGTCAGGCATAAGATGATCAGGACTTGAACTAGAGTGATGGTGAAAGTACTAGAAAAGAGGAGGAAACATATTTGAGGAGGTCCACAAAAGTAAGTGAAGAAGTAGTCCCAGAAGTAGTAGTAGTAGTAGTAGTATAATTTAGTGTTTTAAAGAAAAGGGTAAGAAAATGGTTCAAAAATGAGAATTTGATTACCAATATAAAGTACAGCAGAGATGAAAAAAGGGAGAAATATTAGACAACATAGATTTAAACTAAATTTTCCACTGGTTGCTATGTAACACTGAATACATCATTACTCAGGCAAACAGGAGTCAAAGTATAGAAAATAAAACTAAAGAATTACAAAGAGTTGCAGACCTAACCTCACACACCTGGTAATTTCTTCCTTAACATCTCCCATCAGTTATAAAAGAATGTTGCAGAGGGTGGGGAGAAGGAGGGGTTGCACGCCCATTATAACCATAAGCTATCGCCCACAACTTCCTAACGCAGAGCACCTTGAATGAATTGGAACTAAGTGCTTATACTTCTAGTTTATCCACATTACAAACTTGACTAAGAAAAATGTTAGTTTTTCAATTCCATTACATGATTTAAGCAGATACTGATGAACATACAGCCACTAGGTTGGGCATGCCCTTGATCCTATTTTAGTACAAGTCCTATTTAGTACATGGTTGTTCCTCTTTGTACTATCTCACTGAGCCCCCTGGCTCCCCAAAATTGGTCACCCAGGCTAGGATAATGCCTTCATTCATTCATACATTCATTCATTCATTTCTTGATTCAACAAACTGATAGCCACCTACTATGGCTCTGGCCATTAGGAATACAGCAGTGAGCAAAATGAACAAAAATAACTTTTCTTAGTGATGTTACGTTCCAATGGAGGGAGACAACAAATAAACACATGCCTATGTACCTATATAGTATGTTAGATGGCAATAATTGTTATGAAAAAACTATTGTGGAGACCTGAAGGTGAGGGAATGAGCCACGCTTGATAGGAAAGAGTACCCCTGCAGAGGGAACAGAAAAACCAAAGGCTCTGAGACAGAAATGTGCCTGGTGTGTTTGAGGAACATAAAAGAGGTCAGAGGCACTAGAGCAGAATGAGTGAGAGGGACAGTAACAAGAGGTGAGATCAGCCAGGGATAACTGGAAGAGAGGAGACAAGTAATGTTGGGCCATATAGACCCTGTTTGCCTTTGACTTCTACACAAAAAGTGAGATGAGGAGCAGTGAGGAGTTTTGAGCCGAAAAGTGTCATGATCTGACCTGCCAATAAAAGAACAACTCTGAAAGCTGCATTGAGAATATACTGAAGGGGGAACGGGAGGAATCAGAACACTGGTGAGGAGGCTACTGCAATAATCCAGGAGAAAGACAATGGTAGTTTCACGGTGACAGCAGTGAAGGCTAAAAATGGTCAGAATCTGGATATATTTAGAAGATGGAGCCAACAAGACTTCTCATGCATTGGTTGTGAGGTGTGAGAGAAAGAAGAGCATCAAGGATGACTTCAACATTTTTAGCTTGCATTCACTGAGAGGGGGAAAGCTATGGGATGAGCAGATTTGAGGGGGAAGATTGAGGATTCAGTTTTTAACATGTTAAATTGGAGACATCTCTTACAAATCCTAATGTCAACATCAAGTAGGCAGTTGGATATCTGAATCTGGAGTTCCAAGGAAGGATTATGCTAGACATAGAAGTCTGGGAGCTGTTAGCATATAGATGATATTCAGAGACCTAATACTGAATAAATCACAGAGGAGTGGGTGGAGCTGGGGGAGAAGAAGTTCCAGAACTAAGCCTTGGGGCACCCCAATATTTAAAAATTGGAGAGATGAGTAGGAAATTGTGAAAGAGACCAAGAAGGCACAGACATTAATATAGGAGGAAACCTATTTTAAAGGTTATTTTGCCAAAATCTTTGCCCCATCTGCAATGGAGAGCAGCAGAGCCCAGCATGTTAGCGACTAAGTGAATGAATGAATGAATGAATAAAAAAGTATAAATCTCTCACCGTTCTTGAGCTGCCTTTATGCACACACCAGTATAATAACTAGCTGTGGGGACTCTGGAGGAGCATATTAGGTTCCCAGGTATTTGAGGCAAATTAAAGAAATACACAGGCCACCATCTGGGGCATTCCATTTAGAAGGTAGATCTGCTCAACTCCTACCCTCCTCCCAAAATTCTAGGAATAAAGTCTCTAGTTCTTATTTGATCCATATCTAGAATCCCTTTCAAGGAGCTCTGGTGGGGTGCAGTAGTTAAAGCAAAGCATTTTGCTGCTAACTAAAAGGTCAACGGTTTGAACCCACCAGCTGCTCCGTGGGAAAAAGATGAGGCAATCTGCTTCCGTAAAGATTTGGAGCCTTGGAAACCTTATGGGGCAGTTCTATTCTGTCCTGTAGGGTTGCTATGAGTCAGAATCAAATCAACGGCAGTGGGTTTTGGTTTAGATTCCCTTTCACTAGATTCAGTGCCCAAGGCTGGCCTTGAAAACATAGCTCACTCTGAAATACTTAGGGAGCTTCTTAATGAGTTTGATTTTCAGCTATTGAACTTGCTGCAACTCACAGAAATGTAGAAAGAATCAACCATGACAGCTCTGACAGGAGAAAGGAATGCTATTAGCAGCCCCTATTAGCGGTGAATGGAGCCTTGGTGTTGCAGTAGTTAAAGCACTCTGCTACTAACGAAAGGTTGGCGGTTAGAACCCACGGGAGAAAGATGAGGCAGTCTGCTTCTGTAAAGATTTACAGCCTTGGAAACCCTATGGGGCCATTCCACTCTGTCATATAAGACCACTATGAGTCAGAATCAACTTGACAGCAATGGATTTGGGGGTTTTATTAGCAGCAAGTGAGTGCTGGTATAGGTGCTGATCTCCCAAGCAGTAAAACACAGGTGGTTGAGCTGGGACACAATCCAAAAGACGGGTCGGGGCAAAGATAAAAGGAAAGGGCTGTATTTTCCACCACTCATTATATTTCCACTTTTCTTAGCACTAAGACACATCAGTTATATAAACACCTCTGGATAAAGAACGTACAGAGACACAGCAAAAAGATCTTCAAACATTATTTGCTTCTCTAGCTATCCACAGATAAGAATATTACCTCTAATAACACCCCTGTGATGCTTCTATCATTACAGCTGCAGCCTGCAAGAAATTCTAATTTTGAAATCCCACCTCTGAGGCTTATTATTGAGAGAGAAATAGAGAGAAAAATCTGCCAATGCCAATGTTACAAATTTCATTTTTCGTTTTTAAAAAATCCACCATAATAGTGTATGTGTATTTGATTGGAATAGTGGAATATCAAAGCTGGAAGGGCCCTGCAAGACCATCAAGTCCAAGGACCTCTATTTACAGATGAGGGAACTGAGGCCCAGAGAGGGAAAGTGACTGAGCATGGCCATGAATGAGAGAGTGGCAGAACTGGCCCCGCATTCTTGGTCTCCTCACTCCCCACTCAGCATTCTTTCGTGTCACTACACTTGAGCATGTACTAATGGAAAACAAAGCAGAAGATTGCAAAAGGGTGAGAAAACTTGAAATTGCTCATAAAGGATTGTTATCTTCTCAACTGGTTTTCTGCAGCACCAGAAATTCTAGCTGAAGTAAGCTACAGAGCAAAACACAGTGGATGACAGTCAAATTCTAATCACCACTTTCATTTGAAAGCATTGTATTTACAGCCTTTTTCCACCACAGGGTGAGATTACACTATGTAAAAACTGAATCCATGCCATGGAGAGTTTGTTGCAATGATTACTGAAAATCACAGGCGATTCATGGGACCACCAAATAGCCAAAATTCCTCATCAGCAAGGATGGAACCCAAGAATCTGTCCATCTGTGAGATTGGGCAGAGAATAAATCACTAATGACATCAGATTCAATTTTTATGAACAAGGATGGGGAAAGACAGGGACAGGGAGGTTGACTGTGTGAGTACATAAAGGGCAAAGTGTACAGAATTGTACACCAGTCTCCTGAGCTCCATGGAGATGTGATGGAGAGGGCCATCCTTAATAGCTCAACCGGGAGCTGAGAGTGTATGAGAGCCTCTTTCATTGACAATGGGGATAGAAAAGTGGACACAGTATTACACTTTCTTACATACATTTTCCCTCGTGTGTTTCCTATGTGCACTTTAAGAACACAAATTTTAAAAATGTTTTCCCAATTAAGTTTCTCCTTTAAGCTTGTTAACACTAAGAAATAGCAACCAGTGCGGCCAGGACAAAATCCTTTAAAAACAGTAGCCTTTGTCTTCACCAAGGCGACCAAAGGTTAAATTAGGGGACTGACTGCTTGCCTTTACCTGATATCTGAGCAAATACTCACTCTCCAGCCATCTGTCTCTTATTTCTCAGTCCACTTTTGACCTGGGATTAGAGAATATTGGCTTCCTATCTACCTCCAAACCTGGGGAGAGAATCAAGAAGTTGGAAATGGAGTTGCCGTGGTGGTCCTTCCCTGGAAGTTCTTTAGTCTTCAGCAGAAGAAAAGCACCAGTGCCAAGAGCTGAAAGGAAAAGAACTCTAAAAGTAAAAAGCGTCTTCTCAACTTTCAATTGATAGTACTCTGATCAGTGGAAAAATGCTAAAATAAGCCAAAGAAGGATTTATGTACTTACCATTACAGGGGGTAGGAGAATAGGAGATACAGTCCTTGCACTCAACATACCCCTTATTCCAGTTGGAGAAGAGGTACACATTCAAAAATAGCAAACAATATAAGAAAATACAGAGGGTGACAGGAATTCACAATAAAATATGAGTGATAAGGCTAGAGGTCTCATTGAAGGATTTGTGAAGGAGTGACATGTGAGAAAAGACAAGGAGAACTGCATGAACAAAATGCACCAGGGCAGGGATGAATAAGGATGTCTATGGGAAAATGAAGAAGCCTTGGTGGTACAGTGGTTAAAGCCCTCAGCTGCTAACTGAAAGACTGGTGGTCCAAATCCCTCTGCTGCTCCATGGGAGAATGACGTAGAAGTTCGCTCCAGTAAAAATTAGAAAAAAAAAAAACCAAACTCACTGCCATTGACTCGATTTGACTCACAGCAACTCCTCCTTGGGTTTTCAAGGCAATATCTCTATGGAAGTAGATTGTCCAACCTTCCTTCCGAGGAGTGGGTTTGAACTGGCAGCCTTCTGCTTAGCAATCAAATGCCTTAGGCACTATGCCACCAGAGCACCAGTAAAAAATACAGCCTTGGAAACCCTTCGGAGCAGTTCTAATCTGTCCTATAGGGTCACTATGAGTCACAATCCACTTAAAAAGCAACAGGATGGAAAAGTGAGTGTATACCAGCCTATTGGGGGGAAGTTATATAGAGGAGGCATGGCCTTGAAAGCCAGACAGAAGAATCTGGCCTTAGTGAGGGTAGAGACCAGGGCACTGTGGAGCTCTGAGCTTCGGAACGACTTAGGGGAAGTAGCATTGTAAGAAAAGTAGTCTGGCAGAATGGACTTAGGAGAGAACAGCCAGGAAGGTGGGTACAGTGTACCCAGCAGAAGACGAAGAGGGCTTACATTGTAGAAATGGAAATGGAATTGCAGTTAGCAGGGTAAAATGTATCACAATTGAAAGATACTCATCCTAAAAGGGAGGATATTAATAGTACCTATCTCATAAGATCCCTTTGAGGATTAAAATTAAATCCAATTATCAGTGTAAAGTGCCTATATTAACTTGTAGCATACAGTAAGCACTCAATAAATATTACTTATTGGTATTATTTATTATTAACAGAAATCACACCTACAGATGAGTCACAGAGGATATAAAACAGAATTTATTTTTCATTGTCAACATCCATACGCCACAGTTGGGAACTCCATTCTGAGTTAATGGTGGTGGCACCTGGAAACCCCCTTAGGTGCTTGTCATCTGTTTTCTTTCCTGAGGATCGTCTCCTCCAAAACTTCCCTCTTTATTTTTGAAATGAAAAATTGTAAAATGTAAATGAGCTCAAGCATGCAAATTACGTAAAAGAATATCACAGACACCTCTGTGCCTACCACTAAGAAAGAACAGATACAAACACTATGTCTTATTTCTTATTGAGCTCTAAAAGAAGAAAAGAGAGAAAACATGACTATTAGCTAAAACCCCAGTTCCCATCCCTTCTCCCTGCTTTCCTTCCTCCCCAGAGAGAACCAATTTCCTGAAGTTGAGGTTTATTATTCAGCTGCTTGGTTTTATACTTTTACTATAAAAATGTATGTCCATAAATAATGTATAGCATTGTTTAGTATGTTTTTGAATGTATATAAATAGAATCTACTGTATGTATCCTCTTGCAAATTGCTATTATCACCTAACATTATTTTTGAGATTATGCATTTTGGTACAGATAGATCTAGTTCATTCATTTTAACCACTATGTGAATGAGCCACAGTTTATTTAGCCATTCCTAGACTGAGGGATAGCATGTTGTTTCGAGTTTTTTACTTTTACAATACAGTGTTGTCATAAACATGCTCACATACATCTTTCTACTCACAAGGGCAAGAGGTTATTTAAGTAGATATCTAGATGCAGAATTGCTTGATTGAAGAATGTAATTATTATTTATTGCTGCATAACAAACCAAAACCAAACCAAACTCACTGCCGTCGAGTCAGTCCCGACTCATAGTGACTCCTCCTTGGGTTTTCGAGGCATTATCTCTACAGAAGTAGATTGCGCAACCTTCCTTCCAAGGAGTGGCTGGTGGGTTTAAACTACCAGCCTTCTAGTTAGCAGTCAGATGCCTTAGGCACTATGCCACTAGCCACCAGAGCTCCTGCTACATAACAAGCCATCCTAAAATTTAGTGGCTTAAAACAATTTTTTTTAAATGCCAATGAGGCAATTCCAACTCAAAGCGGCCCTATAGAATAGAGTAGTATTACCCCCACAGGGTTTCCAAGTCTGTAAATATTTACTAAAGCAGACTGTCACACCTTTCTCCTGAAGAACAGCTGGCGAGTTTGAACTGCTGACCTTTTGGTTAAGTCAGAGTCAACTGGACATCAAACCAAACCAAACTCACTGCCATCAAGTCGGATCAAACTCACAGAGACCCCTCCTTGGGTTTCCGAGGCAGTATCACTATGGAAGTAGATTGCCCCATCTTCCTTCTGAGGAGTGGCTGGTGGGCTTCAACTGCCAGCCTTCTGGTTAGCAGTCAAATGCCTTAGGCACTATGCCACCAGAGCTCCTTCAACTGGACATCAGTGGATTAAAATAATAACTAATTTTGTTCCTGAATCTGCAGTTTGGGTGGCGATGACTCATCTCTGCTCTGTACAATATCATCTGAGATAGCTCTACTGAGGCTATTCACTTTCAAAACGGCCCATTCTCATCACTGGAAAATTGGTGTTGGGTGTCAGCTGGGAGCTCAGCTAAGGCTGTCAGATAGAGACCTTGATTCCTCTCTAGATATGCCTCTCTATGTTGGCTGCTTGGGCTTCTTCACAGCATGGTGGCTGGACTCCAAGTAGTCCCAGGCAGAAGGGAAAGGTTTCTTCTGATCTTGCTACTAAGATCCTAGAGCGTCATATCCATTCCATTCTATTAATCAGCAAATCACTAAAACTAGCACAGATTCAAGGAGAGGGGCATTAGACTCCATTTCTCAGTTGGAGGGGTGACAATGAATCTGTAGCAGTTTTTAATCTAACACAGTATTCCCTAGACCATAAATTATTTGTATTTCTCACATGCAAAATACACTCGCCCTTCCCAATGCCCTCAGAATTCTTATCCTATTTTGACATCAGGTTCAGACTTGAGGACCAGGGTACCATCATCTAAATCATATCTAGATGGGGATGAGGCTTGTTAAGTGAAGTTCCTGGAAAACAAATCCTCTAGCTATGAGGACCTGTGAACTAAAAAAACAAGTTATTTGTCCCCACACACCCAACATACAATGGTGAGACAGAAATAGGATAACCACAATAGACACTCCCATTCACAAAGGAGAACAAGAGGCACATGGTGGTCCATAGCAATTCTGAAATCTAGCCAGGCACATCTATCACTAGTTCTTTCAGTAGGGCCCAATCCTGGTCTTTGGGAATGATTCTCTATAGCTCTTGACTCCCAAATTCTGGTTCCATTATATGTGGAGATATATATATATAGTTTTCAGTGAAAGTTTATATAGCAAATTCGGTTCCCATTTGACAATTTATACACAAGTGGTTCAGTGATATTTGTTATTATTTTTCAAATTGTGTCAACATTCTCATTAACTGTGTTGTGTTAGTTCCATTTCCTGTACTCTAGTATCCTAGTCCCCATTGTCGTCTCATCTTTACTTTAGAGTAATTACTGACCTTTTCGTCTCATATAGGTGGTTTTATAAGGGAGTCTCATACCTTGGTTGCTTCCCTTTAATCCTTCCTTTCACATAAGAAATGGCCCATAGACAAGAAGGACTTCTGAAATCATAGTGTGAAGAGTTCAGTGAAAGTTTTCCACGGTGAAACAACCATTTAACTGTTGAAATTTACTAAAACAAAAATATTTTAAATCTCTGGAAATTGTCCTAAGAGCATACAGCAAAAGAAAAAAAATGTTTATCTAAGAAAATCTAATAATTCTCTGTAAGAAGAATGAGAATCTGTGATATCTGAGGGACAACCTGCTTCCATTCCTCATCCCACACCTCTGTACAGTGATGGAATCTCTAATGTGTGCAGAGGCTAACAAGAAGACAGTTGTTGTCTCTTCCTACAACTCCTACTCTAGGGTTACCGTTTCACCCTGGGAAGGAAGGTTGCTGGTGTCTCTGGTCCTCCCCAGCCATGTGTTGCTGTTTTGGGCAGGTAAGTCTGAAAGGACTAGAATTCCCTTTCCCCATTCAGCTTCCACTCCTAGGGCCTGAGGTGCAGTGAGCCAAGAATA
Source organism: Orycteropus afer afer (assembly GCF_000298275.1). Classification (NCBI taxonomy): domain Eukaryota; kingdom Metazoa; phylum Chordata; class Mammalia; order Tubulidentata; family Orycteropodidae; genus Orycteropus; species Orycteropus afer. Next base: position 1,102,562 of record NW_006922125.1, read on the forward strand.
CTGGGACCAAATAGACCCCATCCTAGCTTATTTATAGGATAGATGTTCTACCATGAGAGGGCAAGCGGAGAAACCCAAGGGCTACCATTCTCCCAAAACTCCCAGTAAAGCAAGGATATCACCCCAAATGGAGCAAGCCACAGTCCCTGCCTCCAGCTCAGGTGCAGCAGCACATAGATTCTGCCCAAGGGTAGAGGCAGGCCATAAGGACCAAGAGTCTGACAACTCTGCCTGAAATGAAAGACTTAATTTAAAAGAGAGCATGGAGGGAGGATCCAAGATGGCAAACTAAGCAGCTATACTTTCCAGATCCTCTACAATAAAGACCTGAGAAACCAAGTGAAATGTATATGGATGACAATCCTGGAATCTGGAGCTTCAAAGGAAAGGATAAAGAAGTAGATAAAATACTGATTAGAGGAATAGACTAAAAGAAATCAGTGGACAAGAAGGCATAAAGAGCGGTGAACTTCCAACCAGCACAGCACAGCCATTTTGAATTATTGCTAGCAGTGTTCCAATCAGGGCAGGAAACAGATAAGCAACTCCACTCACCCTGGATTGCACTGGCACTCACATCAGTGACTGGAAATCAGAGATGTGTGATCTCCTCCTTAAACTTCATAACCTCCTAATAAACACAGCCATGGTTCCACACCCAGCTGACAGCTGATCAAACCCCCCTCTGTTACCAGTGCTGTAATGATTTTTTTCTTTTTCCTTCCTTTCTTTTTTGTTCTTCCCTCTTCTTGTTTCCCTTTTCTTCTTTTTCTTCCTTTTCCCTCTCCCTCACCCTTTTATGATCCTGTGGAGTGGGAACCCCACCCCCTACTTCCTCTGCAGTCAGAAGTGCCCACCACTACCCCTCCTTGGTTGGCAGTGAGCACTCCTGCAGAGTGAGTACTGTGTTCCCATCACAGCTGTGTTTTGCAGCTAGCACTTCTGCCAGTCCCGTGCTTTTTTTCCCTTTTTTCTTCTTTAGTAGTTCTTATCTCTTCCCCTCATTTTTTTTCTTCCTCTTCCCCTCCCTCATTTTTTTTGATCCCATAGAGCAAGTGTCTGCTCCATGCTGCCTCAGTGGTCAGCAATGCCCACCCCTGCTTCTCTGTGGACAGTGGTGCACTCTCCCATGGACTGAGTTCTGTGTTTCCCATGGCAGTTGTGGTTGACAGCCAACACCTGTGCCAGTACTGTGCCATTTTTTCCTCTCTTTTTTATTTCTTCTTAGCTCTTTCCCCTCCCCCACTTTTTCTTTTCTTTCTTTTTATTCTTCTTTACCTGCCATTTTTCTTTTTTTCCAAGCAGTTGGGCACAGTGACCTTAACTAGCCATACCCACTACACCTAACACCCCACCCACTGGAAGAGTGCCACCACTTGCTCCAGTATCACTGGATCAGTGACAGTCAGCAGCCAACACCCACCCAACCTGACTTCATATGCTCCACACAACCAACAGAAACTCAGGGCCACACTCCCATCCACTAACAACTCCACCCCAAAACAGATGGTAAGGGCCCCAGTGCTGCCATATTAGTGACCAGACTAGCACGCCCACCCTGTTGCTGGGATAATCAAAACAAAACACAACAAAACAAAAATAAAGTGAAGCAAACCAACACACAATCAACAAATAAATATAATAATACCCCAATGTCTCAGAGACAAAAGACAACCTCATTCACACACACACACACACACACACACAAATAGGAAAAGATGGGTCAAGCAAGTGACAAAACTACAGAACCAGAAAATATTCCACAGGAAGAAATATTATTGGAACTACCTGATAAGAAATTCAAAATAATTATATGTAGGCACCTACAACAGATTAAGAAAGAGGTCAAGGAAACCACAGACAAAATCAAGGAACATACAGTGAAACTATAGAAGAATTTAGGAAAACAATGCAAAAACAAATTGACAGAATAAATAGAAAATTAAAAACCAAACAAAAACAGCAAGTAGAATACCAGAAATTAATACTAAAATTTCAGAAACAGATAATGCACTGGAAGGGAAAAGGAGTAGAACTGAACCATCCAACCAAAAGAAACCAAACTCACTGCCATCGAGTTGTATCCAACTCATAGCGACCCCTCCTTGGGTTTCCGAGGCAGTATCACTACAAAAGTAGATTGCCCAACCTTCCTTCCAAGGAGTGGCTGGTGGGTTTGAACTGCCAGCTTTCTGGTTAGTAGTCAAATGCCTTAAGCACTATGCCACCAGAGCTCCAAACTGAATCATAGGAAGACAGAATTAGTGAAATTGAAGACAAATATCTTAGTACTATCTATTAGATTAACAATCAGAACAAAGAACTAAAAAAATGAAGAAAGTGTAAGAATTATGTTGGACACCATCAAAAGGACTAACTTATGGGTGATAAGAATTCCAGAACAGGAAGAGACCCCCCCCAAAAAAAGCACCAAGAAAATTTTTAAAGATTTCTTGGAATGAAACTTCTGTAGTATCATGAAAGATGAGAAGATATGCATTCAAGAAGCTCAACAAACCCTAAATTCGATAGACCCCTAAAAGAAAATCACCAAGATAAATCATAATCAAAATTTCCAAAACCAGAGACAAAGAAATAATCCTGAAAGCTACTTGAGAAAAATGAAAAGTTACCTACCAATAAGACTAAGCTCTGTTTTCTTGGTAGAAACCATGCAAGCAAGAAGGCAATGGGATGATATATATATAAAATCCTGAAAGAAAAATATTGTCAACCAAGAACTACATATCCAGCAAAATTGTCCCTCAAATACAATGGTGAAATTAGGACATTTCCAGATAAAGAGAAAATAAGGGAATTTGTAATAACCAGACCAACATTACAAGAAATGCTAAAGGGAGACCTTCAGGCAGAGAACCAACAATGGTAGACTACAACCTGAGATGAAAACACACAACATCACCTAGAAATCAACCCAGGCACCATCTAGTTCTTCTGGTCTCAGGGTCATGTAGGCTGAAGTATGCATAATCCACTAGTCCCTTGGACTAACTATTTCCATGTGTCTTTGATTTTCTTCACTATTCTTTGCTCCAGACAATGAGAGACCAATTGTTGCATATTAGATGGCTGCTCACAAGCTTTTAAGACTCCACTCACTACTCACCAAAGTAGAATGTAAAATAATGTTTCTGTGCAGTATGTTATGCCAGCTGAGCTTGATTGTCCACAATCATGGTCCTGAGCCCACTAATACACCACTTTTGATGAAAGACAGAACAAGAAAGAAAATCAACAATGACACAGAAGATCCAAACAACACAATCAACCAACTAGACTTCCTAGACATAGAACACTCCACCTAACAAAACAACAGCACAATATACATTCTTTGCCAGTGCACATGCCCAGAATAGACCAGTTAGGCCACAGAGCAAGCCTCAATAAATTTAAAAATATTGAAATACTACAAAGCATCTCAGATTACAATGTAATAAAACTAGAAATCAACTATAGGAAGACCAAGAGGAAAAAGTCAAATACGTGGAAACTGATAACACCCTGATTGACAACTACTGAGTAATAGAAGAAATAAAAAATTAACTTTAGAAAGTCCTTGAATGAGGGGCAAGGTTGTGGTCATGGCTTGGTCACAGCCAGCTACCCAGAAGGACAGAATAGTTGAACCTGCAGGCTTGGGACCATAGTCGCAGGGGACATCAAGCTCAATTGGCATAACATACTATACAAAACATTGTTCCACCTCCTACTTTGGCGAGTAGCAACTGGGATCGTAAAAGCTAACAAGCTGCCATCTAGATGCAATGATGGGTCTCTCCTCGTCCAGAGCAAAGAAGAATGAAGCAAACCAAAATTCATAGAAACTATTAGTCCTAGTGACTGGTACACCATCCGATCTGCAGCCTATATGACTATGAGACCAGAAGAACTAGATGGTGCCCAGCTACCAATGTCATCCACTTGAAAGGGCATCTATGTAGGAGATCCTTGATAGAGAGGGAGAACAATGTGGAACAAAACTCAAAATCATTTGGAAGCAGCAGTCAGGACATTAGACGACGGGTAGCACTGGGCAGGTCGGCTGTGAAGGAACTCTTTCAAGTACTGAGGAGCAAGGATGTCTCCTTGAGGACTAAGGTGTGCCTGACACAAGCCATGATATTTCCGATCGCCTCCTATGCATGTAAGAGCTGGACTATGAATAAGGAAGACCAAAGAAGAGTTGATGCTTTTGAGTTGTGGTGCTGGCAGAGAATGCTGAAGGTACCATGGACTGCCAAAAGAACTAACAGATCTGCCCTGGAGGAAGTGCAGCCGAGATGCTCCTTGGAAGCGAGGATGGCCAGACATTGTCTCACCTACTTTGGTCATGTTGTCAGAGGGGACCATTCCCTGGAGAAGGATATCATGCTTAGTAAGGTGGAGGGTCGACAAAGGAGGGGAAGACCTTCGACAAGGTGGATTGACATGGTGGCTGTGACAATGGGCTCAAGTATAGCAGGGATCGTGGAGCTAGCGCAGGATCAGGCGGTGTTTTGTTCTGCTGTGCATGGGGTCACTATGAGTCGGAAAGGACTTGAAGGCACTTAACAACAATATATGAGATCAAAAGGACAGCATTTGCCCAGGAACAAATCTAAGGCAGGAAGGGATAGGAAAGGACTAATGGAAATGGTAAATACGAGGAGAAAGTGAGAAGAGTGTTGTTACATTGTGAGGATTGCAATGAATGTCACCAAACAAAATGTGTATGAATTTTTGAATGAAAAGCCAATTTGCTCTGTGAACTTTCACCCAAATCACAATAAGAAATTTAACATTAAGAAAAAAAAAAAAAAGATAGCACAGAGAAGTTCACACCTGGTAGCTCCATCATACTAGAAACAATAAACACAACCACAGAGCAGTCAAATGTTTAACTGAGAAAATCAGGGAAAGAGAAAGCAACAAAGAGCCTTTTTCCTGGGATCACACTCAAACCTAGGGGAATGGAGGCTATATGCTTGCACTAGGCTGCATCCACTTAGGAACAATCAAAGCAGTGCAAGGGACATACTGGAAAGCATTCATCAAACCACATGCAAATCTGTAAACACCCAATTAGACCTTGAGACTTACTGTCTCTCAAGGAGCTTAAACACAACCTCTGCCCAAACAATGACAGAACTAGGTTTCTCTGACCCAGGAGTAACTCCTAGGAAGTTAGATTATGTGCATACCTGAAGCTGCTGCTTCTCAGAAGCAACTAGAAAGATAACCTCCAAGCTACTAGTCCTTTGCTGAATGCAGGCAAAACCATAAACTCCCTTAACTGTGAGTCTACAAGCCATCCAATGATAAACAGTGAAAAATATAATGGACTAAGGGGGCTGAAGCATAATCTTCACCCAATAAGTGCTTTATGTACAGCCAGGGATGACTCCTGGGAAGTCAGGCTAAAAGATGGGATCCAAGGGGAAAAACATTAAACTAGAATATCAGAGGCTACACACTGCATCAAGTCCATCATTTAAAAAAAATAAATTACCAAACAAAAATTAACAAGAAGCCTCCAAAAATGAGGGATCAGTGTCTGAAGTCACTTCAATATAGTACCTAAAATGCCCAGTTTTCAACAAAATATTATGAGACATGCAAAGAAACCAAAAACTGTGATCTAAACATGGTGAGTGGGTAAGCAAGAAACAGACACTGTCTATGCAGACATCAGACCAGATGTCAGATTTAACAGGCAAAGACTTCACAGTAGTCATCATAAATACATTCAAACAACTAAAGGAAACCATGTTTAAAGAAGAAAAGTAAGGTATACTGACAATGCCTCATCAAATAGATAATATAGCATGTCTATCCATAAACTCTGGTAGCATAGTGGCTAAGGCACTTGACTGCTAACCAGAGAGCTGGCGGTTCAAACCCACCAGCCACTCCTCATAAGGAAGATGGGGCAATCTACTTCCATATTGACACTGCCTCAGAAACCCAAAGAGGGGTCGCTATGAGTCGGGTCCGACTTGATGGCATGTAACAACAACAACAACAAATCCGTAAACTCAAGGAGCTCTGGTGGTACAGTGCCTAAGGCATTTATTTGACTGCTAACCAGAAGGTTGGCAGTTCAAACCCAGCAGCCACTCCATGGAACGAAGATGGGGCAATCTATCTCCATAAAGATTTACCGCCTCAGAAAACCAATGGGGGTTGCCATGAGTTGGAATCGACTCCATGGCAGTGGGTTTGGTTTTCTGTTTTGTTTTTTTCAGTATCCATAAACTCAAGAGCTCTGGTGGTGCTGTGGCAAGGCATTCAGCTGCTAACCAAAAGGTCAGTGGTTTGAATCCATCAGCTGCTCCATGAAAAAGATGAGGCAGTCTGCTTCCATGAAGATTTATAGCCTTGGCTATGAGTCAGAATAGGCTTGATGGCAGTGGGTTTGGTTTGATTTGGTGTTGATCCATAAATTCAGGCCCATGTATTACTGAGACCAAAACTTCCACACCCACCTCCACTCTGAAAAAAAATAAAACTCACTGCTATAGAGTCAGTCCTGACTCATAACGACCCCTCCTTGGGTTTCCGAGGCAGTATCTTTGCAGAAGTAGATTGCCCAATCTTCCTTCCAAGGAGTTTGAACCACCAGCCTCCATCAAGGCCAAACTTAAGTTCAGCTCATATGCTTTTTGCTCAGTTTTCAGTTTCCTTTTGGGCCCTGACTCCTATAGATTTCTCCTTCTAAACTGTACACAACTATGCATTTAAAAAATAAAGTATTTTCTCCAGAATTTCTAGGTGTACTGTATTTAGAGGGCTTTCAGTCAGAATCAACTCAATGGCAGTACGTTTGGTTTGATTTTTCTCTTTTAATTTTATTTGGATTTGGGTGAAGATTTACAGAGTAAATTCACTTTTCATACAACAGTTCACATATACTTTGTCTCATGTCATTGACCAAAATTTACAATGCAACAGC
>NW_006922125.1:1112758-1115558 GCF_000298275.1 Orycteropus afer afer
ATTTCCTCCAGATTTTCAAATTTGTTGGAATACAGTTCTTCATAGTACCCTGATATTATCCTTTTTATTTCAGTTGGTTCTGTTGTGATGTCACCCATTTTGTTTCTTATTCATGTTATTTGTATTCTCTCCCTCTTTTCCTTTGTTAAATTTGCCAGTGGTTTGTCAATTTAATTGATCTTTTCAAAAACGTTTGGTTTGATTTTAATCTGTCAAATACAACTTTCCTTTTTAATTGCTACCTTTGAGACCATTCAAGATCTGAAAAGGAAATTCAGACAGAATACTACTGAGTTCGGTTATGGATTGAATTCTATTCCCCAAAAAAGATCTGTTGAAATTCTAAACGCTGGAGCTTCAGAAAGTGACATTATTTGGAACAGAGGCCATTACAGATGCAATTAGTTGTTAACATAAAAGTTATACTGGACTAGAGTAGACCTTAATTTCATTTTGACTTATGTCCCTACAGTCTCTTAAGGAGCCCTGGTGGTGCAATGGTTAGTGCTTGGCTGCTAACTGAAAAGTTGGAGGTTTGAACCCACTAAGTGGCTCCATGGGAGAAAGACCTCTCGGCCTGGCCTCTGTCCTTCTTGGGCAAGTGTTACAAAGCTCTTTTAGCTCTGCTGATAGGTACACCAAGGCACTGATAGGTACACCATCAGCAAGCCTCCTGCCCAAGGGCACCCAGCTTTCTGGCTCTATGGACCAGGTAATCCCACCACTCTGTCTCATGCCTCTTGGTTCCACTGCCACCATCTCTCTGCTGGATGTCTCTCTCTGCCAAGGAGGTCCAGCACAGGGATCTTGGGTCCAAGGATGCCCTCTACTTCACCTCCAGCTCTTCTCTCTTGATGGCAGTGAGATCCCCCTCTCTGCCTCTAGGAAGGCTCATTTTAAGCCTGGCAGAATGACAAAACTAACCAATCCCAACATCAGAGTTCTACACACCTTACTTGCATGGTCCCACCCAGTAATCTCATGGGAGTTACAAAGACTATGGCTAGAAAACCATACCAAGTAATTCACTGCACCAGAAGGTTCTTTCTTGCCTTCATGGATAATTTTTATCTCCAATTTGAATGAAAAACTGTAAAAGTTCCTTCTCAAGGCCCAGGCCATTCTCCATGCTTTCTTTTCCTTTCTTTGCTGAAGACTCCAAGCCCTCAACTTCCTCTCTCCTCCTCTGCTCTCTCACAGTGTTGGTTTTAGAAGGGGTCACAGCCTCTCTAGCTTCCCCCTTCTTTGGTGTTCCAGATGACCACCAGCACTTATACCCTTCTCATTTTAAGAGCTTTGTAGCTGATAATGTGAAGAAACAAAAGCTAGCAAAACATAGAATAGGACATCTTTTACCTATGGTCCCTATTCTGTTAACCTTTGGCATAAAGGGGTGCTTGGCACAGTTTTGCCCAAACTCTGAAGAACAGTGGACAAAGAATCAGCTTGCTTTCCCAAGCCATGACCGACTCCTCTTGGCTCAGCCCTGCCTCCCTATTTAATAAATGGTGATTCTGCTATGGATAGGGGACATTGGCATTTCAAAGGAGTTCATTGATTATGCATAAACATCTGTATGGCAAGTGTATCATTCAGCTGCAGCAAGTAGGCAACAAAGAAATTCTGATTTAATAACAAAAAGAAAGAAATATGCTACTCAGAGATCCATTTATGTGCCAGCATGTCCAGAACTACTGGAATACTGAGTTTTGCTTTTCTTTAGGGAAGAATGAAGTGTATGTGTTTACAGGGGGTTGCTAATTTCATCTGCATATATCTGAGTATTAAAAATATATATTCTTATAATTCAATCTCCCAGAATTTAATTAAGTCTCCCCTTGGGTGGTGTCATGCCAGCTGCTTACAACAAAACCAACTCAAAGAATCGGGACAAGTATCCTCTTCCTCTCATTTTGAGTAAATGAGCATTTCATTTTGGTTCTTGAAACCAAGCCTCTTTGATGCACCCTCATGTGTATGAACATCACTCTGGAAAAGAAAGGAAAACCATGATTAAAATAAGATATTTGAGTTTATTGAACATGTGTGCTGAGGCCAAGTGTGAAGGGCTAGAATAGTTAAAATCCCACAAAAATTAAAAAAAAAAAAAAAAAGCCCTGTTCCACTAATCCAAGGATTCTTATCCTAAGGTTCATAGACCTTTAGGGAGTCCATAGCAGATATAGATACTAGACAGACTCTGAACCCTCCAAAACTGTATAATAAATTGTGTTTGGGAGATTGGGGCATTAGGGCTTATGTGCATTCTTTGGGGAAGGGAGCCTAATGGTCTTCATCAGGTTCTCCAAGGTATTTAAGACCCTAAGCAAAATGGCTGGTGTGGTAGATCAAGAAAAATGATTAAGCTACTAACTCTTTCTATAAAACTCTTGGGTTTGGTCCTATGTGATTTAGGAGGCTTTCCAAAGTTCATGAATAAACAATAATTTTAAATAGTCTCAGACCTACAAAATGTTATCCCAAATGCCATACATGGGTCATGGGTCCAGAACTCATCAAAACCCATTGTAATGGCCCATGAAACATGCTAAATGTGGGCACTGGTGACCAGGGGGCAGAAGAATCTAAGAGTTTCATTCCTTACTCTCCAGGTTCATAGAACTCTGCAGAACCCTACTGATGAACATATGCACTATGCTCTACTCCTCGTGATGTCTTGACCACCTAGCTGTGCTCCTGACAGAGAATGTCAAATTTCAAAGAGAAAAACAATTTTTAAAAGTCAATGAGGAGGCAGGGCAAGATGGCGGACTAGGCAGAAGGATTGCACAGACCCTCT
>NW_006922125.1:1140912-1141641 GCF_000298275.1 Orycteropus afer afer
CAGCTTCAACAGGCAAAAGGCAGGGAATTCAAGGCCCAGGGACCACCCAAATTAAGGAGTCTATAGAAAACCCACCCTACATGAAGCGGGGACTCTACAGGGCTGTAAGGGAAGGTGTGCCTAAACCAGAACTAAAATAATTCCTTTCTATTCGTCAGGGTTTAGTCAGGAAAATAGAAAGCACTCTGTGTATTCCAAATGTTCTCTAGTGCTGCTATAATACCACAAGTGAATGGCTTTAACAAACAGGGATTTATTCTCTTACAGTTTAGATTAGAAGTCTGAGTTTCGAAGACCTTGGGATTCAGCTCTGCCTCTTGCTCCCGGCCCACTGGAGCTGGAGGCATCTCTTAACTCAGGCAGCTGCCAGTTTCAACATTAAAACACCATTAGCAATAAGCCTAATGAGGAAAGTTAAGATGGTTTTGCAGTTCTTTTTGTCCTTAGAATACATCTCATTAATGATTTACAATCATAGTACTGTGTTCAAAAGTTGTTTGCCAAAATTATTTTCTCTGTATATGCAATAGGTTCTTTGAATATGTCATAGAACTCTAGCAGAGCCATCTAGGCTAGAAGTTCCTTTAAAGGATGACTTCCCCAAAAAAAAAGTTTTTTAAAAATTGAAAGAATTACACAATGCACATTCATGTACTGTTTAGATCCAATATTTGTTAACATTTTGCTATATTTGCTTTATATAGGTAGTAGATAAATGTACACATTATA
>NW_006922125.1:1142341-1146172 GCF_000298275.1 Orycteropus afer afer
TGTGCTGTCGAGTCGGACCCAATTCATAGCGACCCCTCCTTGGGTTTCCGAGGCAGTATCACTATGGAAGTAGATTGCCCCGTCTTCCTTCCGAGGAGTAGCTGGTGGGTTTGATCAGCCAGCCTTCTGGTTAGCAGTCAAGTGCCTTAGGCACTATGCTACCAGAGCTCCTTTAGCCTCTTTTAATCTAGAACATTTGCCCCCCCCCCTTTCCCATGACTAACTTTTCAAGAAATACAGGCATATTTTCTTTTAGAATGTCCCACATTCTGGATTTATCTGATTGTTTCCTTGTGATGTCCTTACATGTTCCGCTATCCCCTGAATTTGCTATTAACTTGAAGTTACATACACAACTGTGTTGTACAATATGTCAGGGTTGTATCCTTTCACCATACTTGTTCAATCTGTATGCTGAGAAAATAACATGAGAAGCTGGACTATATGAAGAAGAACACGGTGTCAGGATTGGAGGACAACTCATTAACAACCTGTGTGATATGCAGATGACAACCTGAAAGTGCTGAAAGTGAAGATGACTTGAAGCACTTACTGATGAAGATTAAAGACTACAGTCTGTAGTATGGATTACACCTGAACATAAAGAAAACGGAAATCCTCACAACTGGACCAATACGCAGTATCACAATAAATGGAGAGAAAACTAAAGTTGTCAAAGATTTTATATTACTTGGTTCCACAATCAACACCAATGGAAGCAGCAGTCAAGAAATCAGATAACGTATTGCACTGAGCAAATCTGCTTCAAATGACCTCTTTAAAGTGTTGAAGAGCAAAGATGTCTCTTTGAAGACTAAGGTGCACCTAACCCAAGCCATGGTATTTTCAATCGCCTCTTATGCATATGAAATGTGGACAATGAATAAAAAAGACTGAAGGAAAGTTGATGCTTTTGAGTTGTGGTGTTGGTGAAGAATACTGAAAGTACCACAGACTGCCAGAAGAACTAACAAATCTGACCTGGAAGAAGTGCAGCTGGAATGCTCCTTGGAAGCGAGAATGGTCAGACTTCACCACTCTGGTCATGTTGTCAGAAGGGACTATTCCCTGGAGAAGGATATCATGCTTGGTAAAGTGGAGGGTCAATGAAAAAGGGGAAGACCCTCAACAAGGTGGACTGACACAGTGGCTGCAATGATGGGCTCAGGTATAGCAAGGATTGTGAGGAAGGCAAAGGACCTGGCAGCGTTTCATTCTGTTGTACATAGGGTCGCTATGAGTCAGAGCTGACTCGCCGGCACCTAACAGCAACAACAGGGGAGGGGTCAACAGCCTCCTGGCTTCCAGAGGGCAGGTCCAATGTCTTCCAGGTCACAAGTGAGGTGCCATTGCCTCCTGTATTCCACAGGGTGGGCCACTGCCTACCTGAGTACTAGAAGGCCATGCCTAGCACCTTTGATTTCCAAAAGTGGAGATGCAGTGAAGTAGCTATAGTGTTGGACCTCATCGAACTTCAGTGAGAATAAGAATCAGCATTAGCCCAAAGTTGATTCCTGAGGTGAAAGTCAGACTTCACTCTTTAAACTTTTAACCAATCTGACACCAGTCATCCTCCCCACAGCATTCTCTACTTCTCTGATGGATTTGATAATTATAACAGCTACACAGAACCCAGACCATACTCACAGTTATATGGTTCACTGAAGAAGCCACATGGGATCAGGACTAACTTGGAAATAACAAGAACAGGATCAATGTCAAGAAGCACGCAGGCAACATCTGGAAGACTTCCCCAACACGAAGAGCACATCACTCCCCTCTTAGTGTATGACAGCTCTTTCTCTCAATAAGGTTTTCTCCCTGTCTCCTGGCCCCACGCAGACCTTCTTTCCTCTGCCCCCTTAGAAAAGGCTCCTTGCAGCCCCCTGAAGACAGGCATCTTCTCAGCCCCTGCCCTTCTAAGGCAAGTGTTATAGCTCTTTTAGCTTTCTCAACAACAGAGGACCGACCCCCATTCCACTGATACAGCTCTGTCTCCTTGCACAGGAGGTTTTCACCACACTCCAGTCTGTCTCTGACTCTCTCTCCCCTCTTGAATAGGAGGTACTTGCCACCACACCAGTATCACAGCTCTTTTAGTCTCCTTGGTCCAGGAGGTCCTCAGAGAGGGACTGTGGGTCCAAAGGACACACTCCTGAGCTCTTCTTGATGAGAGTGAGGTCTCCTCCTAGCTCTGTGGCATGGGTGCTTATATAGGCAAGTGGCTTAATCCTATGGGGTGGATTTTTTTGCACCTTATTTGCATAACTGACCAATCCCCTCTTTGACTAAACTGGCTATCTCCTGGCAAGTGGCTGCATCTTTTGCATAATAACTGACACTGTCTGCTGGAAGGGACTGGCATCTTCCCTGAGCAAAAGTAACAAGCTTCTCCAAAGGACCAGGGCCACTGTACCAAGAGCAACTTTAACAACTCCACAGAACCCAGGTTGTTTTCTTTTTCTCTTTTTCACAGAAGCAAGGGAAAAATCCACATAAACTCATTTCACCTCATGGAGACACAGGCTTATAGCTTCCAGAAGGCTGCGCCACTACCTTGCAGATTCCAGGAACCACCACCTCCTTGAGTATCAGAAGGCTTGGTGACCATTCTTGGGCTCTGAGAGTTGGGGGGTGTCCAAGGCCTCCTGCAGTCCAGAGTTCCCCCAGGCCCCATCCCCATGCCATTGCCTAGGTTCCAGAGCAGGGCCTTTCATTTGCCTCCTGTGTACCACAGGTGGGGCCACTGCCTCCTCTAGTACCAGACGGCGCTGCCTAGCCCTTCTTATCTCTAAGATCTAGTGGAAAGGGGTCCCAGAGATCCTTGGGGAGGGGCCATTTCCTCCTGGATTGTAGAGTCCAGGGTCAACACCTCTCAGGTCCTATGGGCGGGGTTATTGCCTCCCAAGATCCAGTGAGCATGGCCTGGACTCCATCAGCACCAGAGGTTGGGGCCAAGGGCTCCTGATCTCCAAGGGGTAGGACAAAGGCCTAATGGGTGCAAGAGGGCGGGGTTTCCACCTCCTCCAGTACTAGAGGGCTCAGTGACTACCTCCCGGCCTCCAGGGGAGGGGTCACAGCCTCATGCGTGTGTTCCAGAAGGCCAGGCTTCACCTTCCTGAGTACCAAAGGGCAGAACCAAGCCCTTCTAATCTCCAAGAGTTGGAGATATGGCCTTCTAGGTTTCAGAGGGCAGGATCCCACTCAATGGCGGGGTCATTGCCTCCTGGGTTACAGAGTGCGGGGCCACAGCTTCCTTTTCCTAGTGGCAGAGCCATTCATTGCCTCCTGTGTTCCATGGGTGGAGCCAGAGGGCGGGGCCTAGCTCTTTCAATTTCCAAGAATTGTGGATGAGGGCTTCTAGAGGGTGGGACCACCATCTTCCTGGACCCAGGGGCAAGGTCATTGCCTCCTGTATTCCAAAGTCCAGGTCCCATGAGCAGGGTTACTGCCTCCTGGGATCCAATGAGGGTGGCCCCAGATCCCCTCAGCACCATAGGTGGAGGCCAAGCCCTTCCAATCTCCCAAAGGCAGGACTGCACGCTTCTGGGTGCCACAGAGCTAGGCCACCACCACCCTGACTACCAGAGGTGAGGGCAATCTCTAGGTGGTAGTGACACAGTCCACTGGGTTCCAGCGGGTAGGGCCACCATCTGTCTAAGTATCATGTTGTTGTTGTTGTTATGTGCCCTCAAGTCAGACCCAACTCATAGTGACTCCTTGAGTTTCCAAGGTGGTATCACTACAGAAGTAGATTGCCCAACCTTCCTTCCGAGGAGTGGCTGGTGGGTTTGAACCCCCAACTTTCTGATTAGCAGTCAAGTGCCTTAG
>NW_006922125.1:1147112-1147859 GCF_000298275.1 Orycteropus afer afer
ATAAAATGTACAGACACATGTAAAAAGGGCAAAAGAAGAAACTACCCAAAATCCCAGAGAAGACAATCACTTCTGACATACTGAACTACTTCCTTCCAGTCTTTTTTCTATACATATTTCATGGCACTCCTAAGAACATATTGTGTATAAAATTTTCTTATTGATTTTTCATCTTGTAAGCAGTTCCTAAAATAATTGAAAATTTTTCATAAAAATTGTTTTTAAATAGTTATTGTATTAGTTTCTATCACTGCATAACTAATTACTACAAACTTAGTGGCTTAAAACAACACAAATCTATTTCACAGTTTCTATGCATGAGGAGTTCAAGCATAGGTTAGCTGGTCATCTGCTCAAGGTGTCATCAGGCTGAAGTCAAGGTGTTGGCCAGGATTATGATCTCATCTAAACCTAAGGACGCATTTCTAAACTCATTCAGATTGTTGGCAGAATTGAGTTTCCTGTGGTTATTTTCTTGCTGCCTGGCTGCCAGGGTCATTCTCAACAACCAGAGGCCACTCCCAGGTCCTAGCATGTAGCCCTCTTACAACATGGAAACTTACTTCTTCAAAACAACCAAGAGAGTCAATCTGTCGGCTGCTACAACAGAGTCTTATGTAATGCAACAATATCTCAGGAGTGACTATTCATCTCCTTTGCCATATGCCATAATCTAATCAAAGGAGAAATTATCCCATCATATTTATATCTGAACCTTGCCCTTGAGCGGAGAATCGCTAAAGCAAA
>NW_006922125.1:1150036-1150544 GCF_000298275.1 Orycteropus afer afer
AAAAAAAAAAAAAAAACAATAACCATTTATTTGTTTTATGTGTCTCCAGGTTATCTGGGCAGTTCTGCTCTCTTCTAAGGCTCACTTCGCGTATCTAGCAGTTGGTTGGTTGGTGGATGAGGCAACAGGGGTGACTGGGCCACATGCTTCTCATCATCCAAACTCTAGCCCATGCATGTTCTCATGGACAAGGCAGGAAGGAAAGTGGACAGGTGCAAGTGTTTTCCCAAGCCTCTGCTGGTAGCAAGTTTACTACTGTCTGATTGGCCAAAGGAAGTCACAAGGTGTTCTGGTTACCTAGTGCCGCTCTGACAAGAATATACCACAAATGAGATGGCCTTAACAAACAGGAGTTTATTCTCTCACAGTTTAGAGGCTTCAAGTCCAAGTTCAAAGTGCCAGGCTGTAGGGGCTGGGTGAAAGCCCCTCAGCCTTGGGCTTTAGCTCTGCCTCCAGCTCCTGGCCCACTGAAGCTAGAGGCTTTTCTTCACTCAGACAGCTGCTGGCT
>NW_006922125.1:1151409-1153531 GCF_000298275.1 Orycteropus afer afer
CAAGCACAATGGTCCAGGAAGGTCTCTTTGAGGAGCTGACCTGAATTTAGAGAGGAAATGGGTCTTGGAAATAGCTTAGGGAACGGTGTTCTGGACTAAGGGAAATGAAGTGTAATGTCTGTGGGGCAGGATGGTGATGGTTGAGCACATACTCTTGATTCTCCTCCTCGGTATCTCTCAAATTCATCTCCTCCTCTCACCATCACTGCCTTTGCCACATCCTCATTTTGTCTACCCTGGGCTACTGAATACCCTTTCTGCCTCCAAGCTGCTTACTTCCTATCTGTTCTTGCAGAAGTCAGTAATCTAAGATGTATAAAGTGCATGTTGTTTATCTCCATGTGCAGCCTCTATTTTTGCCCCACACCAACCTTGAAGTAACAATCAGCATTTGACTTAACCTCTGAACAAAGAATCTCCTCCACAAAGCATAGGCAAGCATTGCAGATTTTGCTTTGATTTTGCAGAGAAAAGAGGGCTTATATAGCAAACCGAAAAACAAATGCCTTCCTACAAAGTCCCCATTAGACATCTCTTTCTCTGTAAATTCTTCGTCTTGAATTTCTCCATAACCCTCCCTCTTTCCTTTTCTACCCTCACCCATGAACAAATTTCTTTCTCTCCCTCTCTCCCTCTCTCCGTCTCTCCCTCTCTCCGTGTCTCTCTCTCTCTCTCTCTCTCTCTCTCTCTCTCCCCCCTCCCCTTTCTTTATGCAGATCAATTTTTTTCTCTCCAGGGGCCTTCAAACTTGCTTCAGTAGGAGACTCTCTGGTGATTGGGATTTACACTCCTTAGAAGTTAGTGAGACCATGCATAACAATATTTTCCTGTCATGATATTAATTCTGTTTTCCTGTTCAGGTGCAAAATATAGAGATATTAATGATAATATTACTGTGATGTCCCTGCTTAAAACTCTCTATTGGTTCTCATTGTCTTAGAGTATAAAGCACAGACTCCTTAGTGTGGCACAGCAGGCCCTCCATGTTGTGCCCCCTACCTGCTTTTCCAGCCTCATGTCTTCCAGTGCCCCCTTCTCACACTAGGCTCCACACATACACAAGAGTACGCACTCATCCAAATGTGCCATGCTACTTCAAACTTCTAGGTCTTTGCCCATTGGTCCCTCTGCCTGGAATGACCTCACCCTCACCCCTGCCTGTCCATATAGTGATGAAGCCGTCTCTCTGCTAGAACGGCCATTTCTTCATCTATGGCCCCACCATACTTTGGAGTACTTTAGATCACTTACATATTTCCTGCTACAACACTCTGAGCTTCTGAATAGGAAGGAACATGTATTTTCATCTCTGTCTCCCCAGTCCCTGGTACATAGTAAATGACTAAATTAATCAATTTAGAGGCTGGGTTATAAAAAGAATTTCTTAACAATTTTTAACATTGAAATTATTATATAATCCCAAAGTGACTACTTTGAAGGCAAGAACATTAATTTAGGGGATTATAAATTCTGGCAACTTGTTAACTTTATTCTCACTTTTTATACTGTGTCCTCAAAGATACTAGTAGGTATTATGTTAAGGGACATATCTGCTTTTACTTTCTTGGGCTACAGCAAACCGGCAAGTTATTTCCTCTCACAGAGCCTCCATTCCCTTATCTATCCCACATACAGAATAAAGACAACAGTGATAATGAGGTCCAGCTCAGCACTCAGTCTGCAGCGGCAGGACCTACAAAACCCTTTATGATCTGGCTGGCTTCATTTTCCAGCTTCGTTGCTCACCCTCCGTGTGCATATCTAGATTTCAACCTACTGAACTCTTTAGTTTCCCCAAAAGTCAGGCTCTTTCTCACCTCTGGATAGTCACACAAAATATTCATTCTGCTTAGAATGTTCTTTGTCTTTTTCGCTTAACTCCTACTTATACTTTTTATCTCAGCCTAAATGTCACTTCCTCCAGGATGCCTTCTCTGCCTCACCCCAGTCTATGTTAGGTACCCATTCCCTGTATTTCCGTATGGCAACATTTATGACCCTGAGTCATAGCTTCTGCTTATTTCCGTGTCTCTAACTAGGAGCTCTGGTAGCATAGTGGCTAAGACACTTGCCTGCTAACCAGACGGCTGGCGGTTCAAACCCACCAGCCACTCCTCGGAAG
>NW_006922125.1:1153631-1155288 GCF_000298275.1 Orycteropus afer afer
GCAATCCTACTTCCGTAGTGATACTGCCTCGGAAACCCAAGGAGGGGTCGCTATGAGTCGGGGCCGACTCGACGGCACATAACAACAACAACTAGATTATGAGGGCTGCTGCTCCAATGTTACCCCCTCAGTGAGGCCATCCCCAGCCACCAATCTAAAGTGACTTTGTCATGCTCTACTTATTACTTTCAGTCTCTTCAAAGTCTTAATCATTATCTCACAGTATCATTGTCTTGGTTCTCTAGTGCTGCTATAACAGACATACCATAAGTGGATGGCTCTAACAGGAAATTTATTCTCTTACAGTTTAGGAGGCTAGAAGTTCAAATTCAGAGTGCCCAGCCAAGGTGACACATAACTTTAATTTGTTGTTGTTGCTGTTGTTGTTGTTGTTGTTGTTGTTATGTGCCGTCGAGTTGGACCCGACTCACAGCGACCCCCCCTTGGGTTTCCGAGGCAGTATCACTACAGAAATAGATTGCCCAACCTTCCTTCCGAGGAGTGGCTGGTGGGTTTGAACTACCAGCCTTCTGGTTAGCGCAATCATATTTGTTTATTCATTTATTTGTGTATTGTTTGTCTCCTCACCAGCATGTAAACTCCATAGGAAATGGGATCTTATCTGTCTTCCTCCCACATACTTTCAGCCTCTAGAGGAGAAGGCCCCTCGACCTTGGGCTTCAGCTCTGCCTCTTATTCCAGGCCCACTAGAGCTAGAAGCTTCTCATAACTCAGGCAGCTGCTGGCCACTGAGGGTAACAAACACTGAGGCTAACAAGGTCAGCAAGCAGAATGGCACAATCTCAAAGTCAACAGGCACACTCCAGACCACTGGTTCAAGTCCAGGAAAGAAGTCCTAAGATTGGCAGGAAACCTTGTAGGCCGCTAAGATGAAGGCTCAGCCAAACAAATATAGGATCCAAATGTGCCAAAAAGCTAGAGACCTTGCCCTAAGCTGCTGCTTATATACTGGAACCAAGCCACACCCCAAAGGTAGCCCCCTAGCTGTTCACAGCAGATTCCATCATGAAGGTGATCACAATCTCATCATGGGAAATAACTATATCCAGCTGCCCAGCCACTCAAAACCACAGTGCAGCCAAGTTGACACACAACTTTAACTACCACAATCATATTTGTTTATTCATTCTTTTGTGTGTTGTTTGTCTTCCTCGCCAGCATGTAAGCTCCATAAGAAATGGGATCTTATCTGTCTTACTCCCCACATACTTTCAGCTTCTACAGGAGAATCTGAAATATAGCAGGATTTGTCTGTGACTGGGTTTGGGATATTCTGGGTGTAGAGGAAATATAGTCAAGTTTAAGAAAAGTCACATGCAGAGGTGTTTGCTACCATTTATTTGGAGTACAGATATTTTATACCCAAACTAGTAAGCAGGGATTCATATTTTGTACATTTCATGTTCTGATTATTAATGACTGTTTGCAGCCGTTTCTTCCCATTCTGAGTCATACCCATCAGCAAATGGAGGTCCCAAAAGCTTTACTCCATCCACATCATTAAGGTTGACTCTACTTTGAGGGGCAGCTCTTCCCCAGTCATATTTTTTTTTTTTTATTAGGATTTGGGTGAAGATTTACAGAGTAAATTCACTTTTCATACAGCAGTTCACATATACTTTGTCTCATGTCATTG
>NW_006922125.1:1168313-1171516 GCF_000298275.1 Orycteropus afer afer
GTTGAAGAGGGTCTGTGCAATCCTTCTGCCTAGTCCGCCATCTTGCCCCGCCTCCCCAGTCATATTTTGAGTATCTTCCAACCTGAGGGGCTCATCTTTTGGCACTGTATCAGACAATGTTTCATGGCTATTCATAAAGTTTTCCAGAAATATATCAGACAGTGTTTCACTGCTATTCATAAGGTTATCACAGGCCAATTATTTGAGAAGTAGATGGCCCCTCCCTTCTTTCAAGTCTGTCTCAGTCTGGAAGCTCCACTGAAACCGGTCCACCATGGGTGATTCTACTGGTATTTGAGATACTGGTGGCATAGCCTCAAGCCTCACAGCAACACGCAGGCCACCATAGTAAAAAAACTGATAGACAAGTGGTGCTGCAAATATCCATTGATAATCACAAAATGGAATGTATGAAGTATGAATCTAGGAAAACTGGAAGTTGTCAAAAATGAAAGGGAACACATAAAGATCAATACTCTAGGCATTACAAAACCCAAACTCACTGCTGTCGAGTCAGATCCAACTCATAGCGACCCCTCCTTGGGTTTCCAAGGTGGTATCACTACAAAAGTAGATTGCCCTATCTTCCTTCTGAGGAGTGGCTGGTGGGTTTGAACTGCCAGCCTTCTGGTTAGCAGTCAAGCGCCTTACACGCTATGCCACCAGAGCTCCCATCCTAGGCATTATGGACTAATCCTAGGCATTATAGCTAAAATGGACTGGTTTGGGCCATTCTGAATCAGACAACCATACGATCTACTATGCTGGGAATGACAAACTAAAGAGGAATGGCATGGCATTCATCATCACAAGGAATGTTTCAAGATCTATCTTGAAGTACAATGCTGTCAGTGATAAGATAATATCCATATGCCTATAGGGAAGATCAGGTAATACTAATATTATTCAAGTTTACGCACCAACCACCAAAGCCAAAGATGAGGAAAATTGACCAAACATGCAATCAAGATGTGTTGATTACTCTTGGTGATTAGAATGCAAAAGTTGGAAACAAAGAAGAATCATCAGTAGTTGGAAAATTTGGCCTTGGTGATAGAAATGCTGCTGGAGATCACATGACAGAATTTTGCAAGACCAATGACTTACTCATTGCAAATACCTTTTTTCAACAACATAAATGGCAGCTATACACATGGACTTTGCCAAATGGAGTACACAGGAATCAGATCGACTACATCTGCAGAAAGAGGGGATGGAGAAGCTCAGTATCTTCAGCCAAAACAAGGCCAGGAGCTAAATGTCAAACAGACTACCAACTGCTCATATGCAAGTTCAAGATGAAGCTGAAGACAACTAAAACAAGTCCACAAGAGACAAAATATGACCTTGATGATACCCCATCTGAATTTAGAGACCATGTAAAGAATAGATTTGACCCACTGAACACCAATGACGGAAAACGAGATGACCTGTGGGATGATATCCAGAACACCATCCATAAAGAAAGGAAAGGGTCATTAAAAAGACAGGAAAGGAAGAAAATACTAAAATGGATGTCAGAAGAGACTGTGGAACTTGCTCTTGAATAGAGAGTAGCTAAAGCAAAAGGAAGAAATGACAAGATGAAAGATGTGAACGGAAGATTTCAAAGAGCAGCTCCAGAAGACAAAGTCAATTATTATAATGAAATGTGCAAACACATGGGGTTAGAAAACCTAAAAGGAAGAACATGCTTGGCATTTCTCAAGCTGAAAGAACTGAAGAAAAAATTCAAGCCTCGAATTGCAATACTCAAAGATTCTATGGGCAAAATATTGAATGATGCAGGAAACATCAAAAGAAGATGGATGGAATACACAGAGGTACTGCACCAAAAAGAATTGGTCAATGTTCATCCATTTCAGGAAGTGACATATGATCAAGAACCAATGGCACTAAAGGAAGAAGTTAAAGCTGCACTGAAGGAATTGGTGAAAAACAAGGCTCCAGGAATTCACAGAATACCCATTGAGATGTTTCAATGAACGGATGTCACACTGGAGGCATTTACCAAGTTTAAGAACTTAGTAGTGAGTACCATATTATGCTTTTTACCTTTGGAATGTTTAGACTTTTTCATGTATTTCTTAAAACCTGAGGTCCGTGAGTTTAGGTCATATTTCCAACGTCCTGCGAATTCAAACCCACATCTGCATGCTATCTAAGCCCATGTGATTTTCATTCTGTCCCACAGAACCCATTAATAACGCCCCTTGATAAAGTTACACCATGGAGTCATGGTGGCTCAATGGTAGTACTCTTGCCTTCCATGTGGGAGACCAAAGTTCAATCCCCATTCTCAAGTGTAGCCACCACCTGTCTGTCAGTGGAAGCTTATGTGCTGCTACGATGCTGAACAGGTTTCAGTGGAGCTTCCAGAATAAACAGACTAGGCAGAAAGACCTGGTGATCTACTTCGGAAAAATCAGCCAGTGACAACCCTGTGGATCACAACAATCCAATCCCTTTGAACATGAGGTCACCATGAGTCAGGCGTTGACCTGGAAGTCACTGAAACAACAATAAAGTTATGCCAACTTTCATCATCAATTTCTTTAGTCCTTGCCAGATAACCTGTTTCTTCTCCTTAACCTCTAGGCAGTTTTCATAGCACGTTGTTAGCCCTTTAAATTTCAGCAGCACTACCAACACAGCTTTAGGAAAACACCATCAAGAGGATGGCAAAGTCCCTGTTTGTGAAATTTTCCGAGTATCTGTCAGGGAGTCTGGTTTGGGTATTTCCCAGCGTAGATTAGCAGTACCTGTGTATTGACAATTCTTAGTAACTGTACTGGTGCCAGCATGGGGAAGAGGGTAATTATTGGTATGAATTTCTTGGCTTTGATACTTGGCAAAACTACATCATCCCTGGATCCTGTCACTGTCCTGTGAGATTGCAGTGACAGCTGTGTCATCACCAAGACAATAATGTAAAGGACCTTATGTTAGCATGGCCCAAATCCATTGGCTTGAAAGGAAGACAAGAGAACAAAAACATATCTGAGGAGTGCCACATAAGTAAGGTGCCTATAACAATCCTCAAACACTCAAACTATACCTAAAGGAACGCTGCTGGCCAGCGCACCTACCCAACAGTCAACAATCAAAACTTCTTGTTGTTGTTACATGCCATCGAGTAGGACCCGACACACAGAGACCCCTCCTTTGTTGCCCAACCTTCCTCCCGAAGAGTGGCTGGTGGG
>NW_006922125.1:1171753-1181172 GCF_000298275.1 Orycteropus afer afer
ATCGAGTTGGACCCGACTCATAGCAACCCCTCCTTGGGTTTCCAAAGCCGTATCACTACAGAAGTAGATTGCCCAACCTTCCTTGCAAGGAGTGGCTGGTGGGTTTGAACCGCCAACCTTCTGGTTAGCAGTCAAGTACCTTAGGCACTATGCTACCAGAGCTCCCAAGTACAAATATAATGTAACCTAAAGTGGGTAGGTTTTATATGCTAAATGCTTGTTCTTTTGACACATCTCATTCTCTTTGGCTTTAATAATATTTACCCTTTGGGCATTGCAAAAGTTTCCAAGGTGAGGGAGCCAGAAAAAAAATAAATAAATGAAATGGGAGAAGTTTGGGATAGTCAAAAAGAAGAGATTGTTTGTCACTTATGGCTTAATAAATAAAATAATCTAAGAAAGGAGTGTGACAGAGGAAGCACTTGACCAGATGCCAAGAGACTTGGTTTCTAGCCTCACATCTGTCACGAATCTCCTGCCTGGCCTTGAACAAATAAGCTGACATCTCTGAGTCTCAATTCCCTCAACTTAAAATGACTCTACATGCCCTCCAAACTCTCGTATACTATAGTTTTTTCAATTAAATAAAGTAAAGTAAAAATCAAATACAATAAAATACATGGTGGGTAGTCTAGGAATATAACTCTTAGTTTAGCACCTTCTCCAGTCTTGAATGCCACCAGCAGGCCTATGCAGAATAAAGAGAGACAAGGATGAGAAAAGAAGAAGGTGGAGGGTGGATAATGATTCCCAAAGATAAGCTGTTTTGTTTTTTTTTTTTTAAATCAACTGTCACCAAGCCCTGGAACAGGGCACACAGAGGTGAATACAGAATATAATGTCAGGGTTGCCAGAAGAGGGTCTGTATCATACAGTGGGAAAGACACAGAGCCTTTGAGGAAGCAGTAGCAGTGGGAAATGTCTAGTGTACTAATTAGGTCAGGTACCTTGGAAACTTTTGACAATTTGGCTGCATCAACACAGGGTGGCCTAATTATGAGAAATCCTTAAATCCTTGGTTCTGAATCCAGTGATGTTTCTTCCTCCTCCCCATTTCTGAATCCAAAAGAAGCAAATGGGAGGGAGCAATTAATTTTGTAATTATCCACACTCTGCTTTAAGCCGTTCACACATATTATCTCATTATAAAAATCCTATATGGTAGATATTAAAAATAATAACCAACATTTATTGAGTGCTCACTCTGAGCCTAGCACATGCATATGTATAATTTACTCCTCCACACAATACTGTAAAATTAGCACAATGGTTTTCATATTACAGATGAAGAATCTTAGGCTCACAGAAAGATGACATAACTTGCCCAGTTTTATATACGTAGTAAACGACAGAACTGGACTAACTCTGTTCTAAGACTGGTCTCCTTCTACTGTTCCACGTTAACTCCCATTTACAGGTGAAAAGATAGGGGGAGAAAGAAGTGCTGCAAGGATAATTCTTTCCATTTCCATTCTATGTGACTGAGGATTAGAGGGATCATTGGGGGAAGGAAAGAGCCTAGAAAGGGGGAATAGCCATGGCTGAGACACAGCCAGTTAACCAGAGATGCATCAAATGACAGAGAGAGAGATGACAAAATGGCAAAATCAGCAGCAGATGCTAAAGTCATGCTCTCCGTTTGAGGGGAGGGAAGTTGGGATAGAACATGCAGCGCCATAAGGCAAAAGCAAAAACATCCCAAGGAGATTGCTATTGTGAGGGCTTATTATCCCATGGAAATGACCTTCGATCAGGATGCATAATCACCATACTGCATTCAATTACAACTTGAAAAGGAAACGTGATTGCTTCTGTCATGTTTACATCTAATCAGAAGTTGGGAGACAATTATGATAATAATGTGGGGAGCTGGGAGGGCTCATATCAGGAGGAGAGAGCCAACTTTGCTTAAGGACTCATCCCTGCTCTGCAGAAGATGAGAATAGGTGAACTGGAGCGCTAAAGCTGTGCCACCTAAAGGATGCTAATGGATCTCAGGTCACAGAGGAATTTGGGCAACATAGGATGGCCAGGCTGCCACTGGGGTAGTGGGAGACTGGGTCCCAGTAGCCCACATTTCTCACAGCCTGACTCTCGGACCTCTGGTATCTTAGTCACATGTGGTACTTACTAGAAGTGCAGATTCCTGGGACCCATTCCAATCCTTCTGAGTCCAAGTCTCTGGGGATGGGGACCCAGGAGGTTGCATTTTAACAGGATAACTAGGTGCCAATTCTTCTGATGTGTCCATCAAAAAGAACAAAGAGACAAAGAAAAGGAGATGCTGTATAACTCAGCTAATATACAGCACTTGATATTTTTAAAATACATATCATTATCTATAGTAATAAAACAAAAACCAAACTCACTGCCGTTGAGTCAGATCTGACTCATGGTGACCCCTCCTTGGGTTTCCAAGGTGGTATCACTATGGAAATAGATTGCCCAAACTTCCTTCCAAGGAGTGGCTAGTGGGGATGAACCACCAGCCTTCTGGTTAGCAGTCAAATGCCTTAAGCACTACGCCACCAGAGCTCCCATCAATAGTAATAGTGATGTTATAAATTATGGATGATAAAACATAGAGGGTCTTTATGCGTTTTGTTTTTGTTTTTAGTTTTGAGGATTTTAGCAAGGGCAGGTCATTGCACTCTTCTTTTTCCAACTTAACTTAAAATTCTAATTATGAAACCCTCAGATTCAAAGAAAATAGGCATGTGGGATATACATTTCTTTCATCATCCCTCTGTCTCCACATTAATCCTTTCCTTTTCACACTTCTAATCAGGGCAAATATAATAAATCAACTCTCAAGTACACACACATCCAATTCATTACATATTTGCTTTAAATGGTTTCTAATGAAACAATGATCATTTATTTAGTGCCTACTGTCTGGTGGCGTAGTGGGTGAGGCATTTGGCTGCTAACCAGAAGGTCAGTAGTTCAGAGCCACCAGCTGCTCCGTGGAAGGAAGATGGGGCAATTTACTTCTGTAAAGATCTACAGCCTCAGAAATGGGGGTCGCTATGAGTCAGAGTCGACTCAATGGCACTGAGTTTGGTTTTTGGTTTTCTGTGTTAGGCACTGCACTAAGCACTCCAGGTGCATTACTTTACTGAACACTCACAGCAATCTTCGAAGGTAAGTACCATTGTTGTTTCCATCTTACATATGAGGAAGTAAAGTTCAGAGGGGTTAAGTAATTCAGCCCAGGTCACACAGCTATTCAGTGGTGGAGCCAGGGTAATAATAAACTCCTGTGTGCCTTCCACGAAAGAAGGAAAGGAGTTAACACAGATGACAAGAAACAACAGAAAAGCCGCAAGTCCTTTAGACTTAGCTTTGGCATGCAGTATGTGATTTTCAGCTGCAAAACCGCTTCCCTAGTTAAGTTTGTTTAGGCCAGCCTGAAAATTAGTCTGCTGGTGCTGAACTCTCATCAGCTGGGAACACTAAGGAGGGAGTCCTGACCTTGTTTTAAAAGAACCAATGAAGCAGAAGACATGAAACAGACACTTCACCAAGGAGGATATTCAGGTGGCCAACAAACATATGAAGAAATGCTCACAATCATCAGCCATTGTTGTTGTTGTTGTTATGTGCCGTCGAGTCAAACCCAACTCATAACGACCCCTCCTTGGGTTTCCGAGGCAGTATCACTATGGAAGTAGGATTGCCCAACCAAAACAACAATGAGATACCATCTTGCCCCAGCACTAGTAGCAAAGTTCAACAAGATAGAAAATAACAAATGCTGGCGAGAATGTGGGACTCTCATACACTGCTGGTAGGACTGTAAAATGGTACAACCACTGTGGAAAGCAGTATGGTGATTCTTTAAAAAGTTGTAATTAGAAATACCATTTGACCCAGCCATTCCATTACTGGGTACATATCCTAAAGAAGTGAGAGCCATGACAAGAACAAACATATGCACACCCATGTTCATCACAGCACTATTTTCAATGGCAAAAATTGGAAACAAGCTAGGTGTCCATCAACTGAGGAATATATAATCAAACTATGGTACATACATAGAATGGAATACTATGCAACCCTAAAGAATAATGTAGAATCTGCAAAACACCACATAACATGGATAAACTTGGAGGCCATTATGCTGAATGAAATAAGTCAATCACAGCAGGACAAATATAGTATGCTTGTTGTTCTGGAGGGTCAAGAAAAGGTTTATATATGGAGGGAAACTTTCTTTGTTGGTTGCCATGGGTGGGAGGGGAGGGGAGGGAACACCGCCAAAAAAAAATGCATTGACCCATGTCACTTTAGTTTTGTGTATTTCACTGTACATGAATTATATTTCAACAAAATGCATTTAAAAAAAAAAAAACCCATGAATAATCCAACATGACAGTCCTGCAAGAGGCAAAGGTGATCTGAGGTTAGAGTACAGCAGGGAGTCTGAGCACTCCGGAGAGTGTGTGGTTTGGTGGTCATATCTTAAACAGAGAAGCCCTCGCCTTCACATTGAAATCTCCTACAACCTCTTCCGGCCAATTTATAGCTTTCATCTTTGTGCTCCCCACAGATTTACTCTTTGTAGTAATATCCATGTCATCTAATGACAAGATGTGATAACTAATGGGAGGTTTCTCCTGACCGCTAATATTCCCACACTGAAACTCTATTAGATTCTACATTGACAGCTCTTTCTGATTCCAATCTACCAGCTTCTCACTGAGCCAAAGAGTAGAAGGTCCCTCAAGAGCAAAGCAATTTATTTAAATAACACAGTTAAGTAGATGAGAAAGTGTGTTGCATTTAGAAAGTCAACAGTCTTCTGCTGGAAGTAAAAGGCCCAGTGTGGCTGCTTCTGGCGTACTGGTAGAACTGGCACACGTCCCTCTGCCCCCACTCCAGTCCTTCTGCTGGGTCATTTTCTAGTTCACTTCCATTAAACCAGTGAAATTTGTTTCTGGGAGATATATTTACAAGAGGGCTGCAGCCTTTCTGTGGGGAAAGCACAGACAGACTTTGGCTCACTGTGCTCAATACCCAGGGATCTCCAGGAGGAATGGGTAGCAAGGAACTGACTTGCCTGTGTCCAGATGGGTGCAAGAAAACAAAAAACTTGTGTTTCCACTGTTTAAGAGTGGCCAGAACTCTTCTATCCAGAAAGATTAAAGGGGTCTTGCCTACCATCTAGTGAGTATTATCACTTGGGGCTCCCTATTAATGAAAGTGAAAGAATCTACTCTCTCTAAGGTCATGGTTACATCTTTTCCTTGCAGTGGTCTGGAACTCCTTGACTGTAAGACATGGAAATGCAAAATCTACTAAAGCAGACCTTAAACTGCCATCGATTCCTTTCAAGTGATAGCTGGTTATTTGATTGTGTAATGAGGCTGCCCAGGTGCCCAGTGTAGCTTGCTCCCACGGGAGAGCTATTTATACTGTCTTTGAAACCCACCAGAAATAATGTCAACTGGCCACAAGAAGGGCGGAGCAGACTGCAGCTCAGGTTGTCTCTGACTTAAGCTGAAGAGAATCAATCCAGTCATAAATCTATTGGAAGAAGCCAGGGTGATGGGCAGGCTTTAAAGAGAGGTGTTGTGAACATTCTGTTGAGAAAGCAAGTCTCTATCTATAAGCCTCAACAAACTTTTGCTACCTTCTCCTTTGCTTTTGGAGTCCCTGGGTGATGCAGAACAATTAAGTGCTTGACTACCAACCAAAAGGTTGGTGGTTTGAATCCACCCAGAGGCACCTTGAAGGCAAGCTTGGCAATTCTGCTTCCAAAAGATCCCAACCTTGGAAGGCCTGTGGAGAGCAGTCCTACTCTGTAACACACAGGGTCACCATGAGTAGGAATCCACTCAACAGCAATGAACAACTCTTGCTTATGACTCATTCTGTTCTTCAAAATATTTCCCGTCATCTTTCTTCCTGTAGTCTCATCTCTGAAAAAGAAAGTATCTTCCTTTCCAAGGAAAACTCTGCCAATGATTCCCATCTTTGCCTTCATCCTATGTGATCTCTTTGTATGAAAGATTTCCAGTGTCTCCATCTCCCTCAGCTCCTTCCTCTCTGCCTTCAAAGACGCTCAGGACTCCCTGAACCTTTTCTTTAGCCCCTGGGCCCTGGAGGTGCTGAGGCTTCCTCATCTTCCCTCCACCACCACACTCATTCCTTTAAATCTTGGAAATCAGCTTCTACTCCCACCATTCTACCAACAGTGTTGTTTGGGGAGGTCTTGAATACAGCCTAATCACCAAATATAGTGGCCTTTTTCTTCACGCTCATTACAGGACCTCTCTCCAACTGTTGTTAAAAAAAAAAAAAAGAAGAAGACCTTTTTCTTCATGTTCATTATCGTGACCTCTCTCTAATTGTGGATAAAGGAAAATAAAGTAACTCCACACTGTAGTGACTGGTGATGTTCTGTTTCTTGAGCTGGGTGCTAGATACATGGATGTGCTCACTTCGTGAGACTACATTAAGCTGTACAATATGATTTATGCTTTTTTCTTTATCTCTGTTAAGCTTAGTTTTTTAAAATGGGAAAAACTGATGCCATGGAAAAATCGCTCCTCCCCAAGGTTTCTGTGACACTAGTTTCCTTTCACCCCCCTCATGTCCTTCTCACTGTTCCTCCTTCTGTCCATTATGTATAAACACCTTTTTATCTTTTAGGATATAGTATAGCCTGGTGATTATGAAAGGACTGCTGGTAGTGCTGTGGTTAAAAAATTCAGCTGCTAACCAAAAGTTTGTCAGTTCAAATCCACCAGCCACTCCATGGGAGAAAGATAAGACAATCTACTTCCAAAAAGATTTACAGCCTTAGAAACCCTAAAGGGCAGTTCTCCTCTGTCCTATAGGGTCATCATAAGCTGGAATCAACCTGATGGCAGTGGATGATATAGTAGTCATGAGCACACACTAACTTCCCAGTGGTGTGACTTGGACAATTACTTTACCTCTCTGTGCCCCAAATTTCCTCATCTGTGAAATATGATACTAACAATAGCACTTACTTCATAGAGTTGTCTTGAGAATTAAGTGATGTAATGCATGAAAAGTGCCTACAACTTACATATTGTTGTTGTTGTTGTTGTTGTTAAGTGCCGTCGAGTCGTTTCCGACAACTTACATATGGCACAATGTATGTCAACTATCATGTGTATTTTCTCTCTTTCATGCCAATATCACTCCTTCCCATGACTTTATCTCCTTCTCTTAAATCATTAGGTGCTCTGGTGGCATGGTGCCTAAGGCATATGACTGATAACCAGGAAGCTGGCAGTTCAAACCCACCAGCTACTCCTCAGAAAGAAGACTGGGCAATCTATTTCCATAGTAATACTGCCTTGGAAACCCAAGGATCTGACTTGACAGCAGTTGAGTTTGGGGTGTTTTTTGTTGTTGTTTTAAATCGCTGGCTCCCAAATCTTGATCTCTTGCTTGGCTTCTCTCACAAGCTCCAGGCTTCTATTTCCAATTGCCTGTTGAATCTCACTACACACTAGATGTGTAAAAACCAGATACACCGCCCCCTTCAGACAAGCGCTCCACCTTTGTGAAGGGAAACCCCAGTTCCTCCGTCTCTGTGGCCCAAGATCTCAGGCTATTCTTTAATGCTTCCTCTCCTCATGCATCCCATCAATTGCCAAGCCCTGTTAATTCTTTTCCATCATCTCCTGCAACCCTCCCTAAGGCACTCCTCTTGCCTCCAGTCTAGTTCAGGGCCAAATTACCCCTCACCCAGAATGCCACAGTCACTCATTGTCCTCCTCAGCTATGGGTTCTGTCCCACTAATTCTGCCATCAGAACCATCTTAGGACATATATCTATGGTATTGTTCTTCTGATCAAAAATCTTAAATGCTCCCTAATGCCTACTAAATAAACTGTCAACTCCTTAGCCTGGCATTCAAGGTTACAATCCTCCTTCCTGACCTCATTCCCCACTCCTCCACGACATCGATTTTTCCCCTCCGGTCTAAACCACTTTCTGTCTCCAGTCCACACTGTGATCATCTCTGCCTCCATAATGTTGTTCTCACCATTCGCTCTGCTCCCAGTATCCTTCCTCATATTTCATCAGTCTAACCCCAACTGAATAGATACTTCTTGATCACCTATTGTATACCAGAGCCAGATCATACATCACCTCCTTTGTCAAGTTTTCCCAGTCCTACAGCCACTAAATCCCCACAGTACTTCCCCACCCCCCATTTGTGGAACTTTTAAGTCCACAAAGATTTTGAAGGTTGTTCTGGCCTTTTGTTAACTCATTAAGTTCTGTAAGGACACAGATTGTGTCTTTGTAATTCTTATAGTACTCAGCACAACATGCACTTCATAATACACATTCGATATTTTCTGTCAAATAAATCCACACCAGGCAATTAACAGTAATCCCTACTCACAATTCCAATGATTTCTGTGATTTAATCTGAATCCTTGCTCTCCACAAGGTCAGCAAAAGAAATGTGCCCCTTTTCACCCTTCTGCAACACCAAAGCCACAGAGATTATCAGATGTCAGAGCCAGCAATGCCATATGCCAAAATACTTGTGGTGGTTAAGTTTATATGTCAGTTTGGCTGGGCCTGGTTGAGTGGCTGGGCAGCATGGTGAGATTGCTAATAAACTCCATGGTGTAATCTATTAGAACAGCTGAGTAGCTGCTTTGGGTATGTGGTCTGCTTCCCAAATATAAGAAACGGGGATGGGGTACAGTCTCCAGCTTATGGCACACTTGAACCCTGCATGTAGCCATGTCGTTGTTCAGCAGCCTGCCATGCTCTGCCAACCTTGGGACTTTCAATGGACTTGAATTAATGGCCTGCCATGTGCTTTGGTAACATTGGGACTGTGCCTTTTTACTTGTCAACCTTGGACTTGTCAGCCTCAGCAGCCAGCAGCTGAGTGAAGAAAAGCCTCCAGCTACAGTGGGCCAGGAGCAGGAGGCAGAGCTGAAGCCCAAGGTTGAGGGGCTTTCACCCAGCACCTAGAGCCCAGCACTTTGAATTTGAACTTAAAGCCTCCAAACTGTGAGAGAATAAACTCCTGTTTGTGCAAGTCATCCCATTTGTGGTATATTCCTGTCAGAGCGGCACAAAAGTAACCAGAACAATACTGAAGTCGGAGGTGTGGGTGCAACGTTCTGTAGGGACTAAGAAAACATACAGGCATTCGAAAACATGGTGTCTAGAACTTCCTATGTAACCAAGCTCAGGACTAGCGTGATTCTCACAGTGATACTGAGGCTCCAGAAAATCATTAGGCCTGAGGCCCTTGTGTTTGGGTAAGCAGTAATCTGCCAGAAATGAAAAAGCTGCCAGGAAGTAGATGATTAGAAGATGAAAAGGCTGAAACATCAGTAAACACCTTTCTTCACAAAAATAACACTAATTTAGTGAAAAGGGGAGGCTGGCTTTGGAGAAGGGG
>NW_006922125.1:1182941-1185386 GCF_000298275.1 Orycteropus afer afer
GAGGCATTTGACTGCTAACCAGAAGGCTGGTGGTTCAAACCCACCAGCCACTCCTCAGAGGGAAGACTGGGCAATCTACTTCCGTAGAGATATCGCCTCAGAAACCCAAGGAGGGGTTTCCATGAGTCATAATCGATTCGACAGCAGTGAGGTCGGTTTTTGGTTGTTTTGGCTCTTGATAACTTTGAGAAGTTTACACAAACTACAGGTACCTTTCCTCTGTTGAAACTTCAAGAAGTTCGCAGACTCTCTGAAGCCCATCCCTGGCACTCCTACTCCAGGAAGAAGAGGAAGAAAGAATAAAATCAATACCCAAGATCAGCAACCACCTTTTACTAATCACCTCCCAAACTTAATCAGCCTCAGCCCAAAGGCGGCGTGGACTCCCATTGTTATCACCCATCCAACTCTTTGCCCCGGCAAAGCAGCTCTGCTTTCTCAAAGGTCACCTCAGGACACTGGGGCCTGCCTATTAACACCCAGAGTTCTCTTTTGAATTCATGCAAAATTCATGGCAGGCTTGACTTGAAGGAATTATGTGTATGTGTATATAGGTCAGTGCAGGGGAAGAGGGGTGGGAACTTCAAAAAATTGCCTTAAGTTGTACTGAAGTAAGCCAAGGGTCACAGCCAAAGGTAAGTCAAAAGTTTCTTATCTCTGCACTATGGTATAAAAATAACTCCTTTCTCTTGATCTTGATTCTTCTTTTTGGCAGCGGAAACAGAATTCTTTTTCCTGGAACAATCGGTATTTTCAATTTAAGGCTGTGGAGCACTGACTTTACTTCTCTAAGAAACCCTAATACTATGATGCATTATTAGACTTCCAGGTACCCGAAGCACTAGAATTTGAGTGTTCTTGCAATTTACTGATGGAGAATGGATCAGGTGAATATTTACCATCTGTATGTGAACAATGAATATTAGCAATCAGAGGGTCAAAGTCATGAACTGCTACATGGAAAGCCACTGCCTTAATAGGTTGTACCTATGCAATATTCATGATAAAAGGTTAATCTTTTTTTAAAATGAAATTTCTTTTTCAGTTAGGAGGAGCATCCGCTAGGTGAGTAATTTTCTGGAAGGAATGGAATTTTACACCTGTCACAGAGACCATTCCCTGTCAGGCCTTTTAAATTAGAAAAGGTTAATTATTCCATGTCTGGTTATAATGACTTCATCGAGGTTTCTTTCAGAATCTGATTAGAAGGCTATTATGACAAATATCTGATTGTTGGCAGAAGGAAGATCACCACTGTGTCTTCTTTGGCTGGATCAGTGTGCCTGAGCCGAAAGTAGAGCACACGTGGTATTTGGTAATGAAGAGGAGCTTCTTGTTGTTGTTGTTGTTATGTGCCCTCGAGTCAACTCATAGCCAGACCCCTTGGGTTTCCAAGGCAGTATCACTACAGAAGTAGATTGCCCAATTATCCTTAGTTTAGCGAGATGGCATTAATCAAACATACATTCCTACAGCTTATTCTGTGTATCTGAACAACTTTTTAAAAATTAAAATCTTGGCGTTTTCCAATTTTAGGCATGATAGAAATCTGTTTTAGACCATATCATGGTTTTTGCTTTATTTTTTTTCTTTCTGGATGGGTTTTTCTTTCTCTATTGTATTTCCAACACACTAATTTAACATTTGAAACTAAAAGGCTCTAAGGCTTTATATACTGCTTTCATTTACAAAATTAGAGGAATTTCAGGACACTACTCCAAATGATGTGGCTCC
The DNA here is from genome assembly GCF_000298275.1 of Orycteropus afer afer. Lineage (NCBI taxonomy): Eukaryota > Metazoa > Chordata > Mammalia > Tubulidentata > Orycteropodidae > Orycteropus > Orycteropus afer. The sequence goes on from NW_006922125.1 coordinate 1,184,676, forward strand.
CGTGGTCCGTCAAATTGCAACCGATGTTAGCATGTTCTATGTTTTCCTACTACCCCCTTGCCAGCTGCTCAGTTGGCCACTACACTCAACTTTGGCCTTGTGTCTACAACATACACAAATGGGCCCCTCGTCAAGGGCTTTGCTAATAGCCTTCAGCATCTGCTCACATTCCAAACAGCGGGTACTAAATCCAGAGAGTGACTGGCATATGGCTGCATTGTTCTACTTGCAGGAAAGTAAAACCACAAGAATGTGCCCTCTACTTCTGAACTTTAAACTTCCAACCATGGCTAGCTTAAAACACAAAATGTAAAGGATCTCTTTAGCTTGTGTCTGTGTGTTTGTAAATGCATAGAAAAAGATCTGAAAATATCCACACCAGGTACACAGTGAAATGTTAATGAGGACTGGGATTTGGGGTGAGGATGTGAGAAACTTTCACTCTTTCCATATACATCTTATATTGTTTGAATTTTTGCAACAATTACATATTTTTATTATCTAAAAAAACACACTAAAATCTGTATAAGGGTATGCAGTGTAGTAAATTACTTAGTGTGGCTTTTCTACCCATAAGTCTTTGTAAACTCCAAGGTGGGATTTGCTATGAGCAACTGAGGAGCTCCTGATTGCTGAAGTTGTCCACCTGGAGTATTTCTGTTGGGAGTGGCACAAAACAATGTTCTGGGAGGTGCCCACTCTCTCTCAGGT
>NW_006922125.1:1185806-1188394 GCF_000298275.1 Orycteropus afer afer
AAGGGCTGGAGGGAGGCAGCATGTCTGGCCTTGCAGTAATAGGCCTTGGGTTACTGCTGGTAATCCTGTCTTCCTGTTGTAAGATTAGAGGAGGTCAGAACATGTGGCCTCCTTGCCGTTTTTGAAGGGTAGAAAAAAGTTAATGAGGATACACATCAAAGTGTTGGGAATTACTACTTCAGGAGAGTAACATAAGGAGCTCTGGTAGCATAGTGCCTAAGGCATCTGACTTCTAATCAGAAGGTTGGCGGTACAAACCCACCAGCTGCTCCATGGAAGGAAGACTGGGCAATCTACTTCCATAAAGATTTACCACCTCAGAAACTCAATCGGGGTCACTATGAGTCGGAATCGACTCGATGGCAGTGGGTTTGGCTTTTTTTGGGTTTGAAGGGTAGTATTAGAGAGGACTTCTACTTCTTTATAGATTGTGTGTGTGCGTGTGTGTGTAATAAGTTCTAAATGATTGGATTTGGGGCATGTATTCTTTTTTATATATAACACTAAGCTATTTTAAATTAAACTTTTAAACTACACTAAAAAGAACCCAGTTATAGTCAAATATTCTAGAGCTCATGAATTTCATTAATGTCTATAACCCTTAAACAACATGGCCTTCCAAATACGTTGTTGCTAACCTCATATTTTGTTGTTTCTTTCCTCCAGATTTAGGTCTGTATGTACTGTTTACATAAGTAAAACTGCACAAGCAACTCCTCTGGTGGAAGTGTGAGACAATTGTAGGGAGAACACACAGCACCTCAAGAGGATCATGTTACTGCGGAGGGCAAAGAAGTAGATGTAATATAAATAAAAGAATACCAAGCTGGTGTTTTAAAATATGTATGTAAGTTTATTTGAAACTCTCTTCTTTTTTTTTTTTTTTTTTTTAGGTTTTAAAACTTATTTTCAGAATTTTGTATGGTCTTTGATATGAGTCTGCCCTCTAGTGACTCCAACAATGACTTACAAGTGAACAGGGACCTTAACTCAGAACACACTAATTTGAGTCATTTCAACTTTTCCTCTGCAAATGAAAGAATGAAAATTGTCTATGTGATTTTAACTTTAAAAAAATCATCCCTTCAAAATCTGATACCACAAGATTCCATTTACTGTGACAGTTCTCTGTTTTCAACACAAAGGAAATATACGCTCTATTAATAAACTGCTTTTGAGTGATGAGTTCATAACTGATTTCTATTCTATTTTTTAGTTAGTGCCCAGTGGGGGTGAAAGTTCCTCTCTCTCTCTCCTTGCCCTTCGAATCCAGGTACAGACACTGTGTTGTGAGGAGGTCCAGGCAACACAGAGAGGCCAAGTATGGGTGTTCTGGCTGACAACCCCAAAGAGGCTCCCAGCTAACAGCTAGTATCAATTGCCAGACAAGTGAGTGAACAAACCTTAAGATAATTTCAGCCTCCACTTCAAGTCTTCCAGCTGAAGCACCAGATATCATGGAGCAGAGACAAGCTATATCCTCTGCACCTTAAAAACAGAAGTCATGGGACATAAAAAATGATTGTTACTATTTTATGCTACTGTTGGGGTCACTTGTGACAGCAATATATTACTAATGCCACTTGTTTTATAGTTCATAGGTCTCTGGAATAACAATAGCACCAACTGACATGCTGCCTCTGGATTTTATTATTGATGACAAAATCCTGGATTTGCAGCTGATGCTATAATTGGATGAAACTTTTGAGGTCTTGAGAGAAGTATATTTTGCAGATCAGAAGAACATGAATCATAGGGGCCAGAGGGTAGATGGGGCTATATTGTTATATTAGTGATGCCCTGCCTCCGGTATCTATGCCCTTGGGTAATCTTCTCCCTCTTTGACTCTGGACTTGGCCATGTGACTTGCATTGGCCAATGGAACAACAGCAAATGTGATGCAAGCAAAATCTTGAAAGTACTTGCACACTGGAGTACTTTCTCCCTGGTAGGGACCCTGAGACCACCACATGAAGAAGCATGGCCTTATCTCCTGGAGGATGAAAAAATGTGTGGGGAGAGAAGTGCAAACATCCCAGTAATCCCAGCAAAGGCCCCAAAATTAGCCAAAGGAGAGGCACAGGCACACCAGGCAGCAGGGATAGCATGCGCAAAGGCAGAGCTATGAAGCAGCAGGCTATACTATGGAGGGCTCCATTTTGAGAGGTAATGTAGCAATTGTGTCTTGGGGAAGGTAAACAGGAACACAGAGACAGTGTATGCTTTGTTTTAATTCTTGCTGAAGGTGGCTGAATAAATTTTAAGCAGGAAAGAGACATGGTCAATTTGCAGTTTAGAAAGATAACTTTGGTGGCAGAATAGGAGGTGAATTGGAGAGGTAAAAGGTGGCAGTTAGCTATCAGGAGGCTGTGGCAATAGCAGTGGTAGAAGGGATGGAAAGGAGGGGAGATATATGGGAAATATGAAGGGGTAAAATCAGTAAGACTTAAGGATGGATTGAATGTCAAGGGTGCAGGAAAAGAGAGGCATCTAGAATTCCCTGGTTTCTGGCTTAGGGAGAAGTGGTACCGGTCACTGAAATAGGAAATACAGGAAGATGAGCCTTTGTTTTGTTGTTTTGGAGGGGG
>NW_006922125.1:1188494-1191304 GCF_000298275.1 Orycteropus afer afer
TAGCATTTTCTCAAAAACAAAGCTCAGAAGATAGGAAGGGACAGGAAAGAAAGATGAATGGAAATAGGAAATACAGGAAGGAAGTGGGAAGAGTGCTGGTACAGGAGGGGGATTGCATTCAATGTTATGAAACAAGATGTGACGCGTGCAGTTGACCACGCAGCCCTTGGTAAGCTGGGCCAATTTTTAGGTTAATTCTTAGGTCCTAACACCACTTGGAAATATTCAAACCATCCATGCTGTCAGTATAGCTGACAGTCCACAGCTCCGTTTGTCTCCTTATTCATTGTTTTCAGTCAGGTTCTTCTATTAGTTGTTATTTAATCCACTTCTGTATCCTTCCTTTCAAAGCTCAAGGCTCTAGGATTATTTTCTGTATCTGTGTCAATTGGTTTCTCTTTTCTTTGTTGAAGAGGGTCTGTGTACCTTATCTGTCTATTCCACCACCTTACCGGGGTTTACTGAGTTTTGAGTATGTTGAACATCCATGGAGAGGCATTTGGCTAGCAGTGGACTATATCACTAGGCTACAGTTTTAAATGGAGGAATCTTAAGCATATATGTAGTATTAAAAGATCATATATAAGAGTAAAGTATATTAAGAACACAACTTCTGCAGTCAGTTCAGTGGGATTCAAGTCTCAGCTCTGCCACTTACTAGCCATTGCCATTGTAAGCAAATCCCTCATCTACAGAAATGGGGTAAATACTGATGAGGTTGTTGTGAGAATTAAATGAGTAGGTGTTTAGCATGGTACCAGAAATTAGTTAGTTCTCAATTAATGGTAAAGATTGTCACTAAATGGCCAAGAGACAACAGAGAAGTGCACCGAAAACATGAAGATAAAATACAAACTCCTGACAAGTCAGGTGCGCTCTCAGCCCTCAATGGACTCACAAGTCTAGTGAGCTCTCTGGCACAGGGTCTGTATTTTACTTACTGCTGCCCCTTCAGTACCCAGCACAGTGTCTGGAATAGAAAAATGTTGGCTGACTGGATGAGAATATGAAAGAAAGAATTAGGAGAAAACAAGAAAAGGAGAAGGGAGGAGAGGAAGAGAGAGCCTAAGGCAGGAAAAAGGAAGACAAGGGAGGAATGCAATCGGCCCTTGAAGAAACCAAAGCGTCCTAAGTGGGACCTGGGAGGTGGTGTGCCTAGGGAAAGGAGGTTACAGTGTCTACAAGGGAGCCATAGGCAGCAAGCTAGGCAGCAAGCAAGGCCTCTGGCCCTGCTACTAACTATATAATTACTCTGGACATATGTTGAACCAAATCATAGCTCCTTGGGAGCCAGGAAGAATGAGAGGAATTATAGCTATATCCACTGACAAAACGACTCATTCTGGTTTGGTTTAAACGAGGGATGTTGGCTTCTTGGATACATAAAATCCACACCGTGGCCCTTTTGGAGCGCTCCCCACCACCAGCACTTAAGCCGCCAGGCTAGGGATCCGCGCATGCGCGGAGCGCCCGCGGGAGGGGGGGCGGCAGCGCGCGCGAACACCGCCCCCCGCCCCACGACGGCCGTTGGGGCAACGCCCGTTTGGGACCCTGGATTACGACACAGTGAGGGGCGTGGCCTCGCGGATGCATTACCCTGGCGACCCCTGCCCTAAGGGCTCAGACTTCGTCAAGGTGTGAAGCGATAAACGGGTGCGTGAAGAGGTGAAACAGGACAGCCAGCGGCCCCAGCCCCCGGCCCCCGGGGGCTGACGGGTGGGCATGGACCTGTACCTCAGTAGCTGCAGAAAGGCTGCTGAAGCCGCCGCCAAGAAGGCGGCCACCAGCATCCTGAAGGCTGACAAGGAGCAGGACAGCACCGTGAGTGGTTGCCAGACCGTGGTCCTCCTGGGTACCAGGGCTACCGCTGGCTGACCGATGGGGCGGAGCTCTCGGGGGAAGAGGCGGGACAGGGGAGGGCCCTTGGCTGCCAACTTCCGGCCCCCTGGCCCCGGGCTGCTGGGGGGGGGCACTAGTCTTGGGCGGGCCCAGAGGAGGGGCTAAGTGCCCCAGGAGGTGGGGAGGTCTTCTGGGTTGTCTACTGGGGGTAGGTTCTTTCAACCTTGAGTGCGTGATTCTTTGGTTTATTCGGGTGTTCGTGCGGAGACCCAATGAAGTCGTAGATCGGTCCAAAACCAAATGAGTAGTTCCTAAGGGGAAAAAAGACAAACTTTCCAATTTTATCTGACAGAGCTCTCAAAAGCAACCCCTCCCAGAGGTCGGAGCGGCCCATTTATTGGATTTGCCTCTGGGGGTTAAGCTGCCTATGATCCCCGGAAGCAGTAATGTATTCTATACTACAGATTTAAGTGAAAAGGTAAACTAGTATTTAACGGTGTTTAAAAGTGATTTTCTTTACTCTTTCCAACTTGCTGTAAAACTTGAAACACACTTGCCAACTTCAATTTCACACACCAAGTGAAGTTAAAGGAGTTAAATGAAGTGTTTAATGTTTGAACCTCATTTTAATGATAGAAGGCCCCTGTAAGATGCCTTTCTGATGTGCCTCAGCCGCCCCATCCAGCCTTATCTCCAGCCCAGAACCTTAGCTCCCACGGGTCGGCGTCTCTTCTGCCTGTCCACGCATAGCATACTACTTCCTACTTCTGTGCCTTTGTCCCCGTGGCATGCGCTGTCTCCTAACTATCAATTTGAACCATCCTTCAAGAGCCATTACGTGAAGCCTTTTCCAAATGCTAAAATCAATTCGCTCATCTTTCCTTAGAGTTTACATTGCCCTTGGTCTTTATCTCACACAGCACTCGGTGTATGTTGCTCCCACCTCTCACATTGTTACCCATTTAAGTTTT
>NW_006922125.1:1191404-1192159 GCF_000298275.1 Orycteropus afer afer
CCCCAGCTCTTCCCTTTGGGCCAAGTCCAGAGCCTTCTGGTTGAGTTTGCACTTTCCTCATGATAGTAAAAGGTTCTGTAGGAAGAATTGTGCTATTGGTACCCTTCTACTCATCAAGAATGAGGAGCTCCTTGCTATTTCTGGTACTTATCTAATAAACATGAGGTCTCCATCCTGTTTACTTGTCAGTTACTTCTTATTTCTACATGTTAACTCTATAGTTAATTACATAGATTCTCTCTATATTATATTGATTTTCCACAAAATGTATGATCAGATACAACATTCGAGTTCCTTGAAGACTAATTTGTGGGCTCCTTCTTTAGCATCATCTCCTCAAGGATGTAAGACTTTATATTTTAACCTTTAGTTTTTTATACACTCGTTTTATCCTCATGACCACATTGTGAGTTGAAGCTGATTTATCTAAGGTCACACACAGGTAGCTAGTAGCAGAGTTGAGACCAGAACCACTCTCTTGACTCTTAGACCACACTCTTTCAACTGAAGATGTTGAACTTTAGCAGAGCATCATAGGGGTGGGGGGATTTCTCCCCCATTATCTCTCACTGGCATGTAGTGATGATATAATAAAAGGACTCTATAAACCAAACTCACTGCCATTGATGTGATGCAATTCATAGTGACCCCTCCTTAGGTTTCCAAGGTGGTATCTCTACGGAAGTAGATTGCCCAATCTTCCTTCTGAGGAGTGGCTGGTGCATTTGAACCGCCAGCCTTCTTCTGATTAGCAG
>NW_006922125.1:1192259-1198252 GCF_000298275.1 Orycteropus afer afer
TCTGTGGCTCATACTTTACATGATCATGTTGTTGTTGTTGTTATGTGCCATGGAGTCGGACCCAACTCATAGTGACCCCTCCTTGGATTTCCGAGACGGTATCACTACAGAAGTAGATTGCTCAACCTTCCTTCTGAGGAGTGGCTGGTGCATTTGAACCGCCAGCCTTCTTCTGATTAGCAGTCAAATGCCTTAGGCACTATGCCACAAGAGCTCCTAAAAGGACTCTATATTTCATGGAAACCAATTCTTTAGTTGACAAGAGATGGATTGCCCTTGCCTTAATGAATGAATTTGTTCTCTTTTGATAGGTCAGTAGCCCAGGTTTGGTCACAAGTCAACATATGCCTGTCACTGACAAAAGTCACCATCTAAAAGAAGCAAAAATCAGTCCACTAATTAAAACATTGTTTCTATTGTCATCATTGTTGATTGTTTTCCTCCCAGGAAAGACTACAGGCTTCCTATGTAGTCTCACTGAGATTTCCATTATTTTTATTCATTTCCAGATGATTACACATTTTCAGATGATTAAGTCATAATTAGTAGTGTCCCTTCATCCTTTGATGCTGTGCCTGAGCTGGGAGAGAGGGCAAGAAAGGGAGAAGCATAGCATTGGCTTTATACCTTAAAAGGAATTAGAGCCTATCCCTCTTTCTTCCCTTCTCCTTTCTTTGGCTCAGGGCCAGGAGCTGTGGGGATCAGAACAGGAAAAAAAGTAGAAGAAAATCTTTAGCATAATTCAGGGAGGTATAGAGTCTGTATTTTTCCACTTAGGATTCTGCTTGCATGTTTTGTTTTAAATGATCAGCCTAGTTATTTCAACAAATTTAAGTGTGAAAGTGTGGATTCATTAACTTTACATTTGTAATAGCTTTCAATCTCTGTGTTTGTAGCTTTATCAACCTTCTTTTGATTTTAACCTGGCTGACCCTTACTGTCGACTTTTGGAGACGAGCTATCAAAGTCTGCATGATCCACATTTAAAATCATACTATAGGAGAAAAGATATGCTGAAACGGTTGAAGAAAGGCGGCTACATAACCAGCAGTAATAAAGTGGGTTGAAGACTAATTCCTGTTAACTAGCAAAAACCTAGGGTCTTGATAGATACTTGCCCCTGTGTCTTGATAGATACTTGCCCCTGTATCTTACTGGGAGCCTGTATCACCTTTTAGTTGAGCAGTAGAGCATACCTAATAGGAAACTTCATGTTTACTCAGTATTTGGGTCAAAAAAATTAGGCGATTTTTGTTGTAAATAAAACTACTTGTTCCTACTTGACCTTTTTTTGTTGACAATAGCAAAAGATAATTACCAAATGCATATCTAAAGATACACACGCCTTTATATATTTTCCCCAGCTGCATTGTAGTTCCTTTCCCTTAGCTCTGAAAGTAGTAATGGTGCTGGACATTTGGCAAATATTTCCCATACCCTTGAGAATTCTACAGACACAATGGGAACCTAGCAGTATACAGCTTGATAGAATACATTTTTTGGGGGGAGTTAAGCATCATTATTATATTGGTGTTTTATTTTCATAACTCAAACCGGGTGTGGTAAATTCCTAATTAGGGTGTCAAACATTAATGAAGTAAGTAATGGCATCTGGATAGAAATGTTGGATAGAAATTTCCTAGTAATACAGTAATTATAGAGAGTTACTGCTTTCAAAAGAATTACCAAAATGTATTATTACCCTTGCTCCTAAAACTGTTATTAAAAGAATGTTCTTACTGTTCTTTTCTTTAGAAAGTGATTGTTATGATTGTAACAACTTTGCATTTGTATGTTTGGATTTTTTATTTTTAGGTTATATGTTCCTTAAAAGAATTAAATAAGTACAGACAATACCTAACAAGTTTGCAATTAGACTTTGAAAGAAACTACATAAGAGAACAAGTAAGTGAAATATTTAAATTTGTTTTGTTTTTAAGAAACTTTTTATGTAAGATTTGAAAACAGGTTTGGTCCTATGTGAATTAGTTCTTATAATATCCTGGCCTAGAAGTAATGAAGTAACAAATCAAATAAGATCCTTGTAAGAGACCTGTAAGAGATGAAATGAGACATTTGCCTTTCATTTACATAGAGAGAAATTTTCACTTGCCTGGGATAGAGCCAAACTAGACCTAAAATGAAATTTAAGACTATTAGCCATTTGTAAAGTACAAGAAGTTTACTAATCCCTGAATATAAGAAGGCATACCAAATGATAGGTTTATTTCTGGAAAATATTACAACTTTAATTCTTTTTTTTCTTTCAGACAATGATTGAAAAGCAAATTAAAAAAATACATGAAAGCAAGAGAGCCCTTGAATGTCCTGACATTTCACAATTCCAAGAATGGTTGTTCGACAAAGACCCGACAATAACTGCAGACCAAGACAAGCTGCTAAAGCACAGGTATGATAGATGTTAATGTATATTTCATGTAAATGTTGTGGACACAAAAAGTTGGAAATACTAGAAAGAATTTAAACAGGATGAAAAAAAAGTATTAGATACTATTTGACACCCCCCACGGCACATAACACCACCACCACCATAGTCTTCATTGTGGAGGGGAAAAGAGGAACATCAGGAAGTACAGGGACTGGGAATTTGGTACCAAAGCTAGGAAGGAGAATTCCTACCTACAAAATTGAGGCTGCCGGGAGCCCAAGAGGTAAGTCAAACTCATATTTGAAGGGGAAATCCAAGGTACAAATTCTTGATCTTGAGAAACACAAGTCCATAGTAGCAGAAGGAGAGAAAGTATCTTTAATACATGTCTCAAATTTAAGCTTAAGGAAATTACTTCAAGGTCAAAAAGGGAGGGTTGCTATAATCTCTGATGCTAATAAATAGTGTCATTCCCCCGACTGACTCTTTGTATTTATTCAGCCATTACCCACATACATTCAATGTTACCATTCAAAGGCCAAGCCCACACATCAGGAGGTAAAAGGATGTTGTAGTTCTTTCTCTTTCTCCTTTATCAGGGGTGAGGGTTCCATTACCTGGCTTTTATATTCCATGGATCCATCTCATGGAAGTGCCAGAATACACACTGACCCACCAGAGTCACAAGCTGCTAGACTGCAGATCTGCAGATGAAAGGTCTGGTCAAAGACTTTGGAATTACATGGAGCTTGGTAGCCACTTATTTTTAGGGGAAATTTCAAATCTGCTGGATTTTTGGAGTCAGGGCTGCAGTTTGATTCCAGCCATCTTAGAAACTCATGTTCACAAACCTATTACTAATTTCTGTGTAAAATGTTTTTAATCACTCTGTTTTGCATCTTGCCATTGTCCCAATACAGTAACAGAGACTCATATAACAGAGAGGCTGGTAAAATAATGAGTAATAGCATGGTGAGTCAGTGGATCAGGCTAGCTTAAAAGTCCATGAAAAACTCTAAATTTCATGTAGTTCAAGAAACAAAAATCTACCAAGTAGGTGGTTTGGGAACATCAAAGTAGATAATGCCATCATAAGGGAAACACCCAATTTACCTTGATTTATATTTGCACTTTTACTTAGATATTTAGATGTGGTTAGGAAGGAATTAGACAAAGTTGAACATACAGCAGAAAAACGGAGCACACTCCGAATGAAGGAAGGAGAGCAACGGCACCAGGACCACATAAGAAGAAAACTTAATCTCCATAAACAAATTGAACAGGTGAGAAACAACAAATTTTTAAAATTTTGAGTGGAAAATTCTGTATGCTTGTTTTATTTATTTTTATTATATTTAGCAGTCCTGTCACACTACTGGGGTCATTTTAGGTCTAAAAAGTAAACCCCATTAATATTCATTCATGACTACATTATATAAGTTGTTTCTTAAAGTAGTGAGACTAATACCACAAATTATATGTGACATGCACTTCCATCACATTATAGTCACAACTCATCTCTTATTTTTCAGATTTAGCAATAGTGAAAAAATAATCATGCCTACATTTTCACTCCCCAAAATTCAGGATAAGGCCATTATTTAGTTTCTCTGTTAAAATACATTTAAGGTCAGCAAATTGGACATGCTCTAACCCTGTGGAAGGAACCCTGGTGGCACTGTGGTTAAGGTGCTTGGCTGCTAACCAAAAGGTCAGCAGTGTGAATTCACCAGCCATTTTGTGGGAGAAAGATGAGGCAGTCTGCTTCTGCAGAGACTTACAGCCTTGGAAACTCTATGGGGCAGTTCTACTCTGTCCTATAGGATTGCGATGAGTCATAATGGACTCTATGGCAGGGGGTTTGATAGCCCCTAAATCTGTAAGAAGAAACTTACTACCAGCATCCTTTTAGATCCACCATTAGAGCCAGGATTGTACTGGAATTAAGCTTCCAATAGCAAAATATTTATTTGCTTTTGCCATTCCGTTATATCCACCAACACATTCCCCATAGAAAAGCAGTAAGGTATGCCTATTCTAAAGCCAATGCATGATTTTCATTATGCTTGACCCAATTTCTGTCAGGCCCTTGATTTTAGTTAATTTGCTTATTGGTGGTAGACAGATGCAATACAAAGATACCTTATGAGGGAGAACACACACTGAGTATAATTGTGCTCTTTAGGAATGGAAGTCAAAAGAGATGTTACTTCTGGAAAAGATTGGAGAGGAAGTGAAGAGAGAAGCAAGGATTGAGGAGCAGCGTTGGAAAAGCAGAGAAGAGACTGTTCAGAAGGTAGAGTGAGCTTTCACCAATATCTTGGGCTGTTTGAGGAAGGGCTTTGGCTATTTTTGATGTTATAAAATATGCTTTGTCAGAAGTGGCCTAACCTAAACTCACCAGGATAGCTAGTGTGGAGAGATCCAGTCTCATCTGAGGTAAGAGTAAAGGAGGGAGGGGAGAGAAGAAGGGAGGTGGGAGGGAGGGAGAAGGGGGGTGAGGGAGGGAGAGGAAGGAACAAGAGGGAGGGAACAAGGGAAGGAGGTAGGGAAGAAAATGGAAGGCAGGTAGGCAGGTAAAGAAAAGAGTGAAAGAAAGTGAGTGAAAAGAGGAAAAGAAGGAATGCAATATACTTCAAAGACTGGTGTGAAGTAGGAACAGATTCCGGAAAATGGATAGTGAGTTCAGTCGGATCTAGTTGTTAAAACATTCTTTTTCATGCTGGACCATGAAAGAACACTTACCCCTTACTATCTTCCTAGCTTTGTCCTAATTGTGACTTCAGAAATCTCAAGATAGAAATGAAGCCTTGCTCCAAATATATCATCACATTTTAAGTATCTGTTTTGCTTTTCCAATGACAAGTTGATATTTAACAATATATTTTTTTTCTTTAATATTTTAGAAGCAAGCACTTCTAGAGAAAAAAAATGCATATCATTTAAAAAAAATACAAAAGAATGGCTCTCAAAGAGAAGCAGTAGAAGAAAGTACAGCTGAAAACAAAGAACAAGATGAACTAGAAGGTAAGTGAGAAAAAATAAAAGACAAAGTAGCTAAGCAGAAGATGCATATCTACATATTACATATTGGTGGTTTTGCAATGTGTGCTAATACAGTGAGGTCACAAAGCCCTCGCAAAGAGAGGTCCTGGGAGCCCACACTATCTGTGCCAGGCAGTGTGCACGGCACTTCCTAGTTACAGCTCAAGTTGTAAAGGGTGTACATACATACATACATACACACATGTATCATTCTTATTATTTTATATATTATAACAAATACAAAGTGGTTCAAAAGACAAGACTGCATTTTGTAAAAAAAAAGAGCCAAACCCATTGCCATCGAGTCAGTTCTGACTCATAGCAACCTGAGAGGACAGAGTAGAACTGCCCCACAGGGTTTCCAAGGCAGTACTTTTTACAGAAGCAGATTGCCACTTCTTTATCCCATGGGGATGCAGGTAGATTGGAACCATTGACCTTTCAGTTAGCAGCCAAGTGCTTAACCACTGTGCAACCAGGTTTAAAAAGGCAACAGTAAGAGTAGACAGTAAAAAAACCAGAGAGAGACAGATAATAGAGAGAGAAAAAAAAAGGAAAT
>NW_006922125.1:1198408-1205853 GCF_000298275.1 Orycteropus afer afer
AAAACAGAGAAATACAAAGAGAGAGAGAAAAGAAGAAAATATAAATGAGGAGCCAGCCTAAAAATACTGTATAAACAGAGAACAAGTGAGAGGAAAATAAAAAGAAAAAAAAAATTAAGAGCTAAAATATAAAACTTTTAAAAACATAGGAAGCAAGAATTAGAAAAAGGTAAAAATGACAAGGTTAAAAAGGAGTAGGCAGTAAGAAAGAAATGGTGCAAAGTATAGAAAGGAAGAGTGAACTGGTGAGAGAGAGAGAATAGGAGGTAAAGAAAGAAAATTGAACAGAAGCCAGTAACTAAAGACACACATACACAGAGATCAGAAATGAAACGTCAGTAATAAAGACACTTAAATACATAGATACAGATAGATAGCTCAAACCAAACCAAACTCACTGTGGCAGAGTCGATTCTGACTCCTAACGATCCCCATATGGTTTCCAAGGCTTTAAATATTTATGGAAGCAGACTGCCTCATCTTTCTCCTGCAGAGTGGCTCTTGGGTTTGAATTACCAAACTTATGGTTAATAGCCAAATGCCTTAACCACTACACCTGCAGAGCTACTCAGATGATAGATAGATTACTATTACTATTTAGCTACAGCTAAATAGCTGGATATATATTGTACATATGTAGGTAGATTGATCAGACTAAAAAGGAGAAGCTACTAATAAAGAAAGGACAAGCAGAGATAGAAAGGAAGTGATAAGGAAGGGAGGAAGGCAGGCAGGCAAAAGAAAGAGCAAGTGAAAGAAAGGAGTGAGAGGAAAAAAAACGCACTGCCATCGAGTCAGATCTGACTCACAGTGAGCCCTCCTTGGGCTTCCGAGGTGAAATCTCTACAGAAGTAAATTGCCCAGTCTTCCTTCCGAGGAGTGGCTGGTAGGTTTGAACTGCCAGCCTTCTGGTTAGCAGTCAAATGCCTTAGGCACTAGGCCACCAGAGCTCCCAGGAGTTAGAGAGACATAGAGAAAGATCATCATGGATGGAAGGAAGGAAAAGGGAGAGGAGGTTTTAAAAGGAGAGTTGGTGGAAAAGAATAAAGAAAAGGGGAAAGAGAGGAGTTTGAAAAAGAGGAGCCAGCAAGATAATCCCATACAATTACAGAGAGGGGATTTAAAAAGTAGAAGTCAGTAAAAACTAAAAAAAATACAGCAGAATAAAGAGTTATAGATGATTGATCAATCGATCAATCAATAGATAAAACAGACTTTAAGTAGGAGACGCTAGTTACAAAAACAACACAAAAGAAATATATAGAGAGAGAAAGATGAGGAAAGAAAAAGTTTGAAGAAAGAAGCAAATAAACAGTAAGTACAAAAGGGATAGAGGGAAGAGGGAGGAATGGGGAGAGGGAGGGGGAGGAAGGAGGAGAAGGGAAGAAGGTAAGAGTAAAGGAGGGAGGGGAGAGAAGAGGGGAGGTGGGAGGGAGGGAGAGGGGGGGGAGGGAGGGAGAGGAAGGGACAAGAGGGAGGGAACAAGGGAAGGAGGGAAGGAAGAAAGTGGAAGGCAGGTAGGCAGGCAAAGAAGAGAGTGAAAAGAGGAAGAGAAGGAATGCAAGAAAGGAGTTTAAAGTGGAGAAGGAATACTCAAAAATCAAATAAAGGAGGAGAGAGTATTGGGGGCAGAGAGAGGAAGAGAAAGTTTGAAGAGGAGGATACAGTAGGAAAATCAAGGACAGCTGAGGAGAAAGAGTGGAGAATGTGGATTTTAAAAAGTCAGTAAAATGTAGATGATTCACATGTGGATGACTGGATAGGAAGATAGACAGATTAGATGATTGAACAGACTCTAAAAAGGAGAATCCAGTAATAAAGATGGTGTTTAAAAAATATAAAGGAAGAAGAGAAGGGAAGGAAAAACTTTAAAAAGAAGAAAAAGAAGGACGGAGAAAGAAAGGCAGGTAGGCAAGTGGGGGAAAACCCAAAGAAAGGACTTGAGAAACAGAAAGAAAAGGAAGGAAGGAAGATAAGCCAGTAGGAAAAAGAAGGTGATAGAGAGAAGGGAGCTCAAAACAGAGAAACCAGTAATATAACCAAGTACAACTGGGGGAGGAGGGCAGAAAGCAAAGAGGATTGGTCAGTGGGTGGGTGTGTAGGTAGATAGCTGCAACAGACTTTAAAGGAGAAGCCAGTAGAAAGGAACAGTATATAAGATTTAAAAAAAAAAAAAAAAAAGAGTTACAATGAAAGAAAAAGAAAAGTTTTAAAAGGTGCTAGAGAAAAAGAAGCAGCAGAAAGGAAACGAAGGGGAAGGAGGAAGGAAGAAAAGAAGGAAGATCATGGAAGAAGTAGGAAGAGTGCAGTTACATTGTGGGGATTCCAATGAATGTCACTAAACAAAATATGTATGTATTGTTGAGTGGGAAACCAATTTGCTCTGTAAACTTTCACCTAAATCACAGTTTTAAAAAAGAGAAAAAGAGAAATCAATAGGAAAAATAGTAAAATAATGGCAGAGAATGTGGGAATCAGACAGAATATTGCAAAAGCAGAGCCAGTAAGAATAACATATACTGGTTTGGAGGAGAGGGGATTTAAAAGTAGAACTCAGAAAAAAAAAAGTAAAATTAAGTACAGGATTGATAGGTAGATGGGGTTAGTGGGATGGATGAATAGATGATAGATAGATAGATCTAAATAGCGAAAGCCAGTTTAAAAAAAAAAAAGTACAAAGAATGATAGCATAGAGCGAACAAAGAAAATTTCAGAGGGGAGCCAGTAAAAATGAATAGAAAAAGGAGGGAAGCAGAGAGGAGAGACTGGAAAGGGAGAAAGCAGGTAGGCATGCAGCCAAAGAAAACCCCATGACAGGGAGCCAGAAAGACACATAGCAAATGGAAGAGATGGAAGGACTGAGCAAGGGAGGGACAAGGGGGAAGGATGGAAGAAGGAAGGAAACAAAGAAGAACTGGGAGGGAAAGAGAGTGAAAGAAAGGGAGTAAGAAAGACTTGAAATTAAAACAAAAGTCAGGAGGAAGAATGGAAGGAGAAGTTTAAAAAGATGAGTCAGTAGATAAAAGAATAAAATGAGAGAGAGAGTAGTTTGGAAAGGACAAGCCATTAGGAAAGCAATATATGTGTGCGGGGTTGTTGTTGTTAGGTGCCACTGAGTCAGCTCCAACTCATAGCAACCCTATGTACAACAGAACTGCCCGGTTGTGCACCATTCTCACAATCCTTGCTGTACCTGAGCCCATCGTTGCTCATTGGTACTTGTGGGTAGGAGACATTTGAAAAGGAGAAGTGAATAAAAGAAAACAAAATTATAGATAGGTCAGTCTATAAAAATATGTCAGTTAAAAAGATAGCACTAAAAAGGTAGAGCTAGAGACAGGGAAAAAAAACTAAAAAGAACAGTAAAGAGTAAGGTATGAAGGAAAGAAGATAGGAAAGAAGTTGAAAAAGAAGGCAGGCAGGCAGCAGGCATGCTGCAGGCAAAGAAAAAAGAAAGTGCAGGTTGGTCATAGAATTGGAGACAAAGAAAGGGGGAGAGAGAAAGACTGAGAGATAATTCAGGGAGGAAAATACTGTGATAAAAAGAAAATGAGAGTGAGGGAAGATGAAAAGGAGGAGCAAATGAGATAATCCTCTATCTTTGAGAAAGAGAGATTTAAAAATAGAAGACAGTTAAAAAAGACGGTAAGATAAAAGGTGATTGATAGCTAGCTATCTTAGTGGGGAGGTATGCACACAGACATTTTAATGGTGAAATGAGGGAGAAAATCAGTACAAAAAAAGATAGAAAGGGAGAAAGAACAAAGATTAAAAACAGGACCAGTAGGAAATTAAGTACAATTGTGTAGAGTGGGGGATAAAAATGAAAAGGCACTAAAATATATAGTGAGATTGCAATAGAGACATTATAGCTAAATAGACAGGTAAGTAAGTAGGTAGGTAGGTAGAAGAGTTGACAGGCAAAAGATAGGAAAACAGAAAAAGCAAGACAGTGGAAAAAGCAAGATGTAGACCTAGAGAAAGGGAAGGAAAGAAGTTCAAAAGGATGTCAGTAGAACAAAGAAAAAGGGAGAGAATGTGTGTGGAAGGGAGCAAGAGAGCTAGAGGGAGAGGGAGAGACTGAGGTAGTAATCGGGGGGGGGGACTTTTTTAAAGGAGGAACCAGTTAGAAACGACTATCAAATTGTGCAGGATGGGCAAATTTAAAAAGTAGAAGCCAGTAAATAAAGATAGTTTTTCTTTAAAAAAAAGAAAATAGATTTGGAGATACATAGGTGATAGATTGGATGGATAGGTGGATGGAGAGAGATGTGAACAGATTTTAAAAAGAAGCCTGTAAGAAAGAAGATACAAAAAGAGAAAACAAGAAAGTTAGAAAGGAATAAAGATAGGGAAGAAGTTTAAAAAAACAGGTTGTTGTAAAACAAGAATAGAAGCAGGAAAGGACAGAAGGAAGGAAAGACAAGGAAGGTGAAAAAAGGAGCGAGAAGGCAGAAAGCAAGTGAAGAACAGAAGTATGGAAGGCAGATATGTAGGAAAGAGGGTAGGAGGGAGGGGGAGGTAAGGAAGCAAGAGTGAAAGAAGTAGAAAAGATTTCAAAATAGGATGAGTCAGTGGGACAGAGAGTAGACGAGGGAGAGCAAGGGAGAGAGAGAGGAGCTTGAAGAAAAGAGCCAATACAAAATGCAGCTGGGGGAGGAGTAAGGAAGGATGGCGGAGGATGAGAAGGGACGAACCAGGATGGAGGGAAGAAGAAAAAAGGAAAGAGGAAGGGAGGGATAGAAAAAAGGAAGGTGGCATGCAGGGAAAGAGAAAAAAAAAGTGAGATGTCAGGACAAAGACATACAGAAAGGGAATACATATAGAAAGGAAGGGAGATTGAAAGTTAACAAAAAAAAAAAAGATTGAGTCAGTATGAAATAAGTAGAATAGAGAGTAAGAGAGAGAAGTTGAACAGGAAGACTAGGTAATCATGTACAATCTGAAAGACACAGACAAGGAGAGTGAGGAGAAATTGATTTATTAGTAAGAAAGAGTAATACTAAAATTAAGATAGATGATTCAGATAGAGGATTAATAGTGACGTAGATAGATAAATGGATATAAAAGAAAGGATGGATAGATGATAGATGGATGGTTGCACAGCTAACCTGTTGCCATTGAGTCGATTCCAACTCATAGTGACTGTACAGGAGAGAGTAGAACTGCCTCGTAAGGTTTCCAAGGCTGTAATCTTTACAGAAGCAGATTGCCACATCTTTCTCCTGCAGAGTGGCTGCTGCTGTTGTTGTTGTTATGTGCTGTCAAGTCAGACCTGACTCATAGCAACCCCTCCTTGGGTTTCCAAGGCAGTATAACTACAGAGGTAGCTAGTGGATTCAAACCACTGACCTTTCGATTAGTAGCCACATGCTTAACTACTACAGCGCAGGGCTTCTAGACAGATCGGTAATTCAACATTAAAAATAAATAAACCTAGTTAAAAAGATAGTGTAAAAGAAAGGGAAAGAGAATGAAACAAAAAGGGAAATTTAAAAATGTGAAGAGAGTAGCCAATAAAAAGTTAGTAGATACTGGACAGGGTGAAGGAAAGAGACTGAAAGGGTGCGAGACAGGAAGGAAAGAAGGGGTAGAGTGGGGAGGTAGGAGGAAATGAGGGACAGAAAGGAGAGAGAAGGAAAGAAATAGAATGGATGAAAGGAAGGAAGGAGCACAGGGAAATAGGGAAGGAGGAAAGAGAAAAAGGTAGCCATGTAGGCAAAGAGAAAGAATAGGAAGGGGTGAGAAGGAAAGGGGCTGGAGTTGGGGAGGGAGGGAAGAGTAGGGAGAGACGAGAGACAAGAGGGGGACTGGGAATAAAAGGAGAGAAGGAGGAGTGAAAGGAAAGGGGGCATGGAATAAACTAGAACGCAGAGTATATGGAAATGAAAAGAAAAAGGGTGAAAGAGAGCAAGAAGAACAGAAAGAGAATGAAGAAGGAAGGAAGGATAGAAGGCAGATAAGGAAGAGGGTGGAGAAGGGACAGAATGGGGAAGAATGAATGAAAGAAAAGATGAGTCAATGGGGAAAAAGAATGAGCAAGAAGACAAGGGATCTAGAGGCTAGAGAGAGCAAGAGAGAAGCCTGAGTAAGTAAAATACAGGGAAAGAAGGGATAAAGAAGGAGGGAAAACAATGGAAGGAAGGAAGGGAAGGATGTTGGAAGAACACAATAAAAATACACCCCAGAATACATGAAAATGAATAGAAACAGATGGGGAGGGAGAGAGAGAGAGGAGAGCATAATTTGAAAAGGAGGATCCAGTAAGATCATTGTATACAACTTGGGGCCAGGGACAAAAGAAAAATTTAATAGTTTTTAGTAAGAGAACAGTGATAGCTACCCAGTTAGCTACATACTTACCTTGATAACCAAAGACATTGATACATAAATGATAATAGATGGATAGATGGTATAGATAGATAGAGATTTTTAAAGGAGGATACAATAAGAAACTCTTGATTTTATGTGTAGGGGCATGGATTTAAACAAGTAGAAGTCAGTAAAAAAAGACAGTGAAATGTAGATAGATATGGGGCTATATAGATGATACATGGATAGATATAGATTGCAAAGAGATTTTTTAAAGAAGCTACAAAAGGATCGAAAGAAAAACAGAGGTTATAAGAGACAAGAAAGAAAAGAGGAAAACTTTTAAAATAGGCCAACACCAAGCCCACTGCCGTTGAGTCAATTCTGACTCATCGTGACCCTATAAGACAGAGTAGAACTGCCCCACACTTTCCAAGGCTTTACATGTTTATAGAAGCAGACTATCTCGTCTTTCTCCTGCAGAGCTCTTTACTTTAAAAATAGGATGAGTTAAAACAGTAATACAAGCAGGAAGGGAGGGAAGGGAAGAAGGAAAGGGGAAAAAACAGGAAAGGCGAAAGAAAAGGAGGAAGAAGACCTAGAGGAAGGGAGGGTGGAAGGCAGGTATATAGGAAACAGAGTGCAAAGAAGGAAGGAAGGAAGGAAGGACAAAAGAGTATGAAACATTCCAAAGAGATGAGTCAGTGGAGAAAGAGTGAGAGACAGACGGAGAGAGGAAAGGAACAAAAGAACAAGAGCTAGAGACAGAGAGAAGCTTAAAAAGAGGAGCCAGGAAATGTGAAATACAGAGGAGCCAGGAAGTAGACAAAATGAGGTATGAGGACGGAAGGTAAGAAGGAAGGAAAAACAGTGGAGGGAAGGCAGAAAGGGAGGGAGAAAGTGACAGAACAAGAGGAGAGAAGGGAGACAGGCATCCAGGCCAAGAAGAAGGAGGAGTGAGAGGGGTATGGAGAGAGACAAACAGAAAGGGGATACAAATGAGGAAAGAAGAGACGAAGCAAGACTGACAGGAAAAAGAGGATGGAAATCATGAGAGACTGAGAGAAGAAACTGAAAAGGAGGACCAATTAATATAATCATGTACAACTGGGGAGATGACAGAAGGAAAGATG
>NW_006922125.1:1205953-1212323 GCF_000298275.1 Orycteropus afer afer
ACAATAATAAAAGAATATAAAATTAAGATAGATAATTAGGAAAAATAGAGAATTAGTAGTAAGATAGACAGGGAAAGGGTGATAGATGATGGATACAAAGAAACACAGAACATTAAAAATGAAGTTAAAAACAGTACACAAAAAAGGAGAGATAAAAAAGGAAATGAAAATTTTCAGAGAATAGCTAATAAGTGAATCAAAACTGGACACGGGGAGGGGATCAGACTGAAAGGGGAGAAGAGGAAATGAGATATTGTAGGATGGGAGGGAAAAAGAGAGAAGGGCTAGGAAGGAGAGGAGAGAGGGAAGGAGTGATGGGAGGAAGGAAAGGAAATGGAGAGGCAGGAAAGGAAGAATGAACTAAGGAAAGAGAAGAAAAAAGAGAAAGATGGTGAAAAGGAGAATGAGAGAAAAATGTTTTTCAAAGAAAGTGTGAGTGGAAAAAGAGCAAGAGGACGGAGGATCTAGAGAGCTGGAGAAAGCAAGAACGAAGTCAGCTTAAAGAGAGGAAGCTGTCCAAGTGAAACACAAGGAGGGAGAAAGGCAGCTAGACAGGTGGGCTCCAGGCCCACAGGCCAGAAACAAAATGAGAGGAAGAGACATGGAGCAAGGGAAGGAAGGAAGGAGGAAGACAAGCCAGCAAGAAGGGAAGAAGGGGGAAAAGAGTATAGGTTAGGAGTAAAAATAAAAAATAAATTCAGAGTATATGAGAATGAGACAGAGAAAGTTGGAGAGAGAGAGGGACAAGAAGAGGAGGATGAAAGAGAAGAAGAAAAAGGAAGAGAAGAGGACAAAAGAGCATAGCTTGAAAAGAAAACCTCAAGAGAATTCCTTGGGAAACGAAAATTTAGAAGTAATTGTCAGGAACGGAAGACAGAGATGTAACGATAGAGAGATGCGGGATGGCTACCTACTTAACTATTTTGATAAATAGAACAGAGTTTTAAAGGGAGAAGCTAATAACAAAGACAGGATGTAGAAGACAGAAAGAAGAAAGGAAGAGAAAGAAAGTTTTAAAACAGGAACATGTTAAAAGGGGACAAAAGAGAAGAAAAATGAAGAAAGAAGGGATGGGAAGAAAGAAGGCAGTCAGCTATGCAGGCCAAAAAAGAAGCAGCAAGACGGAGAGTGGGGAAAACAGGAGCCAGAAGAGACAAAGGAAATGGCAGCTAGAGGGAAAGGAGTAAGGGAGTGAGGGAGAAAGGACAGGTGAAAGAAGTACAAAAGGATGAGTTACTAGAATAAAAAAGGATAGACAGTGAGAGAGAAGGAGGGACAAGAGAGGCAGACAGATAAGGAGAGAGAATTTTCTAAAGGAGAAACCAGTAAGAAACTCTGTTAATTTTTTTTGGGGGGGGGCAGATTTACAAAGTAGAAGTCAGTAAACAAAGACTTTTTTTAAGGTAGACATGGAGATACATAGATGATAGATTGGATGCATGGATAGATAAAAGAGATACTAAAAAGAAGATATAAAAATTAGAACAAGAGATTAAAAGAGACTGGGAAGAAGGAAAAAAGGTTAAAACCAGGAATCTATAAAACAGTAATAGAAGCAGAGAAGGAAGGAAGGCAGGATGGATGCATGGATGGATGGGGAAAAGAAAAGAAGCAAGAAGATATAGGGAAGGAGATGGAAGGGAGGAAGTCTGGTACACAAAAAGGGGGGAGGAGGGAAGGAAGGAAGAACAAAAGAAGTAGAAAAGATTTCACAAAGGAGAGCCAGTAAGAAAAAGAGAGAGAGAGCCAGGGAGTAAAAGAGAAGCTGTAAGAGGAGCCTGTAAAAATGTACAGGGAGGGAGTGAGTAAGGAAGCAGGACCCAAAGTGAGAGGGAAAGAAGGATAGAAGGAAAGGGAGCAAGGAGAGATACAGAGACAGAAACGGAGGAGTACAGCAGGAAGGGAGGCATGCAAGTAAAGGAAGCAGGAGAGCGTGAGCGATCGGGAGGAAGATACACAGAAAGGAAATGAAGAAAGGAAGGAAAGAAAGATTGAAAGTAGAAAACTGGATGAGTCAGTATGAAAATAGTAAAATACAGAAAAATTGTGGGAGAGGGAAATTGAAAAACAGGACCAAGAAATAATTGAGATGAGAGAGAGACAGAGGAAGGAGACAGTGAAAGAATGGTTGGTTAGTAAAGGGCAGTGATTAAAAAAAAAAAGTAAAAGTAAGATAGATTATTCAGATAGCTAAATAGATGATTAGTAGGGAGGTAGGTACATATGTAGATAGATAATTAATGGTGGATAGATGTTGGATAGACTGATACTGGAAAAAGAACCTAGTAAAAAGAGAATATTAAAGAAATAGCAGAGAGAAAAGGAAATTCCGAATTTCAGAGGGTAGTCAGTATAAGTGATTAAAAACTGTACAGGGGGAAGAAGATGGAGAGACACTGAGAGCAAAGGAGAGGAAGGAAGGAGGGGATGGTGTGCAGGGAGGGATAAGGATGGAGACAGGGCAACAGGAAGAAGGAGCTGGGGAGAGGGCCGGAGGGATTGAAGGCAGAATGAAAGGAAGGAAGGGAGGGAGGGAAGATGGAAAGGAGGAACTCAGGGAAAAGGAACGGGGAGTGTGAGAGAGAGCAAAAAGAAACAGAAAAGAAATGAAGTCAGGATGGAAGGCAGTTAGGAAAGAGGCTGGGAGGTGGGAAAGGAGGAGCGAAGGAAGGATCAAAGAAAAGGAAATGTTAAGTATGAGTCAGTGGGAAAAAGAGTGACAGCAGAAAACAAGCCAGTGAAAGAGAGGAGCCTGGATGAGTGAAACACAGGGAGAGAAGGAACTGAGGGATGAAGGAATGAAGGAGGGAAGGAAGGAAGATAGGCCAGTAGGCAGCAGGCCTGCAGACAAGAAAGAATGAAAGAAATGACAGAGGGGGAAGAAAAAGACAAGAAAGGGAACAAAGAAAGGAAGGCAGGGAGTAGTCAGGAGTAGAAATACTAACAGTGTAAGAGAAGACAGACAAAGAGGAAGGTAACTAGAAGGATAGATAGAGGAGAATAGCAAGAGAGCACAGATGGAAAGGAAGCGCTAGTAAGATAATCACATGAAATTGGGGGCCAGAGAAAATGGAAAGATTTAAAGGTAGTTGTCTGCAACAAAAGGCAGGGATTTGACAATGGAGAAATGAGTGATAGCTAGCTAGGTAGGTAAAGGTAAAGAGTATAAAAGAGATCAGATTTTAAAAGAAAGAAGCCAGTAATAAAAGCAGGATGTAAAAGATAACAAGACAGAAACTAAGAAAGGAAAGCATGGAAAGGGAAGGAAAAACTTAAAGACACAAGAAAAGGCAGGAAGGACAGGGGAAAGAAAAAAGTGGGTGGGAAAAAGGAAGGCAGGCAGCCATGTGGGCAAGAAAAAAAAAAAGCTATGAGGAGGGGAAGGAGGGAGGGAGGCTGAAGTTCAAGGGGGTGACTCAGTGTAAAAAATAAATGAGAGGCACTGTGTGTGAGAGAGGTGAGGGGAGGGAGGGAAAGAGACTGATAATAGTTAGATAGACAGACCAGGGCTATAATACAAGATGAAAAAGATAAAAAGGGAGACTAAGCAGAAAGATACACACAAAAAAATTAAAACTGGAGCATGTATACAGAGAGTAAAAGTTGGGGAAGGAAGTATGGGAAGAAGAAAGAAAAGCAGAAAGGAGGAATGGGGAGAAGGCAGTTATACAGGCAAGATTTAAAGGAAAATCCAGGCAGAGAGTGGGGGAAAAGGAAAGAAGAAAGGCAGGAATAAGGAAGAAAGACTGTCAGAGGGATGAGTTGTTGGTAGACCAAAGAATAAAGGAAAGGAGAGCAGATGTGAGTGAGAGAGAGAAGGAGGGTATCAGACAGAGAGAGGGAGAGAGATGGAGAGACGGTTAGAAATAGATAGCAAGCAAACCGATTCAGAAAAGAAACCCTTGAAAAGATACAAAGATTTTTATGTAGGGTTAGCGGATTTAAAAAGTAGAAGTCAGTAAAGAAAGTCAGTAAGACAAAGATAGATATGCAGAAACATAGATTAGATAGTAATAGATAGCTAACCAATCTTAAGAAGCCAGAAAAAATGAGATACAGAAAGAAAGAAAAAGAGGGTTGATAAGAAAGAGACAGGAAAGAAAATAAAAGTTTGAAAACAATATTGGTTAAAATAGTAATACAAGCAGGGAGGGAAGGAATGAATGAAGAAGTGGAGAGAGAAAGGAAGAAAGAATAAGGGAGGAAGGGAAGGACAGAGCAAAGAAGGAAGGCAGGCGTGAAGCCAAGAGGAAGAGAGAGAGTGAGAGGGATCAGGACAGAGACATACAGAAAGGGAATAAGGGAAGGAAGAGAAAAATAAGGAATATTGGAAGCAGAAAAATCAAAAAAATGAGTCAGTATGAAAAGAATAACAAAAAGAAATATTGTTAAAGTGACAAAGAGAATTTGAACAGGAGGACCAAGTAATATAATCATATACAATTGGGGAGATTGAAAAGAGATTTGCAGAGAAAGAGAATAAAAGAAATGGAGAGAAAGAGAGAGGCGGTGACAGAGAGTGAGAGAGAGACAGCTTGGTTAGTAAAAGACAATAATAAAACAAAGTAAAATTATGATAGATAACTCAGATAGAGGATTAGTAGTGAGATAAACAGATGTAGATAGAAGGTAGGTATATAAACAAAGGAAAGGTAGGCAGGCAGATGTATATGTTCCAAACCCATTTGCCATCAAGGCAATTCTGATTCATAGTTAGTCTATAGGTTAGAGTAGAACTGCCCTATAGGGTTTTCAAGACTGTAATCTGTACAGAAGCAGACTGTGAAATGCCACCTTTTGGTTAATGGCGGAGCACTTAACAACAGCATCACCAGGGCTCCTAGATGTATATGTAGATGATGATAATGACTGATAGAGAGATACATAGATAAATATTAAAAAGAAAGACAGGAAAAGAAAGACAAAAAGGGCTAAAAACAAGATCCTGTAAAAAAGAGCAGAGAAGAAAGAAAAGAAGAAGGAATGATGGAAGGAAAGAGGAAAAGAAAAAGGAAAGAAACACTAATAGGGTAAAATAAATGAAGGAAAAAGAGAAAGGGAAGAAAGAAGAAAGGGGGAATGGAAAGCAGATACATAGGAAAGAGGGAAGAAGGTAGAAGGGAAGAAAAAGGAAGAATTCAAGAAAATAGAAAGATTTTAAGAGGCTCAGTCAGTGAAAGTGAAAAGTGAAGAGGGCCAAACAGCAGGGGAGTACAAGTTCTAGACAAAGCTAGAAAGTAGCTTAAAGATAAACTAAAAACTCAACTGCGATCAAGCTGATTCTGAATCATAGCGACCCCCATTGGGTTTCCAAGGCTGTAAATCGTTATGGAAGCAGCCTGCCTCATCTTTCTTCCACAAAGTGGAACTTTTGGTTAACAGCCAAATACTTTAACCACTATACCACCAGAGCTTCTAGCTTAAAGATGTTGTTGTTATTTGCTGTTGAGTTGTACCTGACTCATAGTGACCCCTCCTTGGTTTTCCGAGGCAGTATCACTACGGAAGTAGACTGCCCCATCTTCCTTCTGAGGAGGGGCTGGTGGGTTTGAACCTCTAGCCTTCCGGTTAGCAGTCAAGTGCCTTATGCACTATGCTACCAGAACTCCCAGCTTAAAGATAGTAGCCTATAAAAACAAACTGAATGAATGATGAAGGAGTATAGAAGGTGAGAAGGAAGGAAGGGAGAAATGAGGAAGACAGGCATCAGGAAAACAGGAAGAAATAGAAAGAGTGAAAGGGAGCAAGATAGAGGAGATACCAAATGGAAAGGAAGGAGGGAAGGAAAGAGAATGAAAGGAGAAAAGAGGGTAAGTCAGTAAAAATAGTAAAATTAAGAGGTTATGAGAGTAAAAGAAAAATTTCAAAGAGGAAGTGCAAATACAATATTGTACAATTGGGGAGGAGACAGATTGCTTTATTAGTACAAGACGATAAAAAAAGAAAATTAAGGTAAATGATTAAGATAGAGAATTAGTATTGAGATAGGTAGATTGGTGGATGGATAGATAGCAAAAGATAGATAGGTAGATGACAGATACATAGATAGGTAGGTACGTAGGTAGAATGCACATTAAAAAACAAAACAAAACCCACTGCCATCAAGTCGGTTTGACTCATAGGGACCCCCACTGGGTTTCCTAGGTGGTAAATCTTTATGGAAGTAGATTGCCCTGTTTTCTTTCCGTGGAGTGGCTGGTGAGTTTGAACTGCCAACCTTCTGCTTAGCAATCAAATGCCTTTGGCACTGCACCACCAGAGCTCCTTAAAAAGGAGTACCTAATTTAAAAGGCTGGCGGTTCAAACCCACCAGCCACTCCTCGGAAGGAAGGTTGGGCAATCCTACTTCCGTAGTGATACTGCCTCGGAA
>NW_006922125.1:1212423-1215689 GCF_000298275.1 Orycteropus afer afer
CTATGAGTCGGGGCTGACTCGATGGCACATAACAACAACAACAACAATTTAAAAGCAGTACAATAGATAAAGGGAAAGAAAACAGAAAAAGAAATGTAAAATTCCAAAGACAAGGAGAGGGAGAAATGAAGAAAAGGAACAAGAAAGAGACATGGAGAAAGGGAATGAAGATGAAAGGACAAATGGAAAGCAGTTAGGTAGGAAAGAGGGTGGGAGGGAGGAAAAGAGGGAAGGAAGGGAAATGCAAGAGGAAGGACTAAAAAGGATGAGTGAGAAAAAGTAAGAGAGAGAGCAAGAGAGTAAGCAAGGGAACTGGCGAGCTAGAGAAAGGAGAGAGGAGGGGAAAAATGAGGAAAGGGGATGGCAGGAGAGAGGTCAGGAGAGAGGATGGAAGGAAGGAAGGAAAAAATAGGAAAGGCAGAAGGAAAAATCATAAACTAAACAGAAGGTGAGAATGAGAGAAAGAAAGTACTGAAAAGCAGAAGCCAGAAATATATGAAAACTAGAGGAGGAAGATTTACAAAGTAGAAGTCAGCAAAGAAAGGGTAAATATAGGTAGATAGGAGATTGATCATATCATTGGTAGGTTGGTAGGTTGGTAGGTAGGTAGGTAGGTAGATAGACCAGCCGCCAGAAAAAAATGGACTTTCAATAGAAGCCAGAAAAAAATCAGTACAAATGCGCGTGTGTGTGGGTGTGTGTGTACTGATTTTATACTAGCTTCTATCAAGAGTCCATTTTTATGTAAAGAAACATAGTCATAAAGAGAGAAAAGGAAGGAGAAGGGTTTAAAAATAAGGGCCAATAAAATAGAGTGTGTGAAGAGAGAAAAAATATGACAAAAGAAGGAGGGCTGGAAAGGAACCAGTGAATGGAAAAGAGTTAGGGATAAAGGGAGAGAAGGGAGAAAGGAAACGAGGAAAGGATGACTGGAGAAGTGAGAGAAGAGAGGGAAGACCAAGGGAGAGAGGTGATGGGTGTGTGGGTGGGTGGGTAGGAAGAAGGGAAGGATGGAAAGAAGGAAAAAACTACGGAGATAATGAAAGTAATGAAAAACATAGGATGAAAAAATGAGAACAAGAAAGAGAAGGAAGAAATACAAGGAGGAAGGAAGAAGTTCCAAAGGAATTAGTAGGTAGAAAAAATGAAGGAGGACAGTGAGGAAGTTAGAAGGGGGAGAGAAGGGGAGAGACAGAGGGAAAGGGAGAGTGATATATATAGACATAGACATACATACATACATATGTATGGAGAGAGAGGCTTGAGGAAGCGCTAGTAAGAAAATCCTATAAAATTATGTAGGGAAGGGATTTAAAAAGTACCAAAACCACACCCACTGTCATCAAGTCCATTCTGATTCATAGCAGGGACCCTATAGGACAGAATAGAACTGCCTCATAGGGTTTCCAAGGCTGCAAATCTTTACAGAAGAAGAAGATGACTACTTCATCTCTGTCCCATGGAGCAGCTGGTGGGTTTGAACTGCTGACCTTTTGGTTAACAGCTGAATGTTTTAACCACCGTACCACCAGAGCTCCTTTATAGAAATTAAGTCAGTAAATAAAGACAGAAAAACAAAGATATTGATATAGAGGTAGGTCAAAACCAAACCAAACCCACTGCCATTGAGTCAATTCCTACTCATAGTGAGCCCTACTGGGTTTCCAAGGCTGTAAATCTTTATGGAAGTAGACTGTGTCATCTTCCTCCTGCAAAGCAGCTGGTGGGTTTGAATCATCAGTCTTCTGGTTAGCAGTGGAATGTCTTGCCCACTACACCACCAGAGCTCCTTACAGAAGTTGTTGTTGTTATGTGCCGTCGAGTCAGACCCAACTCATAGCGACCCCTCCTTGGGTCTCTGAGGTGGTATCACCATGGAAGTAGAAGGCCCAACCTTCCTTCCGAGAAGTGGCTGGTGTGTTTGAACCATCAGCCTTCTGGTTAGCAGTCAAGTGCCTTAGGCACTATGCTACCAGAGCTCTTACAGAAGTAGGAAGATGATATAAATAGATATAAATACATAAATAGAAAACAAACTTTAAAAGGCAGCCAGTAAAAAAAAAAAAAAAAAGAGAGAGAGAGAAACAAAAAGAAAAAAAGTCAATAAGAAAGAGAGAGGAAAGGAAACAAAAAGTTCAAAGAACAGGATCCTATAAAAGAATACCAGAGGCAGGGAAAGAAAGAGGAAGTGAGGACAGAGGAAAAGAAATGAGAAAGAAACACAGTAGGTAAAAGGAAGCAAGGAGGCAAGGTTAAAGGGAATAAAGAAGGAAGGACAAAAGGGAGGAACCTAGGAAAGAAGATGAGAGGGAGGAAGAAAAACTGATTTTGTAAAGGATGAATCAGGAAAGGTAACAGCAAGAGAATAAGACAGCAAGGCAAATGAAAAGCTAGACAGACAGAGAGTGAGAGGTGCCTAAGGCAAGAATCTGTAAGAGAGCAAAATAGAGGGAAGGAAAGAAGGAAACAAAAGTGGGATAGAGGGAAGAAGAAAGGCAGACATGTAGGCAAAGAGAAAACTTTAAAGGGAGCAGGAGAGAAAAAGGAAGGGAAGGAAGGGAAGGAGGAACAAAGAATGAAATGTGATAAAAGGAGAGCTCTGGTAGCTTAGTGCCTAAAGCATTTGACTGCTAACCAGAAGGTTGGTGGTTCAAACCCACCAGCCACTCCTTGGAAGGAAGATGGGCAATCTACTTCCATAGTGATACTGCGTCGGAAACCCAAGGAGGGGTCACTATGAGTCGGGTCCGACTCTACAGCAGTGTGTTTGGTTTGGTTTTTGGTAAGTCATTAGAGATGATAGATAGATACATAGATAGATATGGAGACAGATAGATGGAGATGCACACAGAAAGAGAGAGATTGATTTATTAGTACAAAATAGTGAAAAAGGGTACAGCTAAGAAAGAAAATTCAGATAGAGGATTAATAGTGACATCTCAAGCATAGCAAAAATTGTGAGGAATGCACACAACTAGGCGGTGCTTTCTTCTGTTGTGCAGAGGGTCGCTGTGAGTCAGAATGGGCTCAGCACTCAACAGCAACAGCAACAGATAGGTAGGTAGGTAGGTGGATGGAGAATGGAGGATGGCTGCATGGATAGACATGTGTTACAGAGATTTTAAAAGGGCTAATTAAAGAGACAGTACAAAAGAGAAAGGAGAGAGAGAGAAGAAAGAAGGAAAGAAAACATTTATTTACCTCAAGTAGATACACGCCCTGGAGAGAACAATCATGGGAGAAGGAAGGGCTGCTTATGCACAGGG
>NW_006922125.1:1216326-1223967 GCF_000298275.1 Orycteropus afer afer
TAGAGTGGTAGAAGAAAGAACTGACTTTGAGGCAATGGGGTAGTTGAGCAGGAAGTAGTTTTTTTGGTTTTTTTTTCACTCTTTTCCCAGAAGACAATTCTGTCCCCTCCAGTGTAGATTTCACTGGACGGGATATTATAAAAATAACTGTCCTTTCCCCCTATGACCTCTCTCTATCATCTAATAATTCTTTACCGTGGGAGCTGCTCTGTGTATTGAAGATGTTTAGTAGCATCCCAGGCCTCCACCCACTAGATGCTTGCTGCACCTTCCACCTTGCTGTGACAACCAAAAATGTCTCCAGACATTGCCAGATATTTCCCTAAGGGACAAAATCACCTCCTGTTGAGAACCACTGCCTGTCTTTTCCAGTTTCACCGCACAGCCCCATGTATAGATTAGCATATGACTGTCTTCCACTTGGGTGTGAAAGGATAAAGAGAATTAATCTTGGATAACTTTGTGATCTGCACTATTAAAAAATAAATGTTTCATTATGCTTCTTTAAGCTGCTCCTCCGAAGACAAAGAGAATGAGTAACACTGCCGCTACCCTTGACCCAAAAATACATTACAGTCGCACCATTATTGACCTAAACATGCATCCTGGACATGCCATCACTACTGACCTGAAAATACCTCCTGGACATGCCATCAGCATGGACCTGAAAATATATAATGGACAAAAACGTAATTGAAATATTATACTAAAGTAGTGATTTGGGGAAAGACTGAATTTGCTAATGACCTTTTGTTTAGAATGCAACTAAATCTCCTATCCTCTTTTATCAAGCTATCGATTTTGAGTAATCCTTACCAGCAATGGTACAGTCTCTGTGGCCATCTGAATTGGTTTCCCTGATTACTTATTTGGGGCAGTTTGTTTGGGTGGTTCAGTGGTAGAATTCTTGCCTTTCACACAGGAGACCCAGGCTCAGTGCCTGGCCAACACATGTCGTACACAGCCCCTAACTCTCCATTGTTGGAGGCTTGTGTGGGTTGCTATGGTGCTGAAGAGGCTTCAGCAGAGCTTCCAGACTAAGATGGACTAAAAAGAAAGGCCTGGTGATCTACTCCTGCAAATCAGCCAGTAAAACCTTATGGCTCACAGTGGTTGCATCCACAGCCGGTCATGGGGATGGCACAGGACCAGGCAGCATTTTGTTCCGTTGTGCTTGGGGTCGCCATGCCTTGGGGGCCGACTTGATGACAGCCAGCAACAACACTCATTTACTGTCATGGCCTCCACACTGTAGGAACAAGGCACCCCACATTTTGTAGCTGGCAACCCTGCAAGCACAGTTCTGAGCCCTGATTTCTCCACAGCCACTGCTTCTGACGTTGCCTGTCATTTCCCATTGCCCCCCCAAGATCCCGAACCATTGTGCTAGCCTGCACCCCAGTAGCTTCTGCCACTGCCTCAGCCCCCTCTTGCTTGGAGCAGCTACTGATGTTTTGAAACTTGTGGTCCTAGACAATCCTAGTGGGCCTAGTGAGGACCAACACCACTAACAAATGCTCTTTTTCCAAACCCTGCCCTTCCTTCCTGAAGTACACTGTGTGACTTCACTGGCAGCAGAAATACTTTATTTCCCACATAATTTTCTGCAGCAGGGGAGTATGCCTCCAAAGCCAGTTTTCTCTTAGAAAGGCCTGCTTGAGTGGCAGTAGTTGTTTTTGGATCAACTCTTCAGCCTGCTTTTTGAGTAGTTTCTTTAACACACTTAGGGCTAGCACTATCTGCCAGATCTAAGTGTTTTCTTCCTTCCTTCCTTCCTTCCTACCTCCCTTCCTCCCTTCCTTCCTTGGTTATTCTAACATACTTCTCTAGACCCTGCCTTTCTGGGGTCCCCCAAATGGCCCAGGCTTTCAGGGAGCCTTCACATCTTTCAGGGAGCCTCCCCATCTTTCTGCTTCTTTTCCAATGATGGTAGCCAGATGTCTGAGGCAAGAAGTGTGCCTTATGTTCTTACTCTTTGAAGTGTCAGTAGTAAGGGCATCACCTAGGAGCTTGCTGGAAACAGAGACTCTCAGGCCCACCCCAGACCAACTGACTCAGAGTCTGCTTTTTAGCAAGATCCCCAGGTGATTCAAATGCATATCAAAGTTTGGGAAGCATTGACTTCCAGGACCTTATGGAGGCAGAATGAAGTCAGGGTGCTTGGCTGAAATGCCCTGGGCCTCTTCTGGTCTCTGGAAAGATCCCTTTATGTCCTCTCACATACTGTTGGGTCTGTTAGCATTCACAGTGGAAGTCTGCCACCAGTGCAGTGTCTCATGGTCTAGGCTTCCTGGGCTTAATAGGGTTTTGGGCTTTTCCATTCCACCCCAGTTCTACCCAATTCTGAGGGTAGAGCCCTCTCACCTCCACCGTAGTGACTCCCCTCTGACAAGCTCCAGAGATAGGATCTTAGGCCTTCCTGGGCCATGTCTATATCACGTGGGAACCAACAGCAGCTTTAAAAAGCAAAACCTCTGCCTGACCAAACCAAGTTGATGGGCCATGCTCCAGGTGAAAAGGAGGAAACAGGAGTGAGGGGTAGCCCATGAGGAGATCTTTTTCTTGAATCCTAAGTGGATAGTGAGCAGAGCATTAGTCCGCCTTCTTTGTTCTCCATTTTAACCTCATTTATCCAGTGCACCCAGAGTAAGGAAATTCTGAAGCCATATCTTTTTTTGCCCTCCAGCCTCTCTCTTCTCCACCCGTTCATATTCTCATCATCTCTGGGCCGCTAAAGCAGTGGACTTTTTTTCAAACTTTCTTTAAGTAATATCCTCGTCCTTCCTGATCTTAGATGACTCTTAATTGTGGCCTAGAGTATCTCCAGTATACTAAAGGTAGATTTTTTTTAACTAAGTCCTGATAAAATTTGGGGAAATTCTTGAGACAACTGCATGGCTTACAAGGCATACTGTCTTGCTACATCATCCTATGTTTGAATGATAGGACCTATATATGACCTTGGCATTTATCTCGACATTCCACACAAAGACTTGTATACCAGTGTTCATGCCAGCCATTATTTATTATAGCCAAAAACTGGACACAGTCTAAATATCCTTTGATGGATAAACAAACTGTGGTACACCCATACCATGGAATATTACTTAGCAATAAAAAATAATGGACTGTTAATATAGGGAAAAATATTGATGAATCTCAAAATAATTATGCTGAGTAAAAGAATCCAGCCCCTCCCCACAAAAAATAAAGAGATGAGTATATCCTGTTTATTCCACTTAGATAAAACTGTAGATAATGCAAACCAATTTATAGTGGTAGAAAGTAGATCAGTACTTGCCTGAGGAACAGGAGCAGAGAGAGAGATGAAAACTATGAGGGGGATTTTGTAAATGTTTGTTACCTTGATTGTGGTGATGGTTTCATGGGTTTCTACATATGTCAAAATTGATCAAATTTTATACTTTAAATATATGCAATTTTTTGTACTTCAGTAAAATTGTTTAAAATTATACTTTTAGGAGGAGTTTGCCATTCTCAAAATGGCCTAAAGGTGGCTGCCAAAAAATCACCACCACCCTTGTTTCCTCTGCACATAAGTGGTAACACTACAGAACCAAAGGTATAGTTGTATGCTACAGATGTTTTTATTGCTCATTAATTTATCTAGTTACCTTTATTGCTATGGAATATGCCCTTCACTAGCACAGTACTGACAAGTCAAAGATAGTGGGATTTTTCATAGGAAGTCTCCACGTTCTCACTGGCAGAGACAGTGTTTCAGTCTAAAAAATAGCACACCATTTTTAGCAGAAACCAACTTAAACATTTAATGATGATTTTCATGCTAATAATATTATTATAATAGCTAATATTTATCAAGAACATGCTGTACACCAGAGTCTGTGCTAAGCTGGAAGGAAAGGAGAAGGAAAAAAGTGGGTGACAGGATACAAAGATGAACAAGACACAGTCCCTGCCTTTGAGGACTCATCCTCTAGGGGGCAGACACATGCAAAGTCCTTACAAGAAAATGAAAGGAGAGTTTGGATCTGTACAAATGTAGTGGGAGCACAGAAGATACAGGGACTCATTCTGACTTCTTGTTGCTAGTTGCTGTGGAGTTGATTCCAACTCACGGAGACCCCGCGTGTGCAGAGCAGACCTGTTCCACAGGGTTTTCAAGACTGTGCACTCTGGCAAGCAGACCACCAGGCCTGTCTTCCAAGGCACCCCTGGGTGGGTGTGAACTGCCAACCTTTTGCCTAATAGCTGAGCACTTAATCATCTGTGCCATCCAGGGACTCCTTTCATCCTGACTAGAGGGGTCTAATGGAGTCCCTGGGTGGTGCAAACGGTTAAGAGCTTGACTACGAGTTGAAAGGTTGGTGGTTTGAACCCACCCAGAAGACAGTCCTGGTGAACTGCTAGCAAAAGGTCACAGGCTTGAAAACTCCATGGAGTGTAATTCTACTCTGTACACATGGGATCACCATGAGTCAGGATTGACTCTATGGCAACTAACAACAGAGGGGTCTAAAAAGGTTTTGTTAACTGAGGGCTTAATTGAATTAGATCTTAAAATGTCAGTAGAAATTTTCCAGATGAATAGGCACAAGGATATGGTGAAGCAATACCCCAGACAAGGGAACGTGTAAGTTAAAGTTTAGAGGGGTAAGCTAGCACAGCAAGGGCAGTGCAGGAGATGAAACTGAAAAGGTAGATTGAAGCTAGATCCTTGCAGACCTTGCTGATGGAGGAATTTATCCTCAGTAGTAGGGAGCCGTTGAAGGTCTTTGAACAGGGATTGCAAATAAGAATGATTTGAGGTTTAAAAAAGATCATTTATATGCAGTATATGAGATAGATCATAGAGAGATCAGAGGCAAAATAGTTTTGAGGCTCCTGCAATAGTCCAGAGAAGAATGATAAGGACTTGAATTAAGGCAGTGACAATGAGGATTAACAAGAGGCCACATATTCCAGATATTTCAGGGTTGTGGTAACTCAATAGATGCATGGATTCAGAGAAAGGCAAGAGATAATGATCATGTAATTTTCATGTATGGGTTTTCTAGGAGTGGGATGTCTTTGCCCTGTACTGCCATAGTACTCTGCCTTACTCTAGCTCAGAACTCATTATTCTGTATCATTTGTTCTGCTGGATTATAAACTCCTTGAGGTCAGGAATTATATGTATATTTCACTTCTAAGCAGTGTGCTTACTAAACATTAGGTTGGAATGGATTGGCAACCTTATCTGAAATAAATGGACTGACTCTAAGCTTTTTAGAATGGAGCGTGGGATGGATTATCATGCCCTTAACCAAACTATGCATCACAGAAGGGGGTGTGAGTTTGGAAAGATGGGGGTCCATGGGTACATAACAAGCTTTATATTGAACTACTTAAGTTTAGGACCCTGTGGGCAATAGCCAGTAAGAGACTAGCC
Organism: Orycteropus afer afer; assembly: GCF_000298275.1. Taxonomy (NCBI): domain Eukaryota; kingdom Metazoa; phylum Chordata; class Mammalia; order Tubulidentata; family Orycteropodidae; genus Orycteropus; species Orycteropus afer. Next base: position 1,221,740 of record NW_006922125.1, read on the forward strand.
TTGAAACCAGAGCATAAGAGAGGGGTAGAGTATGGAGTTGGGGGATACAGTATTAATTTTAATTACTATAGAGAAGGCAAAAGTCTCTTTTGGAAGCTTAATTACTAATGAGTGTTTTTCTCTTGAAATGTTAGACCATCCGTAGAAGTGGAGAGCTGAGTAAATCATTGTGTATTTTAGCTAGTGGAGGTAAGAAGAGGAACAATATTCATAATTGTTCTATTATTTTTCAGTTAAGTAAATAATTACAGTTTAATCACATCATTTTTCAAGTTATATTTTTTTCCTGATTAGAAAATTTGTGCTTGTTCTGGTACAGGAAGCTATAGAAACTATTCATGTTATTAGCCCACAGTTTTGAGTGACTGCTGAGTGAATGGGTCCTTTGAAATATGCAAAGTGTGGCAATGTCCATGCTGTAACCGCTTATACTGATAGGCAGAATACATTCCTATTTTACTGTAATTTAGGGAGTCTCAGTGCAGAGAACTGTCCCTGAGAAATGTCCTTGTCCTCTAATCACCATCCTGTATCCTCAGACATGCCATCTCCCCGGTGCTGGACTAGATATTAGCCAAGTCCCTGTATAAAATTCCCAAGCATATTCTATCTAGCCACAGCCAGAACACGGTCGGAGTTTCCCTAGTGCTGCTGTACCACAAGTGGGTGGCTTTAAGGGACAGAAATTTATTTTCTCACAGTTCGGGAAAACTAGAAGTCCCAATTCAGGGCACTGGCTATAGGAGAAAGTTGTCTTTCTGTTGACTCTGTGGGAAGATCCTTGTTGGAGCTTCTTAAGCCCCAAAATTCCTCAGTTCTGGGCAAGCTTCACTCCACATGGCTTCTGTCTTCCTGTTTGTGTGTGTGTGTCCCTGTGCCTGTGGTGCTCTTTACATCACTCAAAGTGATTAGGTTTGGGACCCATCCTGCACTGATACAGCCCATTTCCATAACAAAGAAAACCTTATTTCCAAATAGGATTACATCCACAAGTATAGGGGGTCAGGATTCCAACATATTTTTTGGGGGGGGGCACAATTCAATCCAGAACAAACACTAAGCATCTTCACCTGGTGTGGGGTGGGGAGGGGGTGGCTAATGAACACCTCACATTCAAATAGGCACTAATCAAATTCATCATCTTTCAGTCACCCCCAGACCTGTGCTCTGTCCCCCTGTTTTTATCCAGGCCCAAAAGCTGAGTCCTCTTTGACTCTTTCCTATTCCTCACGCTTTACATGCAGAAGTTGCCACATTCTATCTAATCTACCTCCTTGAAATCTTCTCGTAGCCTTCCCCTCCCGTCCATGTGCACCACTTCTGCTCCTCACCATTGCAATCATGTACCTCCAATCATTTTCATTCTTCTTATACTTGCATTCGCCTGTCCTACATTCTGCTATGAAAGGAGTCTTTCTGAAGTACAGCTTTGGACGTATAATTCCTTTACTCAAAAGTCCTCAGCCGTTGCCCCTAGCCTACTGAATAAAGTACAAAACAGCTCATTCTGGAGGGGAAGGGGGAATGGCAGGAAATTGAGCTGGTGATGTAAGTTAGGGCCAGAGGTTAGGGAATTCAGGCCTAGTCCTGAGAGCAGTGTGAGCCACTGGAGATTTGCAGGCAGGGGACTTCAAAACAGCCATCTTACACTTGGAGGTACTGCCATACCTTGAATAACTAAATCCTCACTGTGGTAGTGCTAGCAGCCCAACAAGAACTTTGGAGTGATCTCACATATTAGACATTCACCCTTATTCCAACTGCACTATTCCTTCAGCTTCAGCTGTTCCTGCCAAACCAAGAGTCCTCAGACATTCTCTACCTGACATTTCTAGACGACCAGCAATGTCCCAGGTATGAATAGAACAAAAACAAGTATGAAATTATGATCATGATTGCTATAAAACAATTTTATCTGTTAAATGATCATTTAGATAGAACAGTCTTATGCCCTGAAGTTAACCACCCCATAGTAAGAGTTTCTAAAAGTTGAAATGTGAACCTATAGTAGAGTCCTGTGCCACTTCAGCCTGCCGATGCTCATGGTTCTGTTATGTTAGACCATATTATAAGTATGGTAGATATCAGTAACAATTTCTAAGCTAGCAAGAGAAAAGCAGTGGGCCTGAGATTTTTAAAAAATGTTAGACATATCCAAAATTCAAAGTTCTGTTTGGGCATGTGAGTTAAACATTTACCTCAAGTAGACACACTCCCTGGAGAAAACA
>NW_006922125.1:1224145-1232208 GCF_000298275.1 Orycteropus afer afer
AAAAAAAAAAAAAAAGAAAGTTCTGTTTGCCTGGATTCTTAATAGTAATTAAGTCCTGAATCACTCACTGTATGAGTGTTCCCACTTAAGGGCCCTTAGGTCATAGGCTTCCTAAATGGTGAGCTACAAAGAACTTCCAGGTCCATTCCTGAGCCCTCAGAGGAAGCATCACATTGGGCTTCTGTGAATCATTTTTCTACTGGTGCTATGGGGTTGGTTGTGCAGACAGCCATACTGCCTCACCCTCTCCCCTTTGTGACTAACACACTGACATCAAGTCGGATCTGAGTCATAGCGACCCCTCCTTGGGTTTCCGAGGTGGTATCACTATGGAAGTAGATTGTCCAACCTTCCTTCTGAGGAGTGGCTGGTAGGTTTGAACCACCAGCCTTCTGGTTAGCAGTCAAAATACCTTAAGCACTACACCACCAGAACTCCTCCTTTGTGACTAGTGATCAGTAATCTGGTTAGCAGCATAAAGTCAATGTATACCCTCTGGTCACAACATAGATTGCCTCTGAGGATTGCTAGCTTATCATTATTAATGATCAAATCTACATCCTTGGCTCCATTAACATGTTGTTAATGGGTTCAGGTGTTCTAAAAAGTTAACATGGTTTGAAAGACATTTCATCAAGCAGGAAATTTGCTAGTGTCTTGGCTGGTGCTTGACTACTAGCCAGAAAGTTTGGCAGTTCAAGCCTACACAGAGGCACTTTGGAGGACAGTTCTGGTGGTCTGTTTCCAAAAGGTCACGGCCTCAGAAACAATATGAAGCAATTCTACTCTGCAGACATGGGGTCGCCGAGTCATAATTGACTAAACAGCAACTAACAAGGTAGATGTGGCATCATTTGCCATATCCTATAATAAATGCATAGTAATTGACCAGCTAAACTTTGTGTAAATCCTAAAATGTTACATGTTAGCCACAACATGGTTCTCTGCATAAACAAACATTTATCAAGCACCTTCTCTGTGCAGGACACTGTGGATGTCAACATCCACATTCATCACGCTAAGCATGTGAGAAAAGAAGCTTCTTACTTACTTTGAATGTAGTAGTCTCATACCAGGAATTGCTTTTTTCAATAGCCTTAAAATAGAGCCAGGACAAATAGGAAAGAGGGCCCCCTGATTGTGGCATGAGTGGCAAACTTAATACTATGTACTTCACAATAACAGCAGCAAAGTCAATAAGCAAATTTAGTCTATCAGTTTTTAAAGGAGATTTTTTAAGGTCACATCCTTTGAGATGTGTTAGACAACATGAGAATATATAATGGTCACAAATAGCTAATTTACTTTGAGAAATAGCATGAGCACTTTTTATTATGATTGAATTAAAGAAAAAAAAAAAACACTGCCATGGAGTCAATTCCAACTAATAGCAACCCCCATTGGGTTCCCAAGGCTGTATATGAAAGTAGATGGCCGCATCTTTCTCCCTCAGAGTAGCTGGTGGGTATACAACCTTGGACCTACTGGTTAGCGTCCAAATACTAAATGCTTTTATTATGATTCCATAAGATAGTATTTTCCAACTCATTTTACCTGTCCCATCAGTGTCAGGAAACGTACTTCTAGTGGCTTGTTTTCAGCTCTCAGGGCTGGAAAAAAAAATAAATGAAGTTTATTGTATTGAATTTATCTCTTACCTAAGCAGGTAGAGTTCTTGGCCAAGTCCAAAGAGTCACATCCTCATGTATGCAGAGAAACTGATCTCTGCCTTCAAGCTCTCTAAAAATTTTTCTCCTATAGTTAGCTTTGTTTTTTTTTTAAAAAAAAAAAAAAAAAACATTATTTCTAGCTATTCTTTTTACTTTCTGTGCTGATTGGTGCTCCTCAGTTAATTTTAGAAAACTGAATTTTTCCATGAACCTTTGAATTCTACAAATAAGATATATACTACAAACACAATAAAACATGTATATTTATTATAAATTGGCTTATTAAAATAAGTTGTTAAATAATTTTGTTACATTTTGGTATTTTAAATGTGAGAAATAACTGATGTTCAAATTCTTTTTAACAATTTTTTGGGGATTTTTGTTTCTTTGTTTTTGTTTGTCTTGTGGCATATGTAGGTGACACGTACTAAATCACATGAAAAAAGGGCCAAGAAATTAAATTACTCCAGTGACACAGGTAAATGTTAGCAACAGTTATTAAGTAGTAAACCATGCAATCCATTGATTCATTCATTCAATTAACATTTACTGAGCTTTTGCTATGTGCTAGGCACTTGCTAAGTATTGAGCATATAAAGAAGAAAAGCCAAAGTTCCTACTCGGATATTTTACAGTTTAGTCATGCCAACATTCCCAGCCCAATATGATAAATGTAGTAATGGAGGTATGTACAAGTTCCAGTGGAAGTGTAGGGAACCCAGGGAAGCTATTATAGAAGAAGCCACAATTGACTAAGATGCAAAGGATAAGAAAGAATTTTCTAGGCAGACAAATGAAAGGAGAACCTTCCAGAAAAAGGGGGAACATTTTTCAAGATACAGACATTAGAGCCTGGTGTGTTCATGGAAATACAAATCGTTTTCTGAATTGCTTTAGCTGAAAGTTCAAGTTAGAGAATGGCAGAAGATGAAACCTGACTGGTAGAAGATCATAGAGATTCTGCTAGGTCATGCTAAGAAATTTACCTTTTATCCTATTATCCGAGGGTAACAGTTGAAGGATTTCAGTAGGGGCATGATATGATCAGAATTTGTCTTTTCTAAGGAGGGAAAGTTGAACAGAGGTGAAGAGACTGGAGTCAAAGAGGCAATTAGAATAGTAACAGCTATTATTTATTGAACACTTAGTATGTAGCAGGTACTATGCTAAACCTTTTCTATTCTCATTTAACCCTTCCAATAGTTTAACGACATCAGTACTATGTCTGTCTACCATTTTACATATAAGTAAACTAAGGCTCAGAGTGGTGAGTTATCTTGCCCAAGGTCACATAGTATACAGCAAAGCCCCAAGATATTAACCCAGGTCTGTCCCACTCAACTAATCCTAACCACAATAGCATACTGCCTCTTACTACAATTAAGGAGACTGTTACAATAGTCAAGATAAGAAATGATAAGTCCTGACTGCAGTGGCAGTGAGGATGGAGAGCTGGACACAGATTTGACCCAAACTAAGCAGGTCAAATGAATGAGATTTGATTACCAATTGAATTTGGGAGATGAAGGAGTTGAAGACAACTCCCAGGTTTCTACACTGGGCAACTAAGTGAATAGTTGATAGTGGTGCCATTCAGTAGGTAGGTAATATGGAAGGAGAAACAAGTTTGGAAGAAAAATAAGTAGTTCAGCATTGGATATATTTAAAGAGTCTGCAGGCATCCAGGTGGGACAGCTAAGTGGAACAGTCAAATGGGCAGTTACATATACTGGGTTAGAACTCATAGCAGAAGCAATAAGAAGAACACTTTATGTCAAAACCTATGGGAACAGCTTTTGTTATTTCTCATAGGTTTTGATATAAGGTGTTCTTTTCATAGATCATGCTGTCTCTTTTTAATTCTCTCTTTGACCCAAGAGTTAGTCATACATATATTTCTTAATTACTAAGAAATTAATATCTTGGGTCATATTTTTATAAGTATTATTTCTTGGGTAATAGAGAATGTAGCCCCTAAATCTCTACCACATCGAGGTTGTGGTACACATCAGTGTGTTGAATTGTACATGTGTGTTAATTGTAAATGCTTGTTGGTGTCAATTACCATTTTACAACTAGCTTGTGAAGGATACCAACCAATAATAATTGTCTTTTTCTGTCTGAAAATCTACCTGCAGCTCCAGAAGTCATCCCTGCTCATAAACCATCAACAAAGTAAGTATCTAAGGAAAAATAATGTTATTTTAAATTAATATTTTAATCATTATATAGGAGTGTGTTTGAGGGCAAATTGTTCCATTGAATCCTCCATTCTTAGAGTTCTACTTGTATTTAGTGACTCTCCCATCTTTTGCAACCTCTCAGAACTAAGCTACGAGTTAGGTTGCAATTCAAAGTTGAATTGCAGTTCTTGAGCAGGGAGAAAGTAAATTCAATAACAGAAGGTATAGACCAAGTATAAATGAAGATAGAATGCCATTTTTCCTTTACGAAGACCAGGAAGGAGAGAGCCAAAGGATCCATGGTGACAGAAAAATATGAAAATAAATCAGAACTGCATCCTTAGGCCTTGTTTTATTAACTTTTCTTAATCTGTAATTTACATTGCATTGTTCTCTTATTTGTGATCAAATATATTTTTGGCTCTGTATAATATATGATGGGAGCTCTGGTGGCATAGTGCCTAAGGCATTCGACTGCTAACCAGAAGGCTGGCAGTTCACACCTACCAGCCACTCCTCAAGAAGGAAGATTGGGCAATCTACTTCCGTAGAGATACTGCCTCAAGAAAAATAATTCTTGTTAGAACACAGAATAAAATGGTGTGTGAGTGATACCTAAAAATAGGGCTACATCTAATTTGGTACAGAATAAGATCAGAAATCCATGGTTTAATCCATCATTATCAAATAGTTATCCATACATCTTTTCTACTGAGTATTGGGGGGAGAGGAGGACTAAGAGTTTTTGAGGAGGTGGATAGAAAGTTAATTATCAGAAAACTCTGATCAGACAAAGTAAGAAGGGACCAGCCCATCCCATCTTTTCAACCCTTTTCCCCAGGCAGGATGGCTAAGGTGGATCAAAAGTAGAAATATCAGATGGATCTACTGTTCGTGCAGCAGTTACTGTACTTCTTTGAGTAATAGAGTGTATCTCTCTACCCAGGGGCCAGTAGCTAAGTAATAAGCAAAATAGAGAGATTGGACAATAAATAAATAAAGCTATAATGTGTTAATTTCTAGGGGAAAAAAGCTCCCAGACACAGAGAAGATAATCTGATTCAATCAGTAGAAATTCAATGATTAGGAAAGTTACATGAATCATTAACTAATTTTTACCTAAGTAATAATAATCAACCTCTCTTGCCTTTTCAGGGAACAGAATGACAATCACAATTACTGTCAAGAACACGTATGTATTATGAAATTCACTGATAAAGCAACATATTGATGAGATTTTCTAATATGTTATAAAAGACAAAAAAGTCTGGGACTCAGACAACTGGTAAATCATCTCTTAACATTAGTCCATCTCCCTCTTTGCCTTTTTCCCTTCCTTGTCTTTCACTCTCAGTTAATCTTAGAGTTTTACAGCGGTCCAAAGTTATTGTTAAAAGAGAGAATGTTGGTTGTTTGGTCAGGGGGCTCATGAGGACAGATTGGGGAGCCTTAGGGGATCTAATAATCACAGAAACATCATCAAACACCACTGACCCGCTTGCGCCATAATGGGACGCCATTAAGGGAAATGCTTTTGCAGATAGCTAGATAGCTACAGACCTAGCTCAGGGCTGAGCATCCTGCCCCTCAGGCTTATGAACCCAATTACAGGTGAGGCAGGATGCCTGGATCTGCCTTTCAATTTCCAAGTAAGAAGAACCTTAGGTAGCCTGCTCCATCATATGGGTCAGGCAAAGATAATTTAATAAATTTAATGAGCCCCAACTCTAGGGCTGCATAGGGCAGTCAGGAATGAGAGATCTTCAGGGGCAGGACACACTCTGACTCATACACCTGCTTAGTTCATAAAACATGCAGCAGACACACAGACTTTGATATAATGGTGCCAAATGATTATTGCACGGTTTAACAGTATAGTGAAAATAAGTTGAAAAAAATGGGATTATATTTATCACATTTTACTTCATTAAAAACTTTGGGAATGCCCCTATTTCATATATCAAGGTTAAGAATGTTTCTTCTCAGCTAGTCAAAGAGTAATAATGTAGGTCTGCTATATGTTATCTCTGGAGATGTGAAAATAATATATAGTGAAATTCTTAACTCATATTATTGGCATGGATTTAGAACAAGAAGGTACCTTATCTATTAGTATTTTGATTTTACTATTAGAACTGTTTGGGGCTCTGGTGGTGTAGTGCCTAAGGCATTGGACTGCTAACCAGAAGGTTGGTGGTTCAAACCCCCCAGCCACTCCTCAGAAGGACGGTTGGGGAATCTACTTCATGGAAGTAGTGATACTGCCTTGGAAACCCAAGGAGGGGTCGCTATGAGTCAGATCCAACTCGATGGCAGTGAGTATTAGAAGTATTTGATTTAAGACAAGTATGTAAGACAAGTGTTTTACAATGAAATGCTGTCATTCAAAGTATGTTTTTCAAACTCAGTCACCATTTTCTGGTCTGTGTAGTAGGTGAAAATGCATTAAAAATTTAGGAACTAGAGTGAAATAAAATTACTCTTCCCTGGGGTGACCCTCAAAACTTCTCTTATGGGTTAGGAGAGAGTATGCTGCATGCAGCAAGGTGTTTTCTTTGAATGTTGACCCAAAACGTGAGCAATCAAGGGACTAACTTTGGATATAACTGGGGGGGTGTCGACAACCACAGTATAAAGATCCTATCATTTCTGCTGGTGCCCAGATACCAGGTGTCCAGCCTTTGCTGCCCCTGACTTACATCTGCAGCATTAGGAAGTCAGATTCCTGCGGGCAGCTTACCCTCTTAGCCTGGCTGTCTTGAAGGTAGCAATTTAAAAACAGATACTATTTTTATTATGTTGTTGTTGTTGTTATGTGCCGTCGAGTCAAACCCGATTCATAGCGACCCCTCCTTGGGTTTCCGAGGCAGTATCACTACAGAAGTAGGATTGCCCAACCTTCCTTCCGAGGAGTGGCTGGTGGGTTTGAACCGCCAGCCGTCTGGTTAGCAGGCAAGTGTCTTAGCCACTATGCTACCAGAGCTCCCATTTTTATTATAGGTAAGAAAATTTTTATGTTCCTAAAATCTATCTGCGATAAGTAGAGGTACCTAACCAGATGGTTTTGCAGATACATGTGGAGTCCACCCCTGGTCCAGTCTAAATTTGTGATAGTGAGCCCTGTGAACCACTGAGAAAACAGTCACTCAAGTCTGGTTCCTGGGTTTCTACTTCTGCTCAAACTGAGGGAGATCCCAACTTCCCTCCCCAGCTCAGCCTGGCTTTGAGTCCCAGTTCCATCTTGGTCCTTTTTTTTCTGCCTAAACTAATGTATTTGCTATAAAGCTAGACACCAACTTGGCTATTTTTTACCAAAAACTCATTTATCCCCAACAGTAAATGCTAAAAATAAAACTTTATGGGGATTTTGAATCAAAGGGAATCTTATTTTAAAAACAGATCATAGCCTTACAGAATAAAGCAATCTGAAATTAATCTGACATTCTAAAGAGATCCTTTTCCTATATTCCCTCTATACCCCATGACGGTATCATAGCTATGCATTGTTTATTTAAGGAATTAAAGGTTAGCCTCTGTCCCCCAAATAGAGTAAATTCATACCAGGTTTTCCTTGTACCCCTGCTCGTCTCCTTTCCAGGTAACTTCTGAAGAACTGCACAGTATCATTCAAAATGTCACGAGTTGGGTTGTGGCTGCAGTGACCGGTATATTATACCCCGCAATCACAAAATATGAAGAAAGGTTGCAAAACAACATATACCATGTAGCTGATCACTCAGTTCTCTCTTCAGATAGTTCTAGTGTCTGTAGCATGTGCAGTGAAACGTTTGTATGTACACACTATTCTCCTACAACAACTAAGACATTTAAGGCAGAGCCTATGGGAAAAGCAATCATCAGTTCAGTAGGGCGACCAGCCACACCTTTAAAACCTCCTTCTTCCCATAAAGAAAGTACAGTTGTGAGAATGACACCTGGCAGGAAAGGACATTCTATATGCTCTGAACTGAAATACAGCGAAATCTGTAAATACCCCGAGTCTAAAACTTGTAAATCAGATAGTCACCTTCCCACAGTAACTGAAATAGGCCTCAGGAAATCTCAGGCTACTACCACGGAAACAGATAACTTAGAACATCCACCGTCTTCAGACAGACAAGCAGAAGCCGGACATCCACCGTCTTCAGACGGACAAGCAGAAGCCGGACATCCACCGTCTTCAGACGGACAAGCAGAAGCCGGACATCCA
>NW_006922125.1:1232308-1263629 GCF_000298275.1 Orycteropus afer afer
GACAAGCAGAAGCCGGACATCCACCGTCTTCAGACGGACAAGCAGAAGCCGGACATCCACCGTCTTCAGACGGACAAGCAGAAGCCGGACATCCACTGTCTTCGGATGGACAAGCAAAAGCCATAAATGAGATGACAAAGATAAAGAATGTTTTTGTTAACTTTAAATGTCACCTACAAGAGGAAACTGAGTTGATTTTAGAAAGTGTTTTCCAAGAAATGGTATCTGATTTAACCCAGGCCATCCCTTACCTTTCTTCTGTTGCGACTGAAGCCTTACTAGACCAGATGAAGGCTGACCAGGGAGACACGTGCTCTAGTTCAGATATCTCCTCAGCAGCGGCTGAAATCGTGGAAATCCTACTTGAGAAGCTTCAATTTGCAGTTGAGAAAAAATGTATTGAGATATTTTCACAGGAAGATTTGGCAGCCTGGTTTAAACCAGATTTACCAATCAGCGAAGAACAATTGATTTCACAAGGAGAGGAACCTTTAAAAGCACCACTGCCTTATCGTTTGGAAAGCATGACTGGCATTACAGAGGATATAGTGCATGTGATTTTAGAGAAGCTGATGGTTCTTGTATCTCCTCAACATGAACGACCGGATACAGCTAATTTAATGTATGCAGAAGAAATACGAAATTTAGTGTTGAACATTTTTTCCCAGTCCTCTCTGGTTGCTTATATTGAAGATGCAGTCAGAGCTATACTAGGTTACATACAAATTGGACTTGATAACGAAAGCCTTATTGCAACTGAAGAAACAGTGATTATCCATAGGCTACTGGATGATATCTTACCTCAGCTACCTCGAGGGCCAAGTAAAGCAAATATCCGAAAGGGCAGACGCCCCAGACTGAGAAGTCCTTCTGGCACTGAAGAAAAGAAGGGACTCATGGGCACTAGGGCAGCTAATGGTCCTAGGTCAAGAAGACCATTCCCACCTATTAATGTTCCTGGCATGGTCCTTTATTCTGAAGATGAAAATGAAGAAGTAGACAAAAGTGTGGGAAGTGTGCTCATGTCATCTATTAAAGATGAAGAAGAAAACTTACAAGTTCCTGATAACTTGTTAACACGGAGAAATGCTGGTTTAAAACATGAAAGAAACATCAAGTCACCTACAAAGACTGCTTGTCGTAGCAGAATAGCATTTCGTGACAGGAGATTAAAGACTGACCATAATAATGAGGACCTTTTTAAGGAAAAGCACTGTTTGAATCAACATGTTTTGATTTTAAACAAAGATGAAACACATCAAATACAAAAAACATCAGAAAACATAATTACAAGTATTTTAGCAGAAATGCTCAAAGACACAGCTTCTGGATCCTCTGTATACTTAGACAATAAAGATGGTAAAGAAGTTTCCCTTAACTCAAGAAAACCACAAAGTCTGTCACATCAAGAATGGAAGGACCAAATGTTCTCTGTATCAGAAATACATTCAGTGGCTCAGGAAGTAGCAGATACTGTGTTAAAAATACTTCATATGACTTTAAGTCATGCTGTTGATGCCACTAAAGATGCCATGTCTTCTTCGTTGATGGATCAAGAGTCTCTGAATGATGCTGACATGCTGAACAAAGACCCATTAAAAATATGGTTTCAAAGTGCAAATAAAATGAAATTTTTATCTTCACTGAGCATAGACTACACAAAGCCTTTCTGGTTAGAATCTGGGGAAATGCAGTCAACACCTGAAACTGTAGTTGAAATTAATGATAAGATCATTGATGCAGTTTTTAAAAGGCTGAAGTCATTTATTTCTCCAAAACTGCAAAAGTGCTTCAAACCAGAAGACCATGCTGCTAGTTCAAAGCCAGCAAGTTGCCACCTACTGGCCACGAAATCTGCATTTCAATTGCAGCTTGGTGCTTACACAACTAAGGTGGTAAGCATTGTTTTGGGTGCTATCCATGATGAACTGGAACGTAATAAGAAAAAGCTAAATCTTAGGGAGAGTAGCCCTCCTACGAGCTTTACGGAGACAGGATTTTTTGCCAACACCGAAAAGGAATTAGACTCTGTTGTCACAAATCTCAATAACGACATTATGACAAGTTCCTTAGTAATTTGTATTTGTGAAATGCTAAGTGGAACTACAGATGAAAGTAATGTTCCACTCCCTTCAGATAATCTAAAGGTAAACATTTCATATGAAACTGCCATCGCTGATGAAGAAAACAATTCACCCTCTCACTGTCTTCCTATGCAAGAGGCAGCTCCCTCTGAAACTCACACATGTTTAGCTGCTCCACATACTTACAGTTGTGCCTTTAATAAAAAGGACTTGGAAAAGAATGCTAGATTTCAAGTGTTAAATAGAATTGAGGATACTTTGCATGACATGTTATACAAACTCATAGGAAACCATCCATGCTTTCCCACATCTGATAATGAGCAAAACAGAAAGTGCACCAGTGAGAAACTGAGAACAACCACTGTGTTGCAATCAAATATTCAGTTCATTTCTAATAAACTTCTAGAAGATATTGTTACAAAATTATGTAGTGTAGAGATGGATAGCAGCTTCTCCAACTCTGACTTTAAAACTATCTTAGAGTATCTCAACACTGACAGCCTGTCATTTGCTTCCCTTATGGAGGAAATGACTAAATGCACTGACATAATCTCCAGCATGGTGTCCAGTGTGATCAAGAAAGACAGTCAAGCAAAAACTGCTGCTCCCAAAATAGGAAGCACAAAAGAAAGCCATCCAAATAAACTGAAAGTCCTGGTTTCTGATATCCTTAAAATGGTTTTTGCCAAACTGCAAGGGTTTGCCAATAAAAATTTAGAAATTCTAAGCATTCTGATCAATGGAAAGGAAAAGAGCAGTAAGATGGACTGGGAAAGTGGAAGTACCAACGTTTGTGCTGACATTTGTGCACTCGACGAAGAACAAGTGCAGTCTGCATTACACGTGAATGCCAAAAAAGTATCAAGTGCTATTTTGAAATCTATTCAAACAGAATTAAATGTGAGCCTGCCAGGTGTGGGGACATGTGTGAACAACCTACTGCCAAATAAACAAATGCTGAAGAATCTAGTCAATTTAATTTTAGATGCCATGCCCCCAGATATGTTTAGTGAAACTGAACTTGAAGCGAGAAGCACTGAAAATTATAGATACAGGCCAACCTATGGAAATTTTCTTCCTGGAGGAACTGAACCAGAGTCAAATCTAGAAGATCCTGTGCAGACAGAGAAAGAATGTCCCGGAGAAAAAAGACCACCCGAAGAAGAAACTAAATCAGATTCATCTAAGCAATTGGAACTCGAAATGACCTTTAAAAAAATTGAAGTAGAACTCAAAGAGCCACAAAAATCCCCAGTCGTGCCCATTATAAGAAATATTTTGAATGAAATATTTGAGAATGATTTACTTGATCATTTTAATGTGCTTCCTCTCCCATGGCCCCATTCATATGACATCCCTCATGCTGGTGATGAGATGGTTGCTCAAGCATCTGTTCAATTCCCGAGTAAAAGAACGGCTTCCCTAGTGTCTGAAGCTGATGTAATCATTGTTACAGGTGGTGTCATCCGAACCATCTTTCAAAAACTTTATTCAGTTGCCATGACAGAGAGGAATGCAAATGAAAATAGATCTAGCTCTTTTCTCGAACACACCAGTGGAGGAAAGGCCACAATATGTTCAGCCATACTGGACAGAAATCCATGTACATTTCAGTCCAGACTCACTGTTGATAAACTGACCAAAGTAAATGTAGTTGAAGATATTATACAGTCAGTATTAACAAATTTAGAAATATTTGCTACTTCCAAAGTAAAATCTCTCTTTTGTCCTCATTTTAATGTCACAGTTCCAATGGCTTTATCAATGCATCAGAATGAGACTATATTAAGCCAACCATGGTTATCAACCAAAGAGTCATATTCTAGTGATCAAATATCCTGTTACATAGTGGATCATAGTAAGTCAGGAAAGACCATCTCAGTATGTCAGATGACTGTCTCCAAATTAAATACATATGCAACAAAAGTGGCTAGACAAGTTTTACAAGGAATCAAACATAAGTTGGGTAAACAAATAAAAAGTCCATTCTTCACTCATAACGTTGTGGCTTCCGAAAGTATCCCATGTCAGATTGTTGACACAATGTTAGATATTACATCTATTAAAGGAAAATATGAAAACCACATATCTAACAAAGAGATTGATTTAAATCAGCCAGAAAGTATTGCTGAAAAGCTGTTCAATAAAACTGATTATCAGAGACAACTTCCGTTTCAAATACTGGATACAATTGAAGGCATCTTAAGTGACATTTGTGAAAAAACATTGGATGAGAATGATCTCCACCTTACTGCATCTACTCTTCAGTGTAATATAGATTCAGGACCAAACTCTAAAATGGTCACTGAATGTGCAAATAAGGCTACTTCAAAGTTTTTAGTTCCTGAGTCTTGTGTTACAACGATGTCCAATGATATGGTTAATATTGTTCTTCATAGTCTTAGATCCACTGTCATGCTTGGCATAAATGCAGAGGATTCTATTTCTGCAAGGTTGCCTCCGACTTTTTCTAATGTACTTCCAGAAGCAGAGTGTCAACCACCTTTTGTTGTGGAATCAACTAATGAAAGGAATAGGGAGAACTTTCTATTCGCAAGAAAAGGAAAAAGTATACAGCAAATATCAGCTTATTCTGACGATGATCAGATTAATATACTTAGGAAACAAAACACGAAGAAATCCCCTTCTGACCCATGTGAAGAAAATGCTCACTTCATTACTAAAGCTATTTTTAATAGATTAAAGTCTTTTGTCATGGAAAGAATAGATATGCTAATAACTTTGGACTCTCAGACTAGAGAAGAATCATTTGTTAGCCCAAAATTTGCAAATTGTCAACAAGACGATAGCCTATTTCCTGGATCAAACCAAATGCCGTCAGATGTGAATATCCTGAAAATATCGACAGCTGAAACCATTCTCAGTCAAGGGATCACAGACCACACATTAGCTAGTTATAGGCAAAAACATGGGCCTGTGATTCATATATCACATGGTATTCTTAAAGAATGTGCTGACATAATTGCCAGTACCATTTTGATGCTTATTAAAAATGACATAGACCTAGAAATGCAAAAGATGTATTCATATCCAAACAAAACGTGGTCTCAAGAAAACATAATTGTGAGTGACACCGTCAACAATATCTTAAAGCATTTATATGATAAAAGATCTTTAAAGAAAAGTAGTTTTCACTCAAAGCAGAACCCTCACCTCTTTACACAACTAACTATACAAAATGAAATGTTGCCAGGTCAAGGCAAGATAGAAGACAATACTAAACCGTCTCTCTTTTTAAAATGTGTAGATCAAAACCTATCAAAAAAAGAAAATCAGAGGAAGGTTTTGGATGAGATATTTATGAGAAATGGAGAATCTGGACAGGAAAAACCAACTGCTTTGTTAAGTTCAATTAAGAAAGTCTTAAAAAAGGTATATCAAAGAGTATCACAGGATGTAGACCATTTGCCTCCCTTTAATGAACCCCCCTACTTGACATCTGATTCTAAATTTAAAACATCAGCCTCTGTGTGGAAAAAGACTCTGCAATCACATATAAACAGTGTTGCAAATGACATAGTTGAAAGCATTTTTGGAAAAATGTTCTTGATAGTTACGGTATCTTTGCATGAAAATCAAGGAACCAGAGGAGAATTGGATGCTTCTGGTAGTGACAAACCCTCGATGACTCCATCGCCCTTTAGGAGACTGAACAAAGCAGAGAAAAGGAGGGCTCCTCCTGAGTGCATGCTCCAGTCAGTTTATCCTCCTACAGGTTTTACAACTCTCACTCCACTGGAACTTGCCAGGTTACAATATTCTCCATTGCGTGTGAGTGAAGAATTGGTCCAGATGGCCCTCAGTAAGATCATAAATTTTGCTTTGCTGAATTTAAAAGAGAGTTCATCTCCTAAAGGCCAGTCTAATGAAATGCGATCTCTGAGGTCATGCAATTCTAAAGCATTTAGGAGTATGCCTAAGCCAGGTTTAAAAATAAAAGCAGGATCAAAAGTTACCTCTTTGCCTAAATTTGGAGCAAAACCACAGGTAGGAGTTAGTCATGTTAAGGCCAAGGATAAGACCAAGTCAGGTCCTGGAGAAAAGACTCCAAGAAGCATCCGGTCCAAGATTGCCCTTGGGCTGCAGCAGGTGCCTTCAACCAGAGATTCTAAAAACTTAGTGGGAACAAAACTGCCCACTGCAGAACTCAAAGTGTATGCCAAGGATATAGTAAGTGATATTCTGGAAGCAATTATGAAAGAATTGCAAACAGTAAGGCAAAATAAATCAGAGATAAATGTAAACGAGTTCCCTTCCGATCAAATCAGGACAGCGAGTGAAATCGTTAATGCAGTTTTTCAAGGATTATGTGCTGTCAAGAACAACAACTTGGCTCATCTGATGAAATGCTCACGGCCAGATGATCTCAAACTTGCCCAGAAGAATTTAAGTGTAATCTCTTTCACCAGTCCAGAACAGTTTTCATTGGAGAATGTTTCTTCACAGGTAGAAAATTTTTTTTCTAAAGAAGACACTTTTAAACAAATGTTTGATAAATGGCAAACAGAATCCTATGCCATGGAAAATGAGACATCCAAACTATTGATGATAGCCGAGACTGTTTTGACTAAAATTTTAATAAAAACAAAAGAATTAGAAGAGTCTGTTTCACTTTTAAATCTGTCACCTCTTGAGGCTTGTGAAATCAGGGACCATGATATCAAAAGAGCTTCTTCTAAAGTTGAAGATGCCCAAGCCCAAATTAATGTATTTAGCAGAGAAATTGTTGAAATCCTATTTGAAAAATTAGAGCAGTGCTTCTTGACACACCTGCTGCTAACTGATAGTAAAGAAACTCTAGTAAGCAAGCAAGAAACTACTACTGGAAGTAAGTATGGTTCCTCAAGAACAAACCACCTTAACAACGTACCAATGTATGACACGAAGTCGGAAGACAAAACTGCAGAGGATTCAGGCAATCGAATTGCTCAAGATATCATCGAAGAAGTTCTACACAGTTTGGAGTCTTTCGTAGACCTACAATTTGAAAGTATTTCCCTTCATGCTTTTTCTGAAATTGTGAAGATACCTGTCAAAAACTTATTTCCATCCCTGCAGAAACCATTAATGAAAACGATATTGCCAGAATTACAGCCACAAAGTAAGTTTCTTGATGAATCTAAATCAAGTAGTATGATTTCCCAGGAAAACATACAGAACGCCCTTCGACAGCTACATTCATTCCAATCAGAACTGCTCACGTACACGGCTAATACTGTTACTGACATGCTTGGTATAATTAAGAACAAGCTAGACAGAGAAATACACCAAGTGGAATCATCTTCGGTTAGTGTATTTGAAGAAAATATAGTAGCAAGTGAGATTGTCAGCATGCTAATGGACCAGTGTAGTCATTTCTATGAATCAATGATCAAAAACCATCCAAAGGAAAATCTTACCACAGGAACTGAAAATGCCTACTCTGTTAATTGGGCTGAACCGGCGCCTGGAGAGGAATCAACCACTTCAGTGTTAAAGGGAGTTAGCTGTGAGGATGATCCTTCACAAATCAAAGTTCCTAACTTGGTGTTTTACTCAGAAGAAGGTATGAAACAAGAGGACAGGGCTTCCACAAATCTACCTGCAGTACCCCTGAGGGACTCTGTAGGGTATACTATTAAAACCCCAGAGCCAATGGGAAAGCTTGAATCAGAACTTAATCCATCATGTTCTAGAAATGAAATCCATGACCTCGGTCAATTTAATCAAACCATGAAAGGAAATAGCTTTCTGCCTGAAGACAGTATCTTGCAAAAACCACCTAAGAAATCCAGTCACTCTGCTGAAGTAATGGTAACACAATCCATGTCCTCTGTGGAAATAGGAGAAAGTGAAGATCAAGGAGTACTTTACTGTGAGTCCCCCAAATCAGCTGTTAGAGTAAACCAAAGGCAGACAACTGTTTCTATGCTCAAAATATGCTTAGCTGCCGAAAATATTGTTAATACCATGTTGTTGAGTTATGGCTTTCCAGGTCAACTGCCACACATTAATGAAAGTGTGGAAACTATTAAGCCATTTTTTGCATCAAAAGAGACTCCTTTGTCTGCAGAACAAAAGGATGAGGAAAAAAGCTTGTCAAAAATACGAGGGAAAAGAATCAACTATAAAACTGAGGAAAAAACCAAAAGCCCTGAAGCCAGCGGGAAAGATTTCCCTTTACTGGACAAGTGGAAAAGTAAAAAGTCCCCAAAGACAGGGAAAATAGAAGCTCTTGAAGAGGCCAAAGTAATTGCCTTTGCCAGTCAGGACCTGGGCCCAAATGAAACCCATCTAATAGCAACATACGTTACTGCATCCGTGGTCAAGCACTTCAAGAACTTGGAAAACAGAGGTGAGTGAAAAATAACTTACTTGTGAAGAATTGGCATAATTTTAGAAAACAAATAGTAAATGGTAATTGTAAGAGATTTGTTTTTCACTCTCATGTCCAAGAAGTTGCATTCACTGTTTCTCTGAAAATAGTCTTGGATTCAGGGTGACTTTATCTGCTTACATGTTTTTCAGCTGGTCAATATGCTAAAAGCAAAAATGTTAGGCGTTTGCATAATTTTTATGTGAAGGGGTGTTGCTCAGTTTTCCTTACATACAGATGAGATTAAATAGACATAATTTAAAGCAGGAGGTTTGGGTTGGGCATGAGAGATAATTATGAAATTGTGAAACCAGTCTTCTTGGATGGTACATGCATTGCTCCAAAGGCAGTCCCCAAAAAGCAGTTCCAAAGAGATTTTAAAGAGCTCTGGTAGCATAGTGCCTAAAGCACTTGACTGCTAGCCAGAAGGCTGGTGGTTCAAACCCACCAGCCACTCATCGGAAGGAAGATTGGGCAGTCTACTTCTGTAGTGATACCTCCTCGGAAACCCAAGAAGGGGTCACTATGTGTCAGGTCCGACTCGACGGCACATAACAACGACAAAAATAGAGATTTTAAGTTCTTGCCAAAAGACATCTTACATTACACTCACACCTCAAGTCCAATTAATTAACAGCAGAATAATGATCCAATTTCTTTCTGAGGTACACAAGCGAAGTCTTTGCCATCATTACTGACAGAGTTTATAAGAACAGTGACACTAAACTTTAGGGTCTGTCCCCATTAGTGTTCTGACTTAAAATTTTTTAGGTGTAATCCATGCTTACAAAGATGATATTTGCACTCCCTTTCTTCAAATGCTTACATACATATATTGGGTCGAACCATTTGAAACAGCCATTTTTGTATATTAAAGCTGTTGAACATCAGCAGTTTTATTTGGTTCAACCTAATATATATTATAAAGCCCCAAACTGGATAATTAGCCCAACAGCAGAAGAAAGTGTCAATTACATCACATCACTAGAGTCATATTAGGATATTGCAATACTAAAGCTAGAAATAGTTTCTCTGCTCCAGAACTTCTAGCTTCTTGGAGCAACACAGCCATCCAAGGAAGAAAGCAGCACTTAACTTACAGATTTGGATTCTGCTGTGCTGTTTTCTTAACTTTCTGGCTGAAGTAAAGATTCCAGAGGATAGAAAGTACAGATTTGAAGAAAACCCAGTTCCTTTCTTGACTAGGTTTTTCTATTGCTGATATTTTGAATGCTCAGTATTTGTCTTTAATACATGTTAAAATTAGGAATGTTTTCTGTTTTAAGGTCCTCATGATGAAAAAGTACCTATTTCTACATTGTCAAGGGAAAAATATGAATCAAAACAGCCTCTAAGAAGCGCACACAGTGACTCTTCACTTAATCAATTTTGTGAACATCTCACTAAATTGGTTCTTTCCCATATAATTTCATGCATTTCTGATTGCACCAAAGAGGCTGGAGTAAAACAGAAAGCACTGGACAACCAAGATGCCACGTCTAGCAAAGTTATTTTAGTTCATTCCTTAATGGGTGAGAGCCAGCCAATTCCTATCAGTGAAATTGCTTTAAACATTTCAGAAATCATTATTCGCATCCTTTTTAATAGTGACATCTTACAGGCAGACAGTACACAAGAAATGGTTTCTGTGAAGACAAAATATATTTACTGCCCAAGAGAAGATGTAGTTGATATCGATGACCTCTTTCAGGATCTCTTAATTGGAGTGACTCATGTTCTGTCCAAAGAAATAGGAATAAATCATCAGCCTGACAGCAAAGGAAGAAACGAATCATTTTCTGTGCTTAGAAGCCCTAGTTTGCCGGTGTGCAGCCAAACCAAAACTGTGAAAAGACAGACAGGCCTCAGAGATTGCAGACCTGCTTCTACTCACCAAGTGAAGCATGTCCTACGGGAAAATCAATTAAATTATCTGGCATGTAAGTTAGGGAGTCTAGTTGGTAGCCTAAAATCTCGTGAATCCAAAGAAGTAGTCGATAAAATTTTTAATATTGTTTTAGATTTGTTTTCGCCAGGTGAATGCCCAGATTGGGATATGGATTCTGGTAAAACACCAAGAAATATGTTCCCACCCTCAAATAACCAGCAAAGTGGCCACATACCTGGAAATAACCTAGGGCTTTCCCCAAAATCTGTTTTTCTGCTGAATGTTGTATGTGAGAAACTTATTCACGTACTTTTGGAAGAATGCACAACCAACAACTTCCTTATAAATGGCCCTTTATCAGATGAAATCCCAGCAGAAGAATATCAGCTGTTCAACAAACTTCAAAATGAAGAGGATGAAGAATTTGGTTATTGTAGGGAAACTACAAAATATGACATTTCAGACCTGTTGGAAGATCTAGCAGAAACAGATCAAGAATCCATGCTTAGTATTATTTCCCATAGCATGGTAAAATCTGTAATGGAAAAACTGTCGCACAGTATACAGCAACCCTCCAGAAGTCCACCTTATGCTAGCAGGCATTTAAAGTATAGAACAAAAGAGAGACTTTCTAGTTTCCCAAGGCCAAAAATGCCAGAATTTAGAGAATCAAGACAGGGTAAAGACTCCATAAGATTCATAAGCCATGACAGCAAGCCTTTGACAAGGGTAGTGAATAATCTGCAGGTGACTGATTCCGAAATAAAATCCCCATTTGATGAGCCATTTATAGTAAAATCTTCTTTACCACCTATTCAAAGACCAGGAAAAAAGAAGATGAATGCCACAGCCATTCATAACGTGCTACATCTGGGTGGCATGAGCACAGGGGTTTACCCTGCCACATTTTTGGAGGAAATAATTTCAGACATTTTTCTACACCTCTGTACCTCGTTGTGGAGCAAAAATGAAAACATCACCGAAGCACAGCTCCATGAGATGAATATATTAGGGGTCAACTCCGTGGTGAATGAGTTTAATAATGCTCAAGTTACTGTTTTACGGGATGCTGAAGAGAAGGTCTGTTTTCCACCAGTTTATAAAGAAACTGTTAGTAATATTGTTCACTCAGTTTATAATGATGTTTTACGGAAATATGAATTGCAAGAGACTTGTGGTGATAATCTGGCACATGTTGTCACCTCAGTAGCTGAACAAATAACTAATGGCATATTGATAGAAATTTTAGACTATGAACTCCCATTGTGTTTTGTAGGAAAGCTTATGCCCAATTCGTATTACCCTCTCAAAGCCAAAAACATACTGCACAAACTTCAAAATAGCCTGAGAGAACTTAATTACCCAGCTCAGCTTTCGATAGGCTATACCACCATACTATCACACTCATTTTTAGAAGATGTCATCAGAAGGTTATTATCTCAGCTCTTTCCTCTACCCAGCAAGGCCTCATGCCTAAGAAAGAAGTATTTCAACATTTCAGATTTTAATGAGATATCCACCTGTATAATAAAAAAGGTTATGTTAGCCATTTCAAAACATAAGATTTGGCTCACTAAATCTGATCATCACTATCTATATATGGAAGAAGACCTACATAAAGTGGCGGAGTCTGTTTATAGTAATATTTTGCAAGTATCTGGCTCTCTTGTGTCAATACAGAAAAGTCTAGTAAGCCAAAGCCCAATTATGGTTGACCGAATGGCCAGTCTTATTATTCAAGTGGTTATTGAAAATCATCTTCAACCCTTTTTGTGTGGAGAGTGCATCCCTCGTCCAAGGACTCCAATGGATGAGATATCATGTATGGTTAGAGGAGTTCTCACTGAAGCCACAAAATCACATAGATCCCAGAAGCCATTATCACTAAATATGGGCATTTACCCTAAGGCATTTGTAGAAGAAGTCACTGCCAAGCTTATAACAAAGATCTTCAGTCCACAATGTAACACTGAGCTTGAGCTTGAAAAGATTACTCAAAAAATTGTCAACTCAATAAATAACCATTTCAACAAAGCTAAAATCTGCCTTCTTTGTGATGACAAAGAGCCAACTTTATCCATATTAGATACAGATACGATGGATGAACTCGTCAAGTCAGTTTATAGGGATATTCTGAAACAGCATGGGCTGGCCCCTGGTACTGATAACAAAGAACTCAAAGGCAGTGATATCTTTGTGGAAAGTATTACCAACTCACTTGTAGCATCAATTTCCAACTACCTTTTGCATCCACTGTTTTCTGGGGATTTGTCTGCTTATTGTTATTGTACTTTAACCGCAGAGAACATTGTTCAAAACATCCTTGGTGGCTTCAGTAAATCTACGAAACCAAGCAACCACTTATTCCCGTATAACACATTGCTGCCATACACATTTTTCGAAGACATAATCAGAATGCTGTTATCTAGAATTTTTCCTCCAGCACACAACAGGGTTCCGTACAGGGAAACCCCAACAACCAGAGTAGAAGTTAATTTCAATGAAATCTCTTCACAGCTAATCAGTGATATTAGGATGAAAATTTACCAACATGAAATTCGATTTGCAAAAGATGACGAAGTAAGCACGTTTGCTTATTCAGAGGATGATGCTCAGCATCTCATTGATTCAGTATTCAGAAATATTTTGAAAAACTCCGAATCTCAAGAAGCAGTGGAGCCTCATCTCATAAACAGTAACAATGTTCTGATTGATAGAATAGCCGGCTTCATCATTAAAAATATCTGTGAACAACATCTTAGTCCATTTGTATATGGAAAGTCATTCTTGCCTTCATCCTATCCCTACTTTGATGGTGCACAAAGGAAGCAGTTTTTTGTTGGTATTTATTCCTCAATCTTTTTGGAAGATGTGGTCTCTGGAGTTTTAAGCAAAATTTTCCACCGGGTGATAGGCATTGTACAAACAAAATCAGTAAGAGAGTCAGAAAAAGAACTGCTAGAAACAGCTGAGAAACTCATATATTTGATAACAGAAGAATTCTCCAAAGGCCAAGTTAGCATCCTAGAAAATGCTAAGGAACAATTGTGTTTGCCACCTGTGGATAGAGATGTAGTCATGAAAACGATTGGAATCGTGTATAGCAGAGTTTTACAAGAATATGCAATGGAATCCGATAATGATTTTCTCCATGACACAAAGACATTGGCTAAGAGGATAACTAAAATTATACTGGCTGAAACGCTTGATTTCCAAATTCATCCACATTTCCTCGCAAAGCTGTCTTTTAAATTATATTCAAAACTCAATGCTGAAGTTTTAATAAAGAGAGCTCAATATGATATTAGTAAGGCAAAACTCCAAAGACAAGCTTCCACCATCTACACCACTATATTATCCCATAGTTATTTGGAAAAAATAGTCACTCAGATTTTATCGCAGATAAGTCCAGTAGAGTATAGTACAGAAGACCCAGGCCCTTCACAACCCTATTTAAGTAACACAGTCCTGAGACTGATCGATGAAACCATGTCAGTAATTTCCAAACATGCGATATGTATTACTACACATGGAAATGGAAAACAAAATGTGATTTCAGAAAAAGAGCTCCAGGATATAGTTGATGCTATCTTCATTGACCTTTCTTCTTCGAATGTATACCAGTCTCTCGCAAAAGATAAAAAAGGTGTCAATGATGTATCTGTTACAAAAATAGCGAGTCATGTAATAAAACAAATCTTTAACCATCATCTTCAGTCATTTTTATCTGACGATAGAACTCTTCCTTCAGGCCCAGTTGAACAAACTTACAAACAGAGACCCAGAGATCCTAAGCAAAAAGAATTGACTTTCATTGTGAATTCAGCTGCCTTTTTGGAGGAAGTTATTTCTGAACTTTTATGCAAAATCCTTTATGCCTTCTCACATAATGTTTTAGCTGCCGAAAATTCATACAAAGCCAAAGTCAGCACAACTGACATTGTTACAACCTTGGTAAAATCAATTGTGTTGGAGTTCTCCACATCGGAAATTTCAGTTGCAGATAACTTGGATGAAAATCTGTATTCTTCAGAAAGATATAAAGAAATGGTACAAAAAACCGTCACCTTAATTTATGAAAAAATATTAGATGATTATAAATCTCTAATTCATGTTTATAAGGCTATCCAAAGTGATGCTGTCAGTTTTGGAAGAAAAATATATTATTTGCTCTTAGGAGAAATTTATGATTATCAGGTGGAGTCATTAGTTTCAGGAGAATTAGCAACTTCTTACTCTCCCCTGCGGGAGGAGAACATCATCAGAAATGTGCTCAGTACCATCAATGATAGTGGCCACATCCTACCATCATGCACAACTGTATTGCATCATTCCATTTTAGAAGACATAGTTTATAAGCTTCTAACATATATATCCCCTTTACCTTCAACTGAAACCAAACTAAAAGGGGAAGAAGAATCACCAGATTATGAATTTGTGGATGCAGCTTCAAAACTAGCTGATGAAATTATGTCAGAAATTTCTCAACATGAGATTCGACTTGCCACAGCAGAGGAGCAAGCAGAAATTACCCAGTTAGGAGTAACTGAGAACTTTATTGACTCCATGTGTAACAATATCATGAGGAAGTTTAAGTTACAAGCCAAAGCACAGAAAGATGCAAGCAAACAGGATGGCTCGTTTATCAGGAGAATAGCAGGTTTCATTATGGAGGAAATTATGGATTATCATCTGAAGCCGTTTTTACATAATGAAGAATCATCTGCCAGCAACTTACCTGGAAAGGACCGCGTTGGTGAACTCTGTGATCCTGGTAAAGAAAAAACACTGCCTTCCCCACAGTGCTCTGTGTATTCTGCAACATTTTTAGAAGATATTATAATTGACCTAGTTCACAAATTTTATACTCTCCCAAGTAGTCCTAAAGATCCTAAGAAAGACAAAGAAATATCGGAGGGAGACCTCATGGGCATGGCTATAAAATTTGCAAATGCCCTGATAGGGGAGTTTAGGAGAAGTAAAATTAAAGTTCTAGAAAATGCAGAAGAAATATATTATTTTCCACCAATAGATAAAGACACTGTTGATAAAGTATCCAGTTCTGTATATGAAGAAGTCATGGAAGTATATAGATTGAATAATGTCCAGAAAGATGACAGCAGTAACATAGTTATAGAGGTGATTGCTGCTTTAACTAAGAAAGCCATCTCCGCATTCAAAATTCAACCGCTCTTTTCCGGCGATTGGTCTTCTACATTCTTTTCATCTATAGATGCGGATAGCATCATCCAAAAGATTCAACATCTACCATATAAAACCTCGACAAAGAATGACAGAAACTCAGTGGGGAACTCGCTTGCTCAAGTAGAACAGTTGTCTAGATTGACTCTCCTAACATCAGGCCTGAGAAATAAGACTGATACTTTGCCAAGAGGTAGAGGTACAAGTAATACAAAAGAGAATTTCAAAAAGGAGGAGACATCAAAGGAAGTGGGCAGTATCCACAAGCCAGTATATACTGCTGGAACTGGCATTATGAAAAGCAAAGTAATTCCCCTAGCAGCCAGTTCAGCTCAAAGTGTGGCAAATAAAAAGAAAGGGGATAAGACGAAAAAGGAATGTACGATTAGAAAAGACAATGAGAAGGTATCAGAACTTACTTTTCCAACTACCAGTGTGAAGAGTAAGGATATGGATATTCAGGGGCCTTATTTGGACGCACCACTTGCAAAGAATGAGGAAGGGCCCAGTGAAAGGGTATATAACCATTTTTCAGAAGCCCCTGACAATAGAAAAAACAAGAAGGTTGTCCTGGAACCAGATTTTAAAATAGGTGATAAAAAGCAAGGTGATGATACTAGAAAAAGTATATTAGAAAAAGGGGATGAACCCCTTGAAATACTTCCTTGGAAGTCCGTGGGAAGAAAAAGAGAGATTCGAGACAGAAAAGACTCTCCAGTTTGCAGAGTTACAGAGGGCAAACAAATCTGGAACCCTGAACTTGTCCAAACTGTCACTAAAAACCTTTACAGCAATATTTTTGAAATGTCTTCTCTTCACAGACCAGCTGATGATTCAAAATTGCAACATCCTCTAGGTGACAAAGTGTCATATGTAACTCAGGTGCATGGCAAGAATTTTGCTTCAACGAAGAATTCAGCCCCCTCAGCTTCTAATGAAGATGAAGTTCCTCCAAATGAGGAAGGGAAAGAGAAAAGTAACAATAAAGAAATCCAAAGTAAACTTGGTCAACCAGATAGTCCACAGAACCCACCAGAAAAGAAACCTGGGGTTTTGCCTGCTGGATTTTTGGAAGATATTATAGCCGAATTAGTTAACAAATTAGTATTTTCTTCCTTGCCAGATACACACGATGACTATCAAGATGTAACCAATGATGTAAATCCAGCTGAGCTCTGTGACATGGCTATGAAACTGATGGATGCCCTGTTAAAAGCATTTTCAGATGCTCAAATTAAGGTATTGAGTCCAGATCAGGGGAATGAGCAGATGAGAAAAGGAGCTAAAATGTTACCACTTCGTAAAGTACCTCTCGGGCAAAAAGAACCATCTGCAGATAAAACACCACCCATGATAACAGTAATTCCTATGGATAAAACACCACCCATGCATAATATGGCCTCAGTAACTAACATACCTTCAGATGAAGTACCTCTTATGGCTAATAAACCATCAGTTGACAAGATATTGGTCAATAAGGTTGTTCACTCCTCTCTATGCAGTATTTTGCAGGAATACAGGTCTCAAGAGTCCATTTGTAAGGACATAAATAGTAACGGTGACAATTTAGCAAGAAGGCTAGCTAGTGCAGTAATGCAAGAGATTTTTCAACACCAGCTACACTTTTTAGTTGGTGGTAAGGCTCCGTCTTCATTACAGTTGCCTCTAGAATCAAAGGAAGTTATTAAAAAGCTCCAAAAGATGACCCAAACAGCATGCAAAGAATGTCAGACATCATCTCCATATACCATAATGCTGCCTCATGAATTTTTAGAGAATATAATTTCTTCTCTTCTAACAAAAATTTTCTCAACAGTAGTAGCCAACACTAAAACAGAAATAGCTGAGGACAGTTTTTGCACAGAACTGGATTTCCTTCAAACGAAGTTAGTAAGTACAGTCATGTTGCAAATTTCCAAAGATGAAGATGTGACCATACAGTATGTAGAATCCTTAAATCCTAATGATGATGAACTTACTCCATTAGTGGTTCAGACTATTTATAATAATCTTCTCCCACAATTTGGATCACAGGAGATCATACAACACTGTGTCATCAATGGTTGCAGAATCCTTTCTGAAACCATCGTTACTTTAGTTTTACGAGAAGTGGCTGGAAATCAATTGCAAGACTATTTTTCTGGAGGGCTGTCCCCAAATCAGTGTGCTGCGGTAGACTATGTAGTTGAAAACACACTTCAAAATGTCATCCAAAGCCTTAAGATTGTCCAGCCCCAGTTAAAACTGCCTTTTAACATCATAGAAGAAATTGCCGTCAATTTTTTATTGAAGCTTTTATCTATGTTTCCTAAGGTGAACAAGGAACAAAACAGTTCTCGAAATGCTGAAATGCAAAAAATAACCACAAAAATTCTAAGTTCACTTCAAGAATATATCTCCAAAAGTCATATTAAGGTGGTACCACAGGCTAAGGAAGATAGCACCATATCTTTGACAGACAGCACAACTATTGAAAAAGTAGTTACTTCTGTGTACAACAGTGTTTTAAAGCACTCTGGTTCACATACTTCCATGTATAAAGATTTAATGGGTCAGAGTAGCGTCCTCTCTGATATAATTGGGTTTTTAATGGTGAAGGAGATCTCCAACTCAGAATTGCAACCACAAATGGAGGAAGAAGCCTCCAATTCAGAATTAGTTCTGGAAGCTGTCGCAATTATGGACAAAGTGATTAAAATTATCAATGACCTGAAGTCACAGGAAAAGCCTTTATCCGGAAAATGTTCTGCATTAGATGTCATATTTTTAGAAGAAACATTGGCCTTGTTCTTGGCTAAACTAATGAAATGGCCATGTGCCTCCAACCAAAATGCTAACAAATTATCAAAGCCTGAGTTAAACAAAATTGCATCTCAACTGACAAAATCCGTGATGGCTGAAATTTTCAAAAATAACATTAGTGTTGTAGCTAGTAATCCTGAAGAGTCCCATCTAAACCAAGAAAGTATAGAACTGATTTCTTGGGTAGTTGATTCAGTTTACAATCATGTGCTACAGCAATGTGGTACACATGAGGACCTGTACCATGATATAAGAGGTGCAAACAGATTCTTTCCGAAACAAGTGGCTTCTTTAATTATTAGTAAAGTGTCAAATTGTCCTTTAGAAACAATTAGCTCAAAAGATTCTAGCGCTGATCTCTTTGGTAATCTAGATGTGGACAGGATTGTTGAAAAGATACATGAGCATGCTGACAAAACAGAGCCTGCACAAGAAGAAGAAAAGTTACATCAGGATTTAGCTACGTTTCCCGCAGCAACGGATATACTTCTTTGCCATGGGAAACAGCCCATCCATGTCAGCCCAGACATTGTTGGAGAACACCTAGGAGTCGTTTCCATTAAAACACAACCTCTTGGGAAACTGAAAGTGGAGTGTTTAGAAAGAACTGAACATAACTTAGAACTGAGAAAAGCTGCAATCAGTGGGAGTAGCTACAGAGTAGACATACCTGATCCGGGCCAGAGAAAGAAAGAAGGGTGTGTCTCATTGGATCAGAGTGGACGGCTGGACATAAAACCCTTTGAGGTAAGTGCAAAAGGCAGTGGTGGAAAGAAATGAGGGGCTAGTGAGACAGGGTTGTTCTTCAGTGATTTCCCGCCTCAGGTAGGTCCACAGGAATGCATTTGTAAAATCTGGCCAATGTTCTCTTGCCCGGCCTAGTAGGAGAATTGGATCTTTTGTTTCATCCAGTACCCCTGCTTTCCCAAGGTTTACCACATAAGCTCTGTGGCTCAGTGGAAAGACATCAGCCTCGTTTTCATCAGCCAGTCAGACTCAACTGCCATTTCTTAAAGAATACAGGGAAGTGTCCTTAACAGCAAACCAGACTGCTTGGCACTATAGTCCTTATTGGGCAGTTCAGAAGAAATGCAGTATTACTAGTGCCATAGTTATTTTATGGCTGTACATTCTCACAGTACTGTAGGGGTGCAAGTGGAGTCCCCAAGTGCTGCCGATGGTTATGTGCTGAACTACTAACTGAAAGGTTGGCAGTTTGAACCCACCCAGAGGTGCCTCAGGAGACAGGTCTGGCAATCTGCTTGTGATAACTCACAGCCTTGACAACCCTGTGGAGTGGAGTTCCACTCTGCACACACAGGGTCGCCTGTGAGTCAGCAACTGATAACAACAACATATGGGTGCAAAAGGGCCAGTTAATAGAATATCTGATAAACCAGATGAAATCTCTACTAGAGATTAAAATCCTCCAACTTAAGGCTCCTTGGTAGTATTAGTTTTACTTAGCAATGTTCATCAACAAATATTAGACAGCAAGCGCTTAGATTTTACTCGTTTCTTACAGATTTTTCCTCAGGCAAGAATCCAGAAATAGGAAATCTGTTCACTGTTTTGAGGTCCAAAAATGCCCATCACACCAGAAGTATGCATATTAATAGCTCATACAGTGAAAAATCCCAAAGCCATATCAAACGATTTGGGATGTTTTTTGAAGCACTGTTCCCCTCCATCAGCACAGATAATCAAAATTGATTGTTTCTCTTTCTTACAGAAGTTCTTTTATTTTGCTTTGCACAGAAGATATTTGCCCTTTAGGGCAGCCGTTATCTGAAAAGCTGGTTTGCAGTGTTACAAAGGGATGTTGCGGTCTAAGATTGATAAATTCATTTTCTGTGTCATGATCAAAGGCTCTAGAAATGGGAAAAGTCATTTATTTAATTATAACTGTCTTTTCCTTGAGCTGTCTTTAACACTGCAAAATGGAAAGTGACAGTGGACAGGGAGGGGAGGAGAAATGGAGATGGACTCTTTGAAGCTTCTTTTGGAAAAGATATTCAGAGAACCAGGGGGAGAGAAGGAGATGAGGAGTGAAGATTGAAAGGCCTTCACAGTGTTGGCTGTTATTCATCGTTTACATTTTATTTTTAAAATCAGCCAGTACCTTGTCTTTTTTTTTTTTCCATGAAAATATCTGTACTTAGATTGTTCTATGATTAGTTCCCTACTAAGGAGTAGAGAAAAACTCTATCATGTATAAGTCTTTTACAACCATTTCAATGTAAATGATGAAAACAGAATGTAATTAAAGACTTTATGCACTTTCTATTTCTTGGCAAGTAAAAAGTAAAATGTGAAGCAAAAGGAAGAATCTAGTTGGGCCCCCTACTTTGCATTGGTGTACTATGATTTCTGATGCAAAATAGAAATGAACAAGCATTCCTTGTGATTTTTGTTCATTTCTTCAAATATATATATATATATGTAAATGGCATTTGAAGACAAATTATTTTACAACTTGAAACTGGTACCTAAACCCATATGAAAATTACCTTATTAAAATAGAACTTCAGGAAAAAAAATAACTGAGACAGTTGTTTTTAATATTTATTGTCTCTTCAATTACAGTTAGCCAGGAGGAATTCCTTTCTGAATTTAAGAAAGCCTGACATTACTAGAGTGGCTCTTTTAAAAGATGTCCGTGACAAAAAAGACCTTATCATTCAATTGGTAACTCATGATATTGACCGTGAAAACTCAGGAAAGAATATCGAAGAGGATCTAATTTCTTATGACAACGAGGTTGTTTTACAAGAAGCTGTAAAAGAAGAAGAATTTGAAAATTTAGCTGAAGATCAAGTAAAAGAAGACACAAAGCCAGTGGCCAGAACAGTGGCTTCTCCCAATTCCATGACAAGCATGAGTAGTCTGAAAAAAAGGGTGTTGTTCAGCAAATATTTTCACCCCAAATCCAGTCTAGCTCCCAAAAATGTTAAGACACATTCACCTCAGTTGACAGAATCTGAGGAAACACAAATGGAAAGTATTCCTTCTGGCATGGACGTGACCACCTCACAGTCATCCACGGATACAGACTGTTCTTGGGAGAGAGGCACACAGCTTAGCGTAAGTGAGAAATGTGACTGTCAGTGACCAGATTTCTATGGAAAGAGTAGAAAACTTGACAAGCTTAGTCCTAGTGATGAACAGTGCTTTGATTAGGAAGGAAAGGGTAAGATCCAAGCAGTCTGTCTCAACTCTAGTGAAAATTATAATATAAGGGAAATGATTAGCAGATGAAGCCTGGAGCCTCAATCAAGGAAAAAAGATAATAGAAAGAGCCCTAGGTTAGTTAGAAGCACAAGAAAAACAGAAAATGAAAACAAGCTAATTATTTAAAATGATAGAGTCCTCACTTTTTTGTGCTCTGGCTGGTAAGTACTCAATGAAAGTTTTGTGCAAGGAAATCCCGAGCAAGTGGTCAGAGAGAGAAAATGGGCTGGAGGGGAGGAAAAAGGTTCATGCAAATTCAGACTAGCTGGGTTCAAATTCTGGCTCTGACCTTGGGAGTTACTTAGCTGACTTTTTTCTTAAACTTTAGTTAGCTGACTTGTCCAAGCATAGAAGTTCATCAGATAGGTTGAATATACCTCCCTCATTCGGCCCACAAACCCCAATATCAATTGACACATAGCTCAGGTTCTATATCCCTCTAGTGACGATCTGTAGCTCAGTGACCTCTTGGGTTGGCCCTACCCCCAAAACTCTGCCAAACCATGTGTTTGAAGAATACACATGATTTAGGATTTTTCTGGTGAGACTGTTCCCTGGAGCATCATCC
This sequence comes from Orycteropus afer afer, assembly GCF_000298275.1. Taxonomy (NCBI): domain Eukaryota; kingdom Metazoa; phylum Chordata; class Mammalia; order Tubulidentata; family Orycteropodidae; genus Orycteropus; species Orycteropus afer. Next base: position 1,254,460 of record NW_006922125.1, read on the forward strand.
AGTTGTACTGATTCCTAGGTTAGCCCAGAAGCTGCAGTGAACTAAAAAAAGCAAAATAGAGGTACAGGTCTGGTTAGTTCAACAGCTTACCGGGTCCACGGCCTTAACACTAACTCCATTCTACTTATTGGGAAGCTGTGGTCTCATGATCAAACAGTTTGCAGGACAATTTTCCTGGGCAGCGTGGTCATAAATGCCACTAATATAGATAATCAGGAAATGTTACATATTTATTTCAAGCTCTCCTGTGTGTGACACCTGACCTGTCCTTTTCCAGGGAAAAGAAAGACAATCTGAAAAGATTCAATACTTCATACACAAGGTTATGAGTTCATCCTCATACAATGAAGAGGATCTGACTTCAGTTTCTAGGTATATTCGGTTAAAACAATACAAGTTGGCTAAGAAATAACCAGTGTTCAGCTCCTTAACCTCCCCTCATTTTCTCCCCTAGCTCCCCAGTGTGGTTACTTCTCATCTTCTCTCCCATTCTTATTTATCTGGCCTCTGTGTTCTTCTCCTGAGACAGTTAGTATAGTTAATTTTTGCTAATGTAGTAGGGGCTTGAACCTGGGACACTGGGTCCACAGTTGTCCCTACACTAATGGCCCACCCATTGGGATTCCTGCTTATTTCCCTTAAGTACCTAAATATTCAACTGTGTGTCTGTATCTAAAATTATTCTTAAGTTCATAGGAAGATTCACAAATTGGACTGGGTATAAGGAGAAAAATCTACCTGGTTGTAACTATATTCTTTTCCAATTGGCACTCCTAAATTAATGTTTCTTTTTGACCTGATGCCATTTGGGACATCTTCCTCCTGGCCCATGATTGTTTCAACAGACATAATTAGTAATGCAGGAAACTTTCAATTATTTCTATCAATGGCCGAGAGAAGAGGGCACATGTAAGACCAAATAAAAGTCATTCTAGCAATCATCTTCATTTGATTTGAGAACTCAAAGACATACCATCCCAGGTTTGCTTTTATGTGACTTTGACAAATTGTTCTTTTGCTTAACCAGTATTTCCTTCATTTATTAAATGAAATGTCCTTTTCCTTTTGTTTTTAGTGATGAGGAGGACAACCGTACCCAAGATTCAAGTGTAAATATAACAGGTTTGATTTTTTTCTTTATTTAAATTAGATAGTATTTCAAAGGAGACTATGCACTGCCTTGATGAATTTTCCTGCCATCAAACCTGACAGGTTTGACATGAGGTTGATCTACTTTGAGAGGAGTAGTGGGCCAGTCAGATGTTAACATGATCCAAGTAGTTTGCTTTGTCTGAATCACTAGTAAGATTTCATTAATGATTCTGGTGTAGAGTATATGGTGTGATATTACAAGTTTCCATTTCCATGCTCCTATGGAAAATATCCAGGAAATAATAGTTTATCACAACAATAGTTTATATGTGGACCAGAACTCATGCTAAAGGATGATTAAAGGACTGAATCATCCCTTTAAGAGTTTTTCCTTGCTTTGTATAAATAGCTTTGTAGTTGTTGTTGTGTGCCATCGAGTTGGCCCCGACTCATAACGACCCCTCCTTGGGTTTCCAAGGTGGTATCTCTATGGAAGTATATTACCCAACCTTCCTTCCAAGGAGTGGCTGGTGGGTTTGAACCGCCAGCCTTCTGGTTAGCAGTCAAGTGCCTTAGGCACTGTGCTACCAGAGCTCCTATAAATAGCTTAGCCCTACTAAAATATATTAAAAGGCTTTTAAAGCTAAAAATGAAACTTGAATTTATTTGCTTGCATTCAAATCTGGCTAGGGTAGACCCCACTTTCTTTGTTGTCTCTGTTAGAACTGGCCAATTGATATATTCACAAGTTGACTTTTTGGTGAGTTATTTAAGCCCCTAAAGGATCAGTGTGGTTCTAACAGTGAAGAGCACTCACCTAGAAGAAGGGAGTGTCATGTTTGCTGTAAAGGCAGCCTTAAAGCTCACATCACAGTTTACCCTCTTTCAAACCTGCAACCTACTCAAGCAGTTATTCAAGAATGTTCTCCTCTCAACTTAGGAGAGGAAATAATAGTCATTAGAGGATGAACTGTAGAACAGCAGTTACTATGCCAGAATTCTACAAATATGCCATAGCCAGAAGGTGACATAGTATGTCACTGCTTTGTTTCCAGCATTATGAAATCATAGGCTGTTAGAGCTGGAAAGAAACTGTCAAGTATAACCCTCTTATTTTAGAGATGAAGAAATTAAGGTTCAGGGTGAGGAAGTGATTTTTTCAAGGCCATACAGTAGTGAGTCAGAGCATAGATGCCACATCTCTTGAACCTAAATCCAGTGTCATCGTTTTCCTCAACTTCATCGCACTGAATCATGCTTGATTTCTATGTCCATTGGTAATATTGCACCTGTCCAATTCATTTGTTCACCCAACAAAGTTTCAATAAGCACTTTTATTGTGTGCAGCACACTGTTGTAAGTCCTGAGGATAAAGCTATGAATTTAACAGACAGAGCCCTTGCCCCCATGGGACTCACATTCTAAGGGATTGAATAATCAACAGAATTTCAAATTCTCATGGAATCCAGACTTCCTGGAGCCATGGAGGCTAGATGAACCCCTGAAACTGTTGCCCTGAGATAACATTTAAACCTTAAACCAAAAATATCTCCTGAAGTCTTCTTAAAACCAGACAATAATTTTAGCTGAACTAGGAAAGAATGTCTCCCTTGAGTGTTGTGCTCTTTTAAGACCTATCTCTATGGGATCAAACTGACAACAGCAACTTGAAAGATTAGATAGGAACCTTAGGGGCCAGTGTCATGGGGAAGAACTCAGAAAAAGAAAGTGAGAAAGGTTGCACCACTGCAAGCATATAATCAATGTCACTGAATTATACACATAGAAATTGTTAACTTGGTGTGTGTTCTCCTGTGTATATATTCTCAACAACAAAAATATAAAATATATTTTTAAAGGTAAGTAAGTATCTTGATAGGAACAAGTACTTCCCATATCACCTCAGGTAAAAGCTAGAGTCCTTACAAAGGCTTGGGAGCCCTGGTGGCGTAGTGCCTTAGGCACTTGACTGCTAACCAGAAGCCTGGCAGTTCAAACCCACCAGCTGCTCCTCAGAAAGAAGGTTGGGCAATCTATTTCTATAGTGATACCATCTTGGAAACCCAAGGAGGGGTCACTGTGAGTCGGGTCCAACTCGACGGCAGGCAGTAAGTTTGGTTTGTTGGTTTACAAAGGCTTGCGAGGCCCTAGATGATCTGGATACCACTCCAACTCCCCATTAGCTTCCTGACCCCTCTCCTTACAGTCCCCCTTGATCACTCCACTCAAAGTGCCAACCATTCTCCTTTCTCAGGGCCTTTGCACTTGCTAAGCTGCCAGCAACATTCTTCTCCCAGATAGCTGCATAGCTCACTCCTCACCTCCTTTAGATATTTACTCAACTGTCATCTAAGCCTTCCCTGATCACCCTCTTTAGAATTGCAACCTCGCTGTCACCGCAGTCCCCTTTCCCACCTCCCTGCTTCTCCATAGCACTTATACCATCTGACAGATTATATATTTTATTATTTATTTATTGGCTTATCTCCTTGCCCTAGACATCATTACCTTTTTAAGAGCAGAGACTTTTGTCTGCTCACTGCTGAATCCCCACATGTTCAGAAAACTGGCACATAGTAGGTACATAGCCTAACCTCGTTTTTCAGATGAGCAAAGAAGCCCCCACAGTCTGAGTGGTTGTGCAAGGAAGTATAGCTAGTTCCAGAACCTGCTTCTCTGGTGTCCTGGCCAATGCTCCTTCTGCCACATCATACTCCATCTGTCCCCATTTCTGAGTAAAGAGCTAAGACCTGTCCCCAGCAGCCTGAGATCTCACTTCTTTCGGCTTTGTTCTTGGCATCTATACACTGCAAAGGGGGAAGTGTACTGTTGGCCTAATTGCTGTGATTCTTTGATGAAATATTATTGAGATTGTTTTCGTGCCAAGATTTGTCCATGATTCCAAAATAACTGTTTTCCAATGTTGTATTTTGACCACAGACAGTTTTGAATTTTTTGAAGGAGAGAATCCAAACAGTATTCAGGTAAGTACATTTCACCAGCCCCTCCTTGTGATCCAGTGGGGCCCAAAGGTAGAATAAGGAATGGCCTGTGGGGTGTGCTTTAAGGAGCATCCAGACACATTCCCTTGTTCACAACTCCCCACACCCAGATCTCTCCCACTGGGACCTAAAAGTCCCCTAATCAAAAACCTACCTTTGGGTAAGTCATTGTACTTGTTTAAGTGCACAGAGTAAGCCACACACATACACACCAGTGCCCTAGTACAGTCCCACTCACCAGCTGTTTTCCCATAGCCTCTGGAGAAAAGCCAAAAGACAGTGAGGCAGGTAAGGGACCTGGTAGAGGCAGAGAAGGAACACATGCTTCAAAGAGGAACTACTGGAGGGAATGGTGCTGATTCCAGCTACTTCCCAGTGTTCCTGAGGACCGACCCTTCACAGGCAGAAAAAGGTCCACCAATTCCTCAAAGGGATCCCAGGAAATTCCCCTCCCCTCAGTCCCTCTTAGGAAGTCTCCAATGAGTGCTGAAGCTCCAGGACCTCTTCTCTGTTTTACATCACCTTTGCTTTCTTCTCAGCTCACTCTAAACTCCCCTGCAGCATGTGTACACACAGACACACTCGTGTACATGCATGCATGCTCACACACACGCACACACACATGGCTCATCAATTTTCCAGACATTTCTCATTCATCAAGAGGTCAAATCTCCAGCCCGGGGCCCACTGACAGGCTAGCTATTCCTTTTGCCAAGCCAATTCCCTGGCTCATCAGGACTCTTCTATTTGGTTGTCCTTCTCACTTGCTGCTTGTTTTTTCTGCCCATGGTAAAACTAGAATTGAAGGTCTGGTCCACTGAGACACTCAGCATGCCTTACTGAGCATCCCTTACTAAAGTCCTGCTTACATTTAGCTCCGGGAGAACTTTAGTCTCTGCATGTGCAAATACATATGCTCTCAGTGTCAGAAACAGAAAAAGAAGCCCCTGTGTTTCCCGTAAGTCCTTACAGTGGTCTAGAAGGGCCCTACTTGGACTGCCCACCTCCTTCCTGCAAGCTCTGTCACTCATTTCACTCCAGCCATACTTGCCTCCTTCCTGCTCCTGACATAAAACATGCTCTCACCTTGGGGCCTTTGCACTCTCTCTTGTTCTGCCAGGAATTCTCTTCCCCACATATCTATGTAGCTTGCTCCTTCATTTCCTTCCAGTCTTTGCCCAAAATTCACATTCTCAGTGAGGCCTTCCCTAAGCACCCCATGTAAAATAAGGGCACATACATATGCCCTATTCCCTTTAGCCTGCTTCATCTTTCTTCATGGTACTTAAGTCACCACTCCTTCATTCATTCACTCCCAATTGTTTATTGAGTACTAACTATGCAGCAGGCACGGGAGAGTCAGCAGTAAACAAAATAGATCACACTTCCTGCCCTCACCCTTTGACAGAGGGTAGACACCCACTCTCTTCAGTTATCAACGTGGCTAGGTTCCAAAGACTATGTCGTTATGTGAAAATTGGCCTTATACAAGGCTGACCACATCAGATCACAAAATGGAGGTTGACCACATCACTACACAGCTGCCAAATTACATCATTATGTAACTTCCAAACCACTGAGAATCATGGCCCAGCAAAGTTGACACATAACCTTAACCATCACAACCAGTGTTAACCTCACCGTATACCTTGGCATTCATTACTGCCAGACATACGTCATTAATGTACAAAATAGGTAGATAGTAGATTTTTTTTTCTGTTGTCATAAATGTGAAATGTCAGGTAATATGATAGTCAATGATTGAGGAGTAGGTATATTGGATTTACTTGAGAAGGCCTCCAAGGAGATGAATTGACACTGGCTGCAATGATGGGCTCAAGTACAGCAAGGATTGCGAGGCTGGCACAGGACCGGGCAGGGTTTTGTTCTGTTGTACGCAGGGTCGCTGTGAGTTGGAGACGACTCTACGGCACCTAACAACAATAACAATACTTCCCGAAGGCAAATGCCTCGCCTGTTTTGTTCAGAACTGTATCCCTAGCTCCTAAAACAGTGACTGACCTATTGTAGATGCCCAACAAACCTTTAAAGACTGAGCGAATGCCTCAGCCATCAGAGCTGAATGCAGTGTCTTAGTCAGGAGCTCTGAAAACCTCTTCCTGTGAATCTGAGGGACAGCCGTTTGTGAGCTTTACCCCCAGAGATTCTGGTTCAGTCGGGCTGGGCAGCAGCCTGAGCACCAGGAGTTTTTGGTTTTGTTTTGGTTTTTTTTTAAAGCTCCCTGGGTGAGTCAGTACCAGCCCAAGTTGAGAGCCACTGACTTTGCTAAGCTGCTCATGTCAGCACCTGGTGGCGTCTGCACCATCTGCTTCCTTCAGATCACCTCAGAATCACTGGAGGCACTTTTACAAAGTAGCAGCACTTGTCCCACCCTCAGGAATTCCAGCTCAGTTGGGTTGGGGCCTAAGCATCCATATTTGAAAAATCTCTCCAGATAGTTCTCTTGTGCAGCTAGGGTTGAGAAGCAGTGCTTTCAGTTGTCCCTGTCCCAGTTTGTCCCTTTAAGTATCTTGTTTTGTAATGTCTTAAGCCATAAGCAAGGAGATCTTGTGGCACAGTGGTTAAAGCATTCATCTGTGACCAGAAGGTTGCATATTTTGCCCACCCGCTGCTCGATGGGAGAAAGATGTGGCAGTGTGCTTCCATAAAGATGTCAAAACTCTCAAACTCACTGCTGCCAACTCGTATCCGACTCATAGAGACCCCTCCTTGGGTTTCTGAGGTGATATCACTATGGAAGTAGATTGCCCAACCTTCCTTCCAAGGAGTGGCTGGTGGGTTTGAACTGCCAGCCTTCTGGTTAGCAGTCAAGTGCCTTAGGCACTACACTACCAGAGCTCCTCCGTAAAGATGTACAGCCTTGAAAACCCTGTGGGGCAGTTCCACTTTGTCCTATATCACTATGAGTTGGCATGGACTCGAGTGCAGTGAGTTTGGTTTTTTTAAGTAAGCCAGAAACCAGAAACCACATTCACTGCCATGGAGTCAATTCCCACTCACAGCAACTTCCTTTGGGTTTCCAAGGTCCTTTGGGTTTCCAAGGCAGTAAATCTTTATGGAAGTAGATTGCCTCATCTTCCTTCCACGGAGCTGCTGGTGGGTTTAAACTGCCAACCTTCTGGTTAGCAGTCACATGCCTTAGGCACTGCACCACCAGAGCTCCCTCAAATCCTCTTGGAAGAACTAAGGTGAAACTCTTACACTGCTACTCCGCTCTCCACACAGTCAGTGCAAACCATACTTCTCTCATCTGGCGTCTATTTAGGCTTTACTTCCTCGATCTTTCTCTCCCTTTTTGAACTGCTGTTCCTCCAGGGAAGCTACACTGCAGCCCAGCCTCTTGCCTCAGGCTGTTTTGTGCCTTTCTGAGACCAAGCCACCTCTGCATTCCAAGAGGTGATGAAGGTCTGCAGAGGAAAGGGAGGGTTTGCACCACTAACCCTGCCCTGCCCCTCCATGCTCCTGCAACCGCACGCCACTGCTTCCTTGCTGGAGACCCCACAATTGCTAAGATTTATGTAAAAGGAAACTGGGCTGGTAACATGCACATTCCCTTTCCCCTCATCTACCTTGAGACCTCCCATGTACTTTTCTTCCCAGCAGGCAGGTGTTACAGCTAGTCACCACTGTATCTCAGAAATGGGCAGTGACCAAGGACAGCCTGCAGAGTTTAGTGGCAACAGAAAAGGCCCCAGCTAGGTCTCTGACCATATGCCCACTCAAAGAGTAATGTCACATTCCTCTGCATCTTTACTTGGACCAGGACCTTCCTCCTGCATTCTCCGTGTGACAGCCACACCTACTGCTCAGATTCTCTTCACAACAGTTCTGCTCTGAAAGGAGTACCAACTGGTACCCAAAGCATTCATGTGCTCCTAGGGCTGAGGCTGGTGTGTGCTCTTATCCTACAATGTATCAGCCACCTGCCAATCTTGAACACTATGCAGGAATCTAATAGTGACTACAAGCTGGGGGCACTGTCTCAAAATGTCCTCCAGGGACTGCTGGCATCAGCATCATCTGGGATGCTTATAGCGATGCCGATTCCTGGCCCCTCGCCAGACCTCAACCAGTAAAACCTTTGCTGTGGTGGTGTCCGTTCCCACCCGTAGCCACCCTGTGCGCGCAGAGAACTGCTCCGTAGGATTCTCAAGGCAGTGACCTTTCAGAAGCAGATGGCCAGGACTCGGTTCCCAGATGCTTCTGGATGGGTTCAAACCACCAACCTTTGGTTAACAGCCCAAAATGATTACACCACCAAGTTAGTATCTCTGGGAAATGGTATCAGGCATCTGTTTAACAAGATCCTCAGATTTCCAAAGTAAAGTTTCATTTGTTGCCTCCAATGTGAATTTCAAAACCTGGCACGTGCCCCAATCCTGCAACCAGGGGCAGATTACCTAAAAAGCAAAATAAGCACAGGATTAGTTGAGCTTAGTTACTAATCTGTAATGAACAGCTTCACGTATTTTTCACCAGATTAGTAACTAAGCACAAGTAAGCCCATGCTTACCTTGCTTATTGGGTAATCTGACACTGTCTGCAAGTCTCTCTCTGGCTTGCTTTTTCAGATTTTAGCTCCTTCTCCTTCATTCAAGCCTTTGTCTTTGCCCTGCAGGTTTTGGCTTTTTCCTTATTAACTTCTAGGTCATTCTTATTCTTTTAAACCACCAGTACATCCCAGCACTGCATTATTAATTTGAAAATCTAAACTTATTTTCCCCCCTTTATTTGGGAGTGAATTTGCTATGGGCAGAGTAAAAGTTAAATACGTGGAGGAAGGAAGCAAGGGACTGGGTAGAGCCAGGTTATCATCTAAGAGATGGGCTGGGGGCTGACTGTCCAGGGCAAGATGGGAAAGGTAGGACAGTATTGCTGTGGAAGGAGTCCCTGCGTGGTACAAATGGTTAAACACTGCTCTGGTAGTGTAGTGCCTAAGGCACTTGCCTGCTAACCAGAAAGCTGGCGGTTCAAGCTCACCAGCCACTCCTTGGAAGGAAGGTTCGGCAGTCTACTTCCGTAGTGATACCGCCTTGGAAACCCAAGGAGGGGTCA
>NW_006922125.1:1263974-1270148 GCF_000298275.1 Orycteropus afer afer
CCCAACCTTCCTTCCGAGGAGTGGCTGGTGGGTTTGAACCGCCAGCCGTCTGGTTAGCAGGCAAGTGTCTTAGCCACTATGCTACCAGAGCTAATTGTACGAGAAGATAAAGACTAGGTAACTGCAAGAGGTAGAGGAGAACTTTGTCTTTTACTGGGAAAAAGAAAGTATGTTCTTGTATGGCCCAGTGTGTCTTCACGTGCTAGTACATCCCACCATGAAGCATCAACAAAAGAGGTACGCTTCTCTGTCCTTCGAGGTCAACTACCGTGGGACATGAGCTAGGTGCTTCCAGAGCCCTACACACAAAACACAAAAACACGTGGTGCAGAAGGAATGAGTCTAAACAGAGACTCTTACCAGCCATACAGGCCTTTACAGCTCACCCGACAAGCCCATCCCTTGGGGTCCATCAACAGAAAAGTCTCCCAGAGTGCGGAGAAATGATGGACTTTTTAAAATGCACCACTTCTTCCTGGACATTTTGAAACAGACATCCATGCTGTTGAGGGTTGGAAGTGCCCCTTTCACGTGACACTAGCACATTAGACTTTTTGCAGACAGATATCTGCTAGAATATTCCAGGGATGCAGGCTCTGCAGAGCTGGCCAGAGAAGCATCAGTGCGGTGAGGACAGTGCTGGGCCGGAGGGGTGGATAGCCTGGCCCTGCCACAGATATTGACCACGGTTGCACAGCAGGATTAGTTGATGTCACTAAATTGTACACATGAAAACCATTTAATTGGCAAATGGTGTGTTACCTATTTTTAACAATAAAAAAATTTTAATCAATCTAACAGAACGAAATGTGTATGAATTTTTGAATGGAAACCCTATTTGCTGTGTAAACTCTCACCCAAAAAAAGGCAAACAAAAATTAAAATTAAATTTTTCAAAAGTCTGGGCTCTGGGACAGCTTGGCCACTTTCTGCCCTGTGACCTGAGGCAAGGTTTCTGACCTCACTATATTCCTCCTCCCCTCCCAGGGCTGTCAGAAGGAGAATATAACAAAGCTTTGGGAAGGAGCTTTAAAAAGCCTATGTTATCGTGTAAACATGCTGATGTCTGAATCCTAAACTATCAACCCCCTAGCATGAGCGCCTCAATCGGAAAGTCTTAAGGTTGAGTTTTCTTTTGCTTTATTCACAGACTCTGACAAACCCAGTACTTCCAACCAGGGGTCGGAAATGAAGACATCATCATCTCTACTAAAAAGGTTTTCAAGATCTGACACTAATGTCCCCAAAATGTCTTCATCCTCACACCCCCACACCAGGACTGACACTGCTGGACCTAACATAAATAAGCCTGCCGACCGTCCTTAAGAAATTAAATCCTTTTGAACATGATGTCCTGTGAGCTTTACTCTCATAATATTGCAAAGAAAGTACAAAAGGCTGGAGAAAAGGAGGGTTTGCTAAGCGCTTTTGATAGGCATTTGGGGTTTCAGCTCTGTTCTGGAGGGCCCTGCGGCCTCACTGGGAAGAACAGATTAGTCTATAAGCAAATATATGAGACTAATAAGGCAATCTCATTGAGTACTCTGGGGGCTGACTGCGAGCTGGAGTTGTTGTTGTTACGTGCCGTGGAGTCAGACCTGACTCATAGCGATCCCTCCTTGGGTTTCCGAGACAGTATCACTACGGAAGTAGATTGCCTAACCTTCTTTCCGAGGAGTGGCTGGTGGGCTTGAACCGCCTGCCTTCCGGTTAGCAGTCAAGTGCCTTAGGCACTATGCCACCAGAGCGAGCTGGAGTGGTCAGGAAAAGTGTCCTGGAGGATCTGGGATTGAGTTAAACCTCAAAGGATGGGTAGGATTTAGGTAGGCGTGGAAAGTGCCAAAGAGGCTTTCATCTTAGATCACACATCTACATAAAACTGTCACACGTGAGTGGGCTAGTTCCACTGTAGTCAATAGACTGTTCTGTTGTGCTAGAAACAGTCTATACACGCATGGTGTCATACCATGTTTACTGGCCACATATGGCTCTCAAGTCACTAGTGTGGTTGAGGAACTGAATTTTTAATATTTATTTAAATATAAGTAGCTGCATGTGGCTCATGGCAACCATAAGGGACAATGCAGCTCTAGTTAGTAAAGGCCACACAACCTCACAGACACTAGCCAGTTCAGTTTAGGTTGAGGGTGTCCCTGAAAGTTCCTTTCCAAAGCCTAGTTCTGAACACAGGAAATTCCAGAAACCTGATTCCTCAGAGGGGCTTTGAAACCTCCAGGTATCCACGCTTGTCCCCTTTGAGACACATGACACATGAGCCACCTGTGAGGCCAGGCGGAGGACCCTGATTCCTAGTCGTACCTATTCTCTTGCACCTGCCAAAACTCAGCCGATGGAGAAAGCATAGGCCTCACTGAGGACACCAGAGGCGGCTAAAAGCAAATCACAAAGTGCCAATCAAACCCTGCCGCAGCTGGCAGCAAAACGGGCTTGGCACGAAACAGCTTCCACAGACAGAAAGACACTCTGGTCCTGAAACCGCCACTCCAGAATCCCTCTGGCCTCTCAGTAATCACAGGAGAAATGATCACTGAAGTAGTTCTTGTCATCCCCGGCTTTAGTCAAGAAGTCAGGTCGAAGTCCCAGCCTTACCCAGAATGCCCTGGGGAAACATTTCAAGACAAGTATATCTCCTTCATGCAGTACTTCTAGTCCCTAAATGTTAGGTAACCTGAACGTTAGAGTGGCAGGCAATTCTCCTGCCCAAATACCACCTGCCCGAAACGGAGCTGCCTTCATCTGCTCACTCCTCATCCTTGCCCTCGTGCATTGCTTTTCATCACGGCCAGTAGCAGCATTTTTAAAATCATTTGCAAATGTCCACAATAATGACGAGCACTGATCTTAATTTAGTTTATTAATAAGTAATAGATGCACAGATTTGAAAACAGTGGTGACGGTTGCACAACATGGTGAAAGTTACTCAATGTCGCTGAATAAAACCCAAACCCACTGCCACTGAGTCGATTCCAACTCATAGTGACCCTGTGACCGAGCAGAACCATCCTATAGCGTTTCCAAGGCTGGCAATCTCCAGGGAAGCAGGCTGCCTCACCTTTCTCCCCTGGAGTGGCTGGTGGCTGGTGGGTTCCAGCAGCCAAATGCTAAACCACCGCCTCAGCAGAGCTCCTTGATCACCGAATAGTACGTGGCAAATAGTTGAAACAGCAAATGTTTTGTTATGTGTATTTCACTACAGTAAAAATTTAAAAAGTATTATACATCCAGTACAGAAAAAAGAAACCATTTGCTCAAATATCTTTGAAGAGCTTTTTAAAAAGGTTCTTGTGGCATACTGCCTAAGGCATTTGACTGCTAACCAGAAGGCTAGTGGTTCAAACCACCAGCCACTCCTCGGAAGGAAGTTTGGGCAATCTACTTCCATAGCGATACTGCCTCAGAAACCCAAGGAGGGCTGCTTCACTATGAGTTGGATCCAACTCGAAGGCATTGAGTTTGGAGTTTTTTGAGATCATTTTTAATCATCCCCCCACCAAACATTCTTCTAAACCTTAAACTGCCTAAAAGTAACCCAAATCTTAACTAAGTTCATTATAGAGTATATTGGTTTTAGATTGAATATACAACAGCCATACCTTTGTGTGGGAAGTGTATACTTTACAGTAACATAATTGTTGTTGTTGTTATGTGCCGTCGAGTCATACCTGACTCATAGCGACCCCTCCTTGGGTTTCCAAGGCAGTATCACTACGGAAGTAGGATTGCCCAACCTTCCTTCCGAGGAGTGGCTGGTGGGTTTGAACCGCCAGCCGTCTGGTTAGCAGGCAACTGTCTTAGCCACTATGCTACCAGTAACCTAATTAACATGTATCATATGGTTTTGCCCTTTTATAGGCCCTAGCACACAATTTTAGTATTTTTAATGATTCATGTTGGGACCAGTGTATCTTTGGTGAGACAGTATTGATCATAATTTACAGAATACCAAATGCTTATCACAAATGTAATTACTGAGTGTTTCCTACTGAAAAAACATGACCTGCTTTTATCATTTATTCTGCGGTGCAGTTTCCAGTAACACTTGCAGAAATCAGGAACCACTTACCTAGTAAAGGAAGAACTCCAGGTTAAATCCTTCAGAGTGCAAATAATCGCACCCAAAATTACTCTTCTGAGTTTACATTCTCAGATAAATTACAAAACACCTGGTACTGGTGGACTTTGTTCCTCGGTCCCGGCAGCACAGTGCAGAGCCCCTTCCACTTCACCGTTTGGACAATGAGCAGGCTATTCCTTGCAAAGGGAGCTTCAATCATGTTTACAGAAGGGAAGCCCAGATAACGATTCTTTCCCGTTTAGGATTCAATGAGTCCATAAACTGCCAAGACAGGTATATGCCCCAACGGGCTTATTGTTAGTTGCTGTGCAATCAGTTCCAACTCACGGCGACCCCATATGTTACAGAGTAGAACTGCTTCAGAGTTTTCAAGGCTGCGACCTTTGCAAGCAGACTGCCAGGTCTTTTCTTCTGTGGTACTGCTCAGTGGGTTCAAACTGCCAACCTTTAGGTTAGCAACTGAGCACAAACCATTGGCGCCACCTAGGGACCCTTCCCACTAGGCTAAAGGAAGCACAAGAGACAGCCAGCCTTGGGTGTTAATGAGGTCACATCAAATAAATATTGGTAACACCAAGCACTTAAAACCATTCCTAAGAAGTAGTTCATTTCAATGTGGCTCTTTAGCTTTGAGGTCACTGGGAATTTGTTTCCCAATGGATTCTAACCAGGAAGCTCTCCCTCCACCCCCATGAAGGGTACAAGTAAGCATTCATTATTCCCAAAGGTTCATGAAACCTTTAGCTGGTGGTTAGCGGGTTGTTTCAGACTGGGCCCAGTGCGGAGTGTAGATGTGCCTCTCTGATCTATGATTGCACAGACCGTATTTGGCTGATGGCCCCAGCTGCTGAGTTCAAACATCCAACTCTGCTGAAACCCATCACTGCATTTACATCCAGGCTACACTTCCTGGGTAGCTCCCAGCCAGTGACTGAGTGTGGCACAGGTACTAAGGCGGGCCATTCCTAACAGACGCAGGACTCCCCAGATAGGTAACTTTGGGTCAGGGATGCCATCAGGGAAGACCTGCAGCTCATGAAGGACGTCGAGCAGTAAGCCTGCCACTGTTTCTTAAGTTGAAAGCAGACCGATGGAATAGGTTAGAGTCAGACATTTATCACTGACAACACACCCAGCAGGAACATCACTATAGTTCTCCAGTTCCCATCCCCATGCCCCCAAGGCAATGTGACAGGCTCAGATGGATCAGCACAGCTGAGGAGCCCAGGGTCCAACACTTTGAGCATTGAGCAAACCAACCAGCCCCCTCCCGTAGGAAGCAAGCAGTTACATGATAGTCATACTGTGGCCACATTGCCCTACTTGGTTGTTTATGTGACTAGTTACATAAATGGTTCCCTATTGGGAGACAAACGAGCCTGGTAGTTTAAGACACTCCTCAAGAACATGCAGGTGTGTTCAGGGCCCCCGGTGGACTGTCTGTCCCACACAGACCCATAGAAAGGCACGACTGACTTTCCCTGCGTGCTTTGCCTTCCACGCTTCCCTCTCCTCCACAGATGTTAGATCTGCGTGAGTCTGTCGGCTCTCCCAGTCCCCTCTGGTTCCCCCCCCCCACTTTTCCTCATGGGTATTTTCAGTGTCGAATTACTCAATGAGGTAAGCACAGGTTTACTTGCGCTTACTTATCTGTAGTGAACAATTCACATTTTTTAACATTGAAGATTCTGCTTCCAGGCATGGCTGGCATTTCTCTTTCTCAATTCAACCACCCCTTCCTACAGAATCAAAGCCTCTTCACATTTACAATCCCTGACGAGGATGGAGTGCCCACTGAGCAAGGTAAACAGGACTTACTTGTGCTTACTAACTAATCTGGTAAACACTTTCACAGGATTTTCACATTAAAGATGTGGTAAAACCGATGTAAAATTGTTCTCTACAGATCAGTATGCACAAGTAATCCTGTGCTTACCTTGCTTAGTGGGTACCCCACCCCTGGATATTTTCCCTAATAAATTTAAGCCTTGAGTTGCAATATTGAGAGATTCTATGGGCAAAATATTGAACGATGCAGGAAACATCAAGAGAAGATGGCAGGAATACAGAGTCACTGT
>NW_006922125.1:1271478-1274217 GCF_000298275.1 Orycteropus afer afer
CAAGTATAGTGGGGATTGTGGGGCTGGCGTGGGATCGGGCAGTGTTTCGTTCTGCTGTGCATGGGGTCGCTATGAGTCAGAAACAACTCGACGGCGCTTAACAACAACAACAACAATAGGCCCAAGGACCATTATTTATGAGCCAAAAGTTAGGGCACGCTGGTAAACACAGCACATTCCCACAGACAATCCACTGTGCTGACCCAGATTCTTGACTGCCGCAGCTCCAACGCTCCCACTGACTCCTCCTCTAGGAGTTAAAGAATGCGACCCCAGGGACGTTATACACAGAAATAGTAAAAGCTGAAAATATAACTGAATTTGACTGTACTTTTAAAATGCAGTTCACTTCCAAATCTCCTGAGCAGCTGAGCAGGCTGTGGCATCAGTGATGCCTGCGCTCACTGGGATTAGAGGCCTCCTGGTCCTGGTCCTGGTCCCGGGAATACCGGGCCCTCTTGTGCCAATGGGATCTATCTCTGCTCCTACTTCTACTTCTCTGACCCCGCCCTTCAGAATGGTCATTGTGCCAGCTAGAATGTGTGTCTGAGCTTCGACCTACGTCCCAATCCCTGTTCTTTTCCTCTCTTTCCTCCTTCCTGCTCAAGGGCTTGTGCTCATGCTTGGGTTTCTCCTTCCTCAGCTCCTTCTCCAGGTCTGCCACTCCTTCACGCCACACAGTCCTGACCTCAGGGGAGCTGGCGTGGGGTTTGCGGCCCTCCCTGGCCTCTGCCTTCTGACCCCTCTCTGAGCTCTTGCTTCTGGGTTTGCTCAAGCCAGCCTCCTCCTTTTCCTTTATCATCTTGCTTCTAGGTGATGAAGAAGAGGATGGCGGCTCTGCCTTGATCTCCCGGTCAATCTTCTCCTTGGCTTTCTTTGTTTTCTTTTTTTCCTTTTTGTCTAGAGAGGGGGAAAAAGCAATCAATGAGAAGAGGAAACCAATAAAGAACTCCCTTTAAAAAAATCCTTTCTTCTCTGAGTATGTTATACCAAATATAGCGGTGTAGTTCAAAAATGTTCACGTGCTGGGAGAGGGAGAAGGTGTGAAGCAGCCACAGTTAATACTTCCAGAAACGTGCCACAGAGAAGGGCTGTCACCCTTGATATGGCATGTTGTAAGGCAGGAAACCTCTGACCTACCCTTGACACTCCGGCTCTCAATGTGACCACTTACCATCAACATGCAACTGCCCAAAATCAATTCCCTCCCATCTCTGCCTGTCACTTTGGTTGTACTGTCAGAAGCAAACTTCGAGTTTTAAGGAGCAGAGGGTGAACTAGATTGTGTTGCTGTGTGCCGTCGAGTCAGACCCGACTCATAGCGACCCCTCCTTGGGTTTCCAAGGTGGTATCACTACGAAAGTAGGTTGTCCAACCTTCCTTTCAAGGAGTGGCTGGTGGGTTTGAACTGCCAGCCTCCTAGTTAGCAGTCAAGTGCCTTAGGCACTAAAGATTATAGCCTTGGAGATCCTATGGGGCAGTTCTACTTTGTCCCGTAAGGGTTGCTATGAGTCAGGATTTGACTCAACAGCAGTGGGTGTGGTTTTTCGGATTAAGTCTGAAAAGAAGGTGAACTGAACATTTCTATTTCTCCAAGAATACAGATTAAATTATGTTGCTTCTTACATCTGCGAAAGTAAAAACCGTCTTGGACAGAGAAAATAAAAGTCGGCCCTGTTATGCATCAGGCTAGGCTCACAGAGCCTGAGCAAGGCAGCTGCAAAGTGAAAGGGAATTTTCTCTCCAGGACATGCTTGGGCTAGAAAGCATCTTGATGCTCTCCTTCATTGAGGGATTAAGTCACTGAGCAACTTGGTGCTCTAAAAGAATAGGCAACCAGCACATTCACTGTCTGAAACAGTATCGGAATGGAGGAACTTGGTCAACTCAGGTGCAGCACTTAAGAGAAAGGTATCTGCAGGGAAACTAAAGCACTGGAAATGGAACAAGAATATGCAATTAAAGAGAATGGTGACACACCGTGAAAAATGTTAACTAATGTTAGTGAACAATCTGTACAGAAACTGTACAATGGGAACCTGATATGCTGTATACATTTTCACTGAAAACACATTATTGGGAGAAGATTTTCACCTTCCCTTTGTCATTTCCAAGAAACAGGCCCTGGGTCCACTCTGCAGGCCAGACATGGTGTCAGCTCTTTGCCACAGTCTTGCTTTGCTTTGAGCCAATTACAACTTGCCTGCATGCAGACTTCACTTAATCCACCACCCTTCCCCAAATCCTAGAGTAGCTCTACCCTGTCCTTGGGGTAGTGAGACAATGCAGTTTCTCTGGTGTTTTCCTTGATGCAGTCAGTCCACCTGTGCAGTGTAGTAATTGAGTAATTGAGTAGATGGCTGTTAAAGTTATCTACCTGGTGTGTTTCTGTTGCAGCAGCAAGAAGCAATCTTCTGGGAAGTTCGCTCTCTCTCGGATGTGTAGAATTCTGATGGGACTGGTTGGTTTTGGCCATTTTGCCAGGCTCAAAAGGAGCCCACCTAGAGGCAGAAAAAGTCTGACTGCCAGCTGAGAGAGACATGCTGCTGAGAGAGACACATGAGAGACATGCACTGCTGAGAGAGAGATGTGCTACTGAGAGAGACAGCCAACTGAGAAACACATCCGGCTGAAAGAGTCTGAGTGCATTCCTGATTTTGAATTGTAGCCTGTTGCTCCCTAATAAAGCCCATAATCTCTGAGTTCTGTGTGGCCACTGCAGCGAATTATCGAACCCAG
>NW_006922125.1:1274842-1276969 GCF_000298275.1 Orycteropus afer afer
TGATGAGGGCGTCTGAGCCCCACAGCCCTTCTCCTGGAGGTCTTTGGTCACATTATCCAACTCTTCTGAGTCCTTAGGAGTACGATAGTTAGACACGTGATCCACTCGGATGGTTCGTCCTTTAATCTAAACAACATAGGCAATGTTTCAGCAAAGATGGCCTTCCTAGCAAACAGTCTATAACTATCTGACTCCGGACACAGAGCACCATGGCTTGAACCATATCCAATACTTTCATGTTACTTACATTTCTGGTGAAATCTCTCAAGCAGACCTGCCTAACTGATGTGTCACAGCATGGATTTATTGTTGCTTAGTTGTCATCAAGTCAGACCTTGGCTCATGATGACCCCATGCACAATGGAATGAAACACTGCCCTGTCCTGTGCCATTCCTGTGACTGGCTGTGGAATGGATCTCGGTGATCTACAGGGTTTTCACTGGCTGATTTTCAGAAGTAGCTTGCCAGGCCTTCCTTCCTAGTCTCTCATATTCTGGAAGCTCCACTGAAACACATTCAATATCATAACAATATGCAAGCCTCCACTGACAGGTGGTTGGCTATGCATGAGGTTTACTGGCCAGGAAATGAACCCAGGAGGTGAGAACTCTACCACTGACCCACCACTGTATAACCAAACCCAGTGCCATCCAATCGATTCCAACTCCTGGAGACCCTATAGGACAGAGCATAACTGCCCCCATAGGTTTTGCAAGGCTGCAAATTTTTACAGAAGCAGACTGTCTCATCTTTCTTCCATGGAACAGCTGGTAGGTTTGAACTACTGATCTTTCCCTTAGCAGCCAAGGGCTTAAGCACTACACCACCAGGACTCCACCACTGCATAACTACACATGAATACACTCAGCCCTCAGGCAGCCAGGTGGGCCCTGAGGCAGCTGAAGTCCCTGGACTTTCACACAAGTATCATCAAGTTCTCTATGTCCCGTGAACTGAGAAAGCACAAGGCTCAGAACAACTGCAAGAGTTTGAGATGCACAAACAATGCGAAACCCCAATTTGTAACCTTTACCGTACAACGTTCCCTGGGGCAGCCTAGGTGCCAGAAGAAAGCCCTGAAATCCAAGGACCTACAGCTGCTTTCTGAGGTGTCTGGCACAGCCATTAGGATGAGGCACAGTCAGACCAATAGCTGGGAGGGGGAGGAAGCTAGAAAAGGCCACTTTCTTCTTTTTTTTTAAATGCATTTCATTGAAATATAATTTATGTACAGTGAAATACACAAAACTAAAAGTGACATGGGTCAATGCATTTTTTTTCAGTGTTCCCTCCCCCCTCTCCAACCCCTGGCAACCAACAAAGAAAATTTCCCTCCATATATAACCTTTCCTTGACCCTCCACAGCAACGAACTAATACAATATTTGGCTTTCTGTGATTGATTTATGTCACTGAGCATAATGTCCTCCAAGTTCATCCATATTATGTGGTGTTTTGCAGACTCTATATTATTCTTTAGTGCTGCATAGCATTCCATTATGTGTATGTAGTCATCCACTGTACTGCTATAAATCTTGAGATAAGTCCCTTGCCAAATATGTCATTATCGGCAAACATGAATTTGTTGCTGTCATTTTTGTTATGTGCTTTTTTGTGGTGTCAATTTCTTTGTTCCATATAATTTTCTATGCTGAGCAGTTTTGTTTATGAATCATGTTATCACTTCCTTCATTGCTATTGTTTTAGTATTTGTTGAATATTTAGGCTGGTCCTCTTTTTTGATGTGAAGGTTTATAATTTTTCTTTGAGGTTATCCTGTGATTTATAGTTTTCTTTCCAAGTTTAGAACAGTCCGTTCTATCTTGTAATTGTCTTGACTTTCCTACCATCTAGAAGTTCTGTAATGACACAATATTTTCCCTCTTTTTGGTTTGTAGTTGTCCTCATTTGTCAATTGATGTCTCTAGTTCCCTGTTTACAATCTTGTAGGCTTCTTTACTTTGGATACTTCCATAGTTTGGTTGGTTTCTGGGTTATGTCACCATGTGTGTTAATGGTGAGCTGTTGTTTGCTGTTGTTGTTTCTCTGTCCAAAGGACTCCCTTTAGCATCTCTTGTAAGGTTGGTCTGGTTTCAACAAATTCCCTTAATTTCTGCTTATCTGGAA
>NW_006922125.1:1278999-1284914 GCF_000298275.1 Orycteropus afer afer
ATAGCAACCCTACAGGACAGAGTAGAACTGCCCCATTGGGTTTCCAAGGCTGTCAAACTTTACAGACCCAGACTACCATACCTTTTCCCATGGAGTGGCTGGTGCATTCGAACTGCCAACCTTTTGGTTAGCAGCCAAAAGCCTTAGCCACTGCACCAGAGCTCCTTCTACCCTCACCAGAGAGGGACTATTAGCTCATACGGATATTTCTGCTGTGACTCATAACTCTCCCGGTGAACAACAAAAAATGAACATCTCGCTTAAAATAAAAACTATTTTCAGGCAGATACAGATTTATTCTATAGGCAAAGTGATCAAAATCTGAAAACTGGCTTTCATTCATTTCTCCATGTAAGAACATATTTTTATTATTAAGACTGAGCAGTTTCTGAAAACTGCTGTATTCCCCATTTCAAAGCATTTTTGAAAACCTTCCTTTTGCAGTGATATGCCATAAAGGAAACCAGCTGGCTCCCTTAAAAATCAAGCATAGCACCTTATCCCATCCTCTCCTACAGTCTCTGGCTGTTCTATTCTGGTCCAATCAGTGGCAAGGTCTCCAAAGCAAGAGGCAGCCTCACCTTGTGACCATGCTCACTCAAAGCAGTGTTCTTCCTAAATGAGTGTAAGAGCTATGTGGATGACAACCAAGCCTGACTTGTCCCCACCCTTTTCCTCAGCTCAAAGCCTCACTTGAAAGGGTAGAGTGACGGGGACCAAAGGGGAGAGAAATGAAGAATGAGTCACTTTTGACAATTCCCTGACACAGTCCAGCGTGGAAGAGCAGTAGTTGTTAATTTATTCATTCTCCAATGCATCAAAGATGAAAGTGGGAAGAGAAGAGGGTCTGCTAACAGATCAAAGATGAGGAAAAGGAACAAGTCTTAGCAGGGTCATGAGCCTGAAATAATTTCCTGGCCAGTGTGCCCCCACATCTTTCTCCCTAGCTGACTAGTACTATCCTCAAGCACAGCAAGGACCAGGTCGAAAATAAAATCTAACCCCTACACACAAGAAAAGACCAGCCAATCTTGTTTAATAAGCATGCTCACCTTGATCCCATTGAAATTATCAACGGCCAGGATTGTGCTCCTCTGGTCTTCATAGCAGAGGAAACAGAATCCTTTGGACTTCCCAGTCTTCTTGTCCCTCACGAGATTAATGTTAACAACCTCTCCATACCTATTTATTTATAATAGAGGAAGAACCAATGATTTAAAATGCAAACTCTTTCAGGTTGGTTTAAAACACAAAATTCAAATTAACAGTACAGTCCATACAGGAGACCAATCTACAACAGGATGATGTAGAAAGGTTGAAAATAAAAAATTAGACAAAGATCTAGCAAGAACACCCAAATAAAAAATATATATATAGCTGACAATACTAACAGAGAAAAATTCAACACCAAAAAAAGTTATTCAATGGGATGAAGAATATTATCTCACATTGAAAAAGGTCCTAATACAAAACAAAGGTGTAAGTTACTGAACTTCATGTATCAATTAACAAATTAAATTTTAAAAATGTATTAGATACTGAAATATTAATGCTGAAAATGCTTCTATGATTAAACTAGTGTGGTACTGCCACATGAATAGACAGAGATAGAAGAAGAAAACAGAAGAGAAGGCTAAGAAGAGATCCAAGTACATATGGGAAAATTAGTACAGAGAGAAAATTATTAGAGAGAAAGAATGACACACACAATGTGCTAACATGCTTACATCTGGGGAACCTGGGTGGAGGGATATAGATATATTTTTTTTTCACTTTTACTGTGGTGAAAACATATACAACAAGACATTCACCAACATAACAACTTCCCCATTTACAGCTCAGGGACAATGATGACATTTTTCATGTTGTGCCATCATTATTGCTATCCTTTTCCAAAATATTCCACCACAGTTAGCATAAACTCAACATCGCCCAAACAAAAGTTTCCCCTTTCCCCCTCCCTCGTACGCCTGGTAACTACTAATAATCTTTGGTTTCTGTTTTTTTTTTTTTCCCAACCAGTATAAATATTCTTTACACTCTCCTACAACTTCCCTGTTTTAAGTCTGACATTTCAAAATAAAAAGTAAGTTGAGAAAAGAATACAGAAGCTGGCTTGACGGGGCTCCTAAACCAAACTTGTTGCCATAAAATTGATTCTAGCTCATAGCAACCCTAAAGGACAGAGCAGAACTGCCCCATAGTGTTTCCAAAGCTGTAAGCTTTATGGAAGCAGACCACCACATCTTTCTCCCATGGAGCGGCTGGTGGGTTCAAACCACATTTCACTGCGTCAAACTGACCTTTCAGTTAGCTTAACCAATGCACCACCAGGGCTCCTAGTGATCTTCAAACTGGAACAATATGAATGTCAAGAAAGAACAGTGATGGTCATGTACTACAACATATCCAATTATTTAAAAATGAATCCACAAAGACCTAATATCTTTATTATATGAAGGACTCTTAAAAAATTAATAGGAAAACACCAATAGAAAACTGCAAGCAGGAAATGAAAAGGGACTTACTGTGAGAACACACAGATGATATCCCCTTCTGTCAGTTCATAAGGAAGCCCTCCTAGAAGAGGAAACCACATTGCAGCACAACATTTACTAAAAGTGTCTACTAGGGACCATGCACTGAGCCAAGTTCTAGGGGTGCAAAGAAGAGTAAGCCATGAAGAACTGACAGTCTGATGCAAAGACAAAAGTACACATAAGGTTCAGAAGTACAGAAAAAGGAGGGATTCAATGTCAGTGTCATCCTTAAGCAAGCTGAACTCAGTCTTCCTCATATTCACAATCCTATTTACAAAGCAGGTAGGTCCTAGCACAAAACTCTGTTTCTAGGAATTTATCTTGAATTCATTCATCTGCTCTTTATCTAGATTTTATAACTAAGATCCAAAATTAGCTTAAATATGTTTCTATCAGCCCCACTCACTCATACACTAAGGATTATAAAGATAAGTGTTAGTCATTTCATGGGAAATAAACTCCCCTCCAAATGTTTCCTTCCTCAGCTGTAAAATGGAGATACTAGCCTCGGAAGAAAGGTTGGGCAATCTACTTCCGTAGCGATACTGCCTTGGCAACCTAAGGAGGGGTTGCTATGAGTTGGGTCCGACTCGATGGCACATAACAACAACAACAACAACAACAGCACTTAGCTCACAGGACTGTTACGGGAATTAAATAAAACAATGCAGATGAAGCACTTGGGATAGGTTATACTTATGACACAAAGTGAATATAGGGATGGTGATATGGCCATGGGCAGAAGGCAGGAGCTAATTAGATGTAGAAAATGAATTTTGAGAGGTGAGAGGTTGGGGGTGGCATTACAGTAATATGGAAGAGTGGAAAAGATCATGAGTTCTAGAATCGCATAGTATTGGCTACTCCACTTATTAATTATGTGACCTTAAGAAAGTCGGTTAATTTCTCTGAGCCTGTTTCCTCAGCTGCACAATGGGAGTGAGGCGGAACACGGTAAAGGTCTCTGAGAAGCCCGCGAAGGGCTCTTAGCACACTGGATGGCACACAGTAACAGTAACGTCCATGAGCATCGATTTGGTAGGGAGAAGAAACTAGAAATAGGGGAAAAAAGAATGATAGAAATGGATGCAAGAGCAGATAGCAGATGAATAAGAGTGATGAATGTGGGCAGAAGAGAGGGAATGCTGAAAATGTTAGGAAGTAGCCAGGAGACTCACCCAGGAAAATCCAAGCACTGTCCTTGTACTCAGAGTGCCACGACACTTTATCGTCTACCCCAAGCTGGACCTCTCGCTCATTCAGCTCGTTGATGAGCTTCACCTTAGTCAAAGGGCTGCAGAGGGGGTGGAAAGGAGACAAGAAAGTGAGGCCAGAGCTGAGCTAAAGGAAAGCTGGGGATGAAGTCTAGTCTCTGCGCCTCTCCCGCCCCTCGGCCCCCCAGACGCTCTACCACTCCAGCCCCCAAGGGCCACCTCCCGGCAGATAGCACCCGCTTTTCAGAAAAACCCAGGGCCTTACTTCATCTTCGCGGGTCGGTACTCCGCACCAAGACTAGGGCTTCCGGGTGAAGGCGGCGTGCGCACGCGCAGCCCCAGTGCTTCGCGTTCATTGGAATAGGCGGAGCATGCGCTGGAAGAGCTCGACGCGTCACGGGCATGGCGCTTGCGCACTAGCGCAGAAGCGGCTTTTCTCTTCAGTATTGTTTTCACCTCCAAAGCAAAGCAAACCCACTGCTATGAAGTGGATTTGGACTCGTGACGACCCTATAGGACAGAGTAGAACTCCATAGAATTTCCAAGGCTGTAAATCCTTATGGAACACGGAAGCAGACTGTCTCACCTTTCGGGGAGCTGCTGGTGGGTTTGAACAGCTGACCTTTAATTAGCCAAATGCTTTAACCATTGCACCACACCCATAAGGGAGTTTTTCTCTATTCCCTCGCCCCTGCCCTCTGTGAAATGGGGCAAGGGTGCTAGGTTGGTGTGTCACAGAATTCCCAGCTCTTGGCACAGATTAAGGAATTCTAGTGATGTAGTGGTTAAGGTGTTTAGCTGCTAACCAAAAGGTCAATGGTTCAAACCCACCAGTCGTGCCGTGACAGAACGATGAGGCAGTTGCTTCTGTAAAGATTTACAGCTTTGGAAACCCTATGGTGTTATTCTACTCTCGTATAGGATCACTATGAGTTGGATTTTGATGTGGAAGTGTGCAAGATGGGTTCACATTTTGTTATGGCTTAAATCTTACATTGTATGCCACCATCTCTTCTACTGGTTCCTGGATATTTCTGGAGTGCAACCTATTAGGCAAATATATCTTGTCTCCTCAGTTATTAGCTCCATCTTGCACACTTATCAAAATCTGGTCTTGGACCATGATGTTTTAAAAGTGAAGGTCCAGAGCTCTGAAGTTCCCTGTGTAGGCATAGATCAGAGCTACAGACATTAGGTCCTTCATGAAAAGCATTTTGATGATGAAGATGGTGATGGTGATGACAACTGTATCCTCAAGTGGCTCACTATGTACCTGTGTCCTGCCAAGTGGCAGAACAGAAGCTGCACACCCATGACAGTGTCTTCTCATTCATTCTGTGTCTGTCTCCACTCCCCCACCCCAGCCATTCATTAACTTTGTAGGATTATCTTAGAAATGAAAACTAAACCGTGACAGATTACATATGGATTTATCTACCTCTAGGAATCTTAGGTTGCTTAGTTGTGGGGTTGAAATAGCCACTGCAAAGTGGTGAACTAGCATGCAGCATTATCTGGTTGACTACTTCAAGTGACTATGAAATGAGAGAGTTGGGGCTACACCTGGGGCTATGATGGGCAGGAGTAAAGCCAACAGATTTCAGAGGACATGTTGATGACAGCAAACCTAGGTAGTGAAAAAACATGTTAGGATGACTATTAGGACTCTTGTTTGAGAGACCAGTTGGAGCATGATACTCTTTGCTAAGGTAAGACAAACAAGGAGGTAGGCCAGTTTGGGAGAAAACTGATGAATTCACTTGGGAAGTCATTGAGTCACAAGCTCCTGAGGGAGACTGAATTCATCAGTTTTCTCCCAAACTAGCCTACCTCCTTGTGTCAGTTTCCAGAATTACAAAATGTTCATCTAAAAATATTAATATCATACAGTAAAACCTGCAAAAGTTGGAACCTGTGTAAGACAGAAACCTATCAGAGAAGGAAAATTCAAACATTTTTCACTAAAACTGAGTGATATTAAAGTGATAAGATTGCACCCTGTCAAAGGCAGTACCTTTCCATACCTACCTCAAGCAGCACAATTTCAGAAGTTGGAAATGACTTTTTGAAAATGTTAGGGCTGCTATATGGTGTAGTGCCTAAGGCATTTGACTGCTAACCAGAAAGCTGGTGGTTCAAACCCACCAGCCACTCCTCAGAA
>NW_006922125.1:1285214-1296451 GCF_000298275.1 Orycteropus afer afer
TTGAACTGCCAGCCTTCTGGTTAGCCGTCAAATGCCTTAGGCACTATGCTACCAGAGCTCCCCAACTCTGTAGCGGTGAGTTCCCCCACCCCCAACAGTTAGATAAAAGCAAAGCCTTTCCTGGGATTGCTTTTTCCTTGCAGAGTGCCCTCTGCTGGGCTTCCTGATCACTTGCATTTTGGCATCTCAGACTAGCAAGCTGCTCTTTCCCTACTATGTCCCTACTAAGTAGGAACCTTTGTAACGCATTGCAAGCAAATATCCCTTAGCCAGTTGCTACTGCTGAGCAGCGATATAACCAGGACTTAGTTTTTGAATTTACTGCTCATGTCACCGCTCATCTGTCAATTTGTCACACTGTGGTGGATTGTATGCTGCTACGATGGAAGCTCAGCCACCAGTTTTTCGAATATCAACAGGGTCAACCATGTGGATAGGTTTCCGTGGAGCTTCTAGACTAAGGCAGAGTAGAAAGAAAGTCCTGGAGATCTAAAATTTAGCCAGTGAAAACCTATGGATCACAACAGACTACTGTCCAGTTTAGTGCTGGAAGATGAGCCCCAAGGTCAGACACTCAAAATACACAGTGACCTCAAAGACAGACTTAAACCTACCAATGGTCATGAAGATGGCATAGAAGCCTTCTGTCATACATGGGGTCACCATGCATCAGAGACAATTTGAAAGAACTAACCCACCGTCTCATGTCAACCCTTTGTTGTTGTTGTTATGTGCCGTCGAGTCGGACCCGACTCATAGCAACCCCTCTTTGGGTTTCCGAGGCAGTATCACTGTGGAAGTAGATTGCTCCGTCTTCCTCCCGAGGTGGGTTTGAACCGCCAGCCTTCTGGTTAGCAGTCAAGTGCCTTTAGGCACTATGCTACCAGAGCTCCCATGTTAACTCTTTAGCCCAGTGTATTAGTTTCCCATTGCTGCTATAAAAAATTACCACAAATTTAGTGGCTTACAACAACACAGATTTGTTATCTCACAGTTCTCATGGTCAGAAGTCTGAAATCAGCTTTACTTGGCTAAAGTCAAGGTGTTGGCCAAGCTGGTTTCTTCTGGAGGCTCCAAGGGGATAATCGGTTTCCTTGCCTTTTCTATCTTCTAAAGGCCACTTGCATTCCTTGGCTTGTGACCCCTTCTTCACATCACTCCAAG
The DNA here is from genome assembly GCF_000298275.1 of Orycteropus afer afer. Taxonomy (NCBI): domain Eukaryota; kingdom Metazoa; phylum Chordata; class Mammalia; order Tubulidentata; family Orycteropodidae; genus Orycteropus; species Orycteropus afer. The sequence continues at coordinate 1,286,379 of NW_006922125.1, forward strand.
ATCTTGCTTCCATCATCACATCTCCTAATATTCTAATCTCCTGGCTCCCTCTTACATTTAGGACCTACCTGGATAATCCAGAATCATCTCAAAGTACTTAAATTAATCATCTCTTCAGGGCCCCTTTCCCATATAAGGTAACATATTTACAGGTTCTGGGGATTAGAATGTGGAGATTTGTGGGGGAGTCATTCTGCCTACCACACCCAAGCTCCTGCAACATGGAGTCACAAAAAGACCAGTTTTCCAGGAGTGAAGAGAACTGGATTCCAATCCCTGTTTGGCCACCACTTCCTAGCTGGATGACCTTGGGTGAGTCCCTTTGTGCCTCCAAGCCTCAGCTTCTTCACTTGTAAAATAAGGATAATAATAACACCTAACTCACAAGGTGTCCCTTGAATGTATGAAAAGCTCTTTCCTTGCACAGTGACTAGCACAGAATAGGCACTGGTGTGGGGGATACTAGTGTGAGGAGAGACCGGAGGGGCAGTTAGGTGACAACAACAGTGGAGATGAAAGTTACTAAAGTGTGAAATTAGAGAATAGCAAGAATGGAGACAGGAGTGGAAAGAGAAATGGAGAGACATATGGGAGTCTAGATTTTTACATTTCATTAGGCTCAGGGTAAAAACGATCCTCATTTTCCACAGCTCACTGGGCTTTATTTGCCAAAGAAAGACTTTTATTTGTTCTCAGCCCAACTTCTAAAAAAATCCAAAGCATAAATGTGTCAACCTGAAGGTCAGAGAGGACATTGGATGTGCAAAGGCACAAGCGGGCAGAAAAAGGACACAACATGTTGTCAAGACAAACTCTTTGGTAGCTGCCCATGGCTTCCCACACAAGCTGATGGCCTGTCTGCCAATTTCCAACACCTACAACTTACAAGCTGTGTGGCCTGGGGCAAAACAAGTCACACACCCCCACCCCCCACCCTGTGCCTTGGTTTCTTCACCTGTAAAATCAAGGTACTAATTAGGAGCTATCTACTTTCATAGTGATACTGCTTTGGAAACCCAAGGAGGGGGGTCGTTATGAGTTGGGTCCGACTCCATGGCACATAACAACAACAATTAGGAGCTACCTAGTAGGTTGTTGTGAGGATTCTAGACTGTGATGACAATTCGATCCTATACTTGGCACAGTGCCTGATACAGAAATAGCACACAGAGAGGTGAAGTCATCTGCCCAGTGGAAGACACAGGGTGTAGGGCTAGCACCCAGGTGTCTGGGCTCCAAATTCTGTGCCTTTGTCATTGGAGAGTGGTTCTCAGTCCTGGCTGCATATCAGAATTACCTGGTGCTATGAATTGAATTAAGGAAGGTTGGGCAATCCTACTTCCGTAATGATATCACCTCGGAAACCCAAGGAGGGGTCGCTATGAGTCGGGGCTGACTCGATGGCAAACAATAACAACAACAACAACATGAATTGAATTGTGTCCCCCCACCACCCCAAAATATGTGTTGTAAATCCTCACCCCTACACTTGTAGTGTAATCTCACTTGGGAATTGGGCTTTCTTTGTTATGCTAATGCCATCATATTGGTGTAGAGTATGTTTTAAACCAATCACCTTTGAGATATAAAAAGAACAGATTAGGCAAAGACAAGGACGATGGAGAAGGACTGATGCCACCTGGAGATCACCAAGGACCCAAGGAAGAGAAGCTGACAGAGACAAGGACTTTCCCCCTACAGCCAGTGCCCTGACTTCCAGTCTAAACTGTGGGAAAATAAAAGTCCATTCCTTAAAGCCATCCCCTTGGGGTATTTCTGTTATAGCAGCACTAAGAAACTATGACACCTGGGAGCTTTTAAGACTCCAGATGCATAGGCTACATCCCAGCCTAATTGCATCAGAATCTGTTGGGGTGTGACCCAAGCATTAGCATTTTTTTTTGAGCTCTCCAAAGTGATTCTGATATACAGCTAAGCTTAAGAACCATTCCACTAGACCAATGGTTCTCAAAGTGTGGTCCCTGAATCTGCAGCATCAACAACACCTGGGAACTTATAGAAATGCAGATTCTCAGGCACACTCCAGCCCTACTGAGTCCAAACTCTGGGAATGGGACCTGCCAGCTTGACTCCAAATTAGAAGAGCTGGACTTAAGAAACAAAAGCCCACCTCCAGTCTGGGTATAAAGGCAGGCCAGATGCTAAACAACTGCAACCAGCCACCTAATGGGTGCATCAGAGTATGAGCTGTTTTCAGGCTGGAAACTAGAATATGAAGTCCTCATGGCACAGGCTTTCTGCTGGTTTGTACAAGAGACATCTGCCAAAGGCACTCTCAGACTGTCAAAACATCCTGGAGCGGAATATTTGCCTCCTGCTTTGCACCTTGCTCTCCACTCCCTCACTTAAAACACTAACCTTGCCCATTTGTGCTCTCACCTGGACTGAGTAAATAAGCTCCTAAGTGCTCTTCTCCCCACCCCTCTCTTCTTGGTATCCAAGAGGAGAGTGGCAGGAGAAAGGTTAGTCCTAATGTACCTGAGCAAATGGATATACAACCGAAAATGGGAGTAACCTCCCCGAGCCCATCTCCCCTGCCTCAGCAACACTGCCGCCCTTTGACCTAACCCTCACCAGCCCTATCCGTGGAAAATGGAAAATTCCACAGCCAAATATTAGACCACTTTCTAGAATGCAGCTCATCTCCTCTTCTCCTCTCCCAGAGACATCTTGGATCTACAAGATCAAGACAGGCCAGCCTGGCAGCCAGGACCCACTGACCAGAGACAAGGCAGGACAGGGTGCAGGAAAGGTTCTCAGTGAGTATACCCAACAGATAGCAGCTTTAGCCAGGAAAATGGGCTCTAGTCTAATGGAGTGACTCAGCAACTCCTGGCAGCCCATGTGTGTCAGAGGAGAACTGAGCTCCATAGGGCTTTCAGTGGCTGATGTTGTGGAACTAGATCACCAGCCCTTTCTTCCAAGGCACCTCGGGGTGGACCCAAACTTCCGATCTTTATGTTAGCAGCCCAGCGAGTCAACCATCTGCACCAGCCAGAGGCAAACTGACAGCTATTACTTTTCCTTGTTTTCCCCACACACACACTCACCCTTCTGAATCCTCAACAAATTGAGTTGCAGGGGATAAGAAACTGGGGAAGAGGACACTTTATTTGAGAGGATTAGCATCTGAGCTGCTAGGAACCAAAGGATGAGAAACAGTTTATATGTGTGGTAAACCCCCCTGGAATAACTCACCTGCCCTCACTTCCCACTTGAACTGATTATGATCATCTTGCTTGATTAAAAGCATTCATAATAGTAACTGAGAATTTAGTTATTAAGCAAATGCTTCATTAAGCTGAGATTAGTTATTAAGCTAATACTTGAAGCTTAGGAAGAAAAGAAGTGGAAATTTGATATCAAGCTAAGGAGGAGGAAAAAGTGTGAGTCAATTATATCTTCTGCCAGACAGGAGACCTAATGAATGTCCCTGTCCCTCCAAACAAAGTCCTTGAAGCATCAATGAAGGGAGAGATCATGGCAAAATAGTGTGTGCCAGGGACTTGGGGGTTGTCTAGTAACTTGGTCACTGGAGGGGGAGGGACTAGCTCAGGGCCCAGGGGGAGGTCTGCACTGGGACTGCTGCCTTCAGAGGGCTGGAGAGGCAGGACGCTGAGGAGCGAAGAAGAGAGACAGAGGGATCCTCAATGACCTGCAAGATCCCAAAGATGCCAAGCTGCCAGCCTTGACCACCAGCGATGGCCAGAATTGTGCTGGCCCTCTGAATCCACGACTTCTTCTCCCCTGGCCCACGAGAATCTGAGCAGCAGAAGCAGCATGTCCTGGTAAGCAGAAGTCTGTACACTTCAAGACATGGAGTCATCCTTCTCCTTTGGTGTGGTCCTTGCTGTCCTGTCTTCCCTCATCATTGCTGCAAATGCAATAGTGGCCGTGGCCGTGCTGGTGTTGATCCATAAAAGCGATGGTGTGGGTCTCTGCTTCACCTTGAATTTGGCTGTGGCTGACACCTTGATCGGCGTGGTTATCTCTGGCCTAGTCACAGACCAGGTCTCCAGCTCCTCTCGGCCCACCCAGAAGACCCTCTGCAGCCTTCGGATGGCATTTGTCACTTCCTCCTCAGCTGCCTCTGTCCTCACAGTCATGCTGATTGCCTTTGACAGGTACCTTGCCATCAAGCAGCCCCTCCGCTACTTCCAGATTATGAGTGGGCTCGTGGCTGGGGTCTGCATTGCCGGGCTGTGGTTGGTGTCTTATCTCATTGGATTCCTCCCACTCGGAGTCTCCATATTCCAGCAGCCCACCTATCAAGGGCCCTGCAGCTTCTTTGCTGTGTTTCACCCTCGCTTCGTGCTGACCCTATCCTGCGTTGGCTTCTTCCCAGCCCTTCTCCTCTTTGTCTTCTTCTACTGCGACATGCTCAAGATTGCCTCCATGCACAGCCAACAGATCCGAAAGATGGAGCGTGTAGGAGCCATTGTTGGAACTAACCGGCCACCACAGACTCCCAACGACTTCAAGGCTGTCCGCACTGTGGCTGTTCTCATTGGGAGCTTCACTCTGTCCTGGGCCCCCTTCCTTATCACTGGCATTGTGCAGGTGGCCTGCCAGAACTGCCACCTCTATCTAGTACTGGAACGGTACCTGTGGCTGCTCGGTGTGGGCAACTCCCTGCTCAACCCACTCATCTATGCCTATTGGCAGAAAGAGGTACGGCAGCAGCTTTACCAGATGGTCCTGGGAGTGAAGAAGGGGCTCACCTCACTCCTCCTCCTTCTCTCTGCCAGGAATGGTGGCCCCAAGGGGCCCAGGGAAAGTTCCTGCCACATCATCACTATCTCCCAGCCACAGCTTGACAGCTAAGGAGGTGAGAGCAGAGAAGTTTCCCAGTGCCTTTCCCCCACCCCCTTTTCTGGGCCCCAACAAGATCAGATGAAGCTAGGGGAATTGTGTCTGGCAATTGACCTCTGCCCTACCCCTTCACCCTCAGGCTAAGAGGCAACTGAGCCAGGGTCCTTTCTCCTGTAATCAGTTTCCCTACTTGCAAATCTCCACTCCTTCACGCAGAGCTCTAGTGGTGCAGTGGTGAAAGCATTTGGCTACTAACCAAAAGGCAAGTGGTTCGAACCCACCAGCTGCTCTGGTGGGAGAAAGATGTGGTAGTCTGCTTCTGGAAACACTGACAGCCTTGGAAACCCTATGAGGCAGTTCTACTCTGTACTATAGAGTCACTATGAGTTGGAATCAACTCGATGGCAGTGGGTTTTTGGTTTGATTCCTCCCTGTCCTTCCTCTGAAATAAGCCTGTTTCTTTTGCACAGGTATGACTGCTTAGAGAAATGTACCACACGCTTACTCTCAGAAATGTAGAAATGTACTACCCAAAGGATGCTTGTAGTCCAATCTTATTTTGAATGCACTAGATAGAGAAGCACTGTCCAGGACAAATATAATGCGAGCCACATACATAATTGTAAATGTTCTAGTAGCCACGTTAAAAAGGTAAAAAGAAACTGATGAAATTAATTTTAATGCTTTTTTAATCATTCATTTTTGTTGTTGAGAGTACACACAGCAGAACTTGCACAGATCCAACATTTCTACATGTACAATTCACAGTAATTACATTCTCTGAGTTGTGCAACCATTCTCACCTTTTCTGGGTTGGTTCTCCCTCATTAACTCACTGCCTCCTAAGCTATCTAATCTTTTGAGTTTAATTTTTTTAACCCAGTGCATCTAAAATATTATCAGTTAAACAAGTAGTCAATATAAAATTATTCCCTTTTTTTCATACTAAATCTTTGAAACCCAGTGTGTATTTTACCCTCACAGTACATTGCAGTTCAAACCAGCCACCTTTCATATACTAAGTACCCACATGTGGCTAGTGGCTCCAGTACTGGACTGCACAGCACTAGAGAAATGAGGGTCTTCTCTTTTTAACTGTTTACAATAGTGACTGCTTTGGTGAAGGGAGTGGTCCCTGCATCTCCTACCCTCTACCATTTATCTGTGGTGTAAATCAAGGATTTTATATAGTGAGTTTGTAAAAAGTGTAACCAAAAAAAAAAAAAACCCACCATCAAGTTGATTCCTACCACTAGTGTCCCTATAGGACAGAGTAGAACTATCCCGTAGGCTTTCCAAGGCTGTAAATCTTTATGGAAAAAGACTGCCTCATCTTCCTCCTGTGGAGTGGCTGATGGGTTTGAACTGCTGACCTTTTGGTTAGCAGCCAAACACCTTAACCACTACACCACCAGAGTTCCTATATGAAGTGTGCTAATGCTAACCGTCAAGTCAGACCCGACTCATAATGATACTGCCTTGGAAACCCAAGGAGGGGTCCCTATGAGTCGGGTCCAACTCGATGGCACATAACAACAACATCACTACAGAAGTAGATTGCCCAACCTTCCTTCCAAGGAGTGGCTGGTGCGTTTTAACTGCCAGGCTTCTGGTTTGCAGTCAAATGCCTTAGGCACCACACCACCAGAGCTCCTTGTATAAACTGTAGGAACTTGAATTAGATTCCAAAGCTTGTGTCTTCCTAAACCTATGGTTATCAAAAGTGTTTCTTAGGGGAAACAGCCTATCTTGCAATTATTTCTGCTATTACCTCTCCCAACCCTCCAACTTTTTAACTCAGTGGTGCTCTTCCCCTCAGTTGGCCTAATGTACTATTTGTAGCTACTTGCTGATGACAATGTTGAACCACAAATCCTGAGACACTGGGAGGGAAGGAAGAGGGGGAAGGGATAGGAGGTACCAATTCAGGTACTGCCATGCTCTCCACACTGGACCCACTTTGCTCTTCAGTGCTAGGCCTTCTTCCATTTACTCTCAAATTTGCATTTTCCTAAGAAATTCTGTCGCACCAGAATGCCACCAGAATGGAACAGGAGAGCCGCTGAGCAGCAGGGATCTCATTCTGCTTTCTGTGGGGGACAGAAAATGATGTTGGCAGCTATGAGTTATGCTCAGGCTCTCTCTGGGCAACTCTGGCAGCAAACACTTGAGAACAGAATGGGGAAGAAATCCAGGAGCCACTGTCTATCCTCTAGAGCTTTCCTAGAACTCTCTTCCCAAACTCCTGACCTCACTGATTCCTAGCAAATTTGGCTGTCAAGGCTCTAAACTGGATTATCTCCCTAGGAAGCTGATAAATTAACAACAAAAGAGGGCAAAAAGAAACAGAAACAGTGTGGATTAATTGGTCTGGGATTTGGTGCCAAAACAAACTTGGAAGAGGAGGGTCAAGCTAAGAGATGCAAATAGTGATCTGTTAATTAACTTCCGGGAAAGCCAGATTTCTGCTACAGGTTCTGGGGTCCAGAGCTGCTGTGAAAGGTCAACTAGAAGCAGGAAACAGAGTTCTAAAGTGATGGCCTGAGGATGCATTTGAGTTCAACATTGGCTAATTCCAAGAGGTCCTTAAAAGATTTCATTTTCATTCAAATCTCAAAGTATGTTGCTCAGAACCTGGATGGAATCTGGTCATCCTCCTCTCAAAGGAACACCACTACATCATGATGCTCTGCACTTGCATTTTCTAAATTCCCTTTTAATCTTAGATTAACCCCTAGCTCTCTTTCCTCATTGTGTCAGAGGGTAATGATCATTCTTGTCAATGTCCACACTCTTAAAAAACTTCCCTCTCAACTTCACCCTCAACCTCCAGCCCAAGTGGTCTGTTTCTCACTGATCTATTCTAATACACATCACCCTCCTTTGGTAGGTCTTTTTTCAGCTGCTCTGCTTACCACTTTGGCCCAGAGGAAGAACGTGTGCCTTCACCACAGGATGCTTTATGTGCCTACAACTGAAGACTTCTTGGTGCTCAAGTGGATGATGGAAGCCAATGCCTTGAAGTGCTGAACATCTAGGAATAAGAAACATTCTTGGGTTGGGTTTTGAGTTACTGGAAACTAGGAAAATACAAATAGTAACTGGGTTTCAAACAAAATTGAACGCAGGCTCAAACCAATGTCCTCCTTATTGGTGGTTCAAAGGGGCCTTAATTTCCTGGCCTTGCTACAAATAGCTTATCTTTCCAAAGTAACATACGCAAAATGGAATGAAAATTATTTAAGTTACAGAAGAAAGGCACAAGCTGAGGAAAGGCTAGTTAATTGATCAGTGTGTTATTAGGTTCAGTCTAAGAAATCCTCTGATCCCCAGGAGTTAGTATGTGAAGTGCAAAAATCACAGGCTTTGATGTCCAATAGACCAGTGTTCAAATTATGATTCAGTCATTTAAGTTCTCAAAGCTGTTTCCTCACTTATAAAAGTAAGGTAACAATGCCTACCTTATACGGTTAAAGTGAGAATTAAGTCACATAATGTATGTGAACATGCCTAGAAAAGTACAGCACATTGTAAGTGCTCAGAAAATATTAATCCTCTTCCTTGAAAAACCTGAAGAATCAATCAACCAACTGACCAATTTCAGAGAGTCCATCACATTCAGATATTAAGACCTCCAGCACAAGGACAATTAGGCTCAGAACTCTGAAGTACTCAACCACGATTAGGGTTTTGGAAAATGAGTGATGAGACGTGACTGGAGTTGAAAAGGACAAATAGTAAATCTAATATCCAGTCTCAAGATAGATCAGGTACAAACAAGGCATCACTATCATATAGGTAGATTTAAGAGTAATCTTGATTAAAAACGCTGCATTTAATAAGCCACCAAGAGCAGAGATAAAGAATGCTATGCAAAAGTCTAATGGCTTGTTTGACGCAGGCTCCTTCATAGATAAGAGAATGCACTGGTGGGGAAACGCTTAGATTTCATTCATGTGTTCGATGTGGTCTCGTAATGGACTTGCAAAGAAGTCAGATTCTGTTCAACAATTTGATCAAAATATACCAATGCTATTAAGACCTTATATGATAGAATACAGGTCAATCAATCCCTTTTAGAGTTTTCATGAATAGTTTATAGTGAAGTTTGTTATTAAAAAATTGTGATGATTAAGCTTTATATTAATTTCTTCGGTAGCTAGAATTAGGCATATATTCCACCTAGTAATATAATAGTGTTTCGGATGACTAATCTTAAAAATAGAAGAACACATAGCCTTCAGTACAGGGGTAGTTTCCATTGTTTTACAAGTATTAGAGGCAGGTTGCCCTGACCTACCAACACTCTCCTGTTTGTCCATATGACAATAAGCACCTGAGAGTTGACCAGCCAGTTAGACTTGGAATACCTCTTGCAATGAAGAAGTGTTAACTGGTTCAAACAGGGATTAAACTCATGACTTTGATTTCATTCTCACCATGGTCTGTCACTGGCTAAACCGAACAGAGACTAGGGTGAAAACAGCAGGCACAAGAAATATTTCAAGGACACACACAGAATAAAAGGAACCATGGTGTTGAGAACTGGGCAACAAGAGCAGCAAGGAACCCAAGGGCAGACCACAACTCTTTGGTTACTGTCAGCCACTCACTTATTTTGTGACCCTTTGGTACTTTCCATGCCAACTTTCAAATTGATGACTGGTCTGTAATGTTCTCCTTTTAACTAACAAATTTACATTTGTTATTTCTGCAGTCCTATAAACTCAATGGTGATACCTCCAAATGTCAGCTATCATTCATTTATTCATTCATGCATTCATCTACCCACCCATCTATCTACCCCACAAACATTTATTGAGAGCTAGGTGCTAAAATTGCCCAAGCTTTACTGGGATCTTTTCAAGGTATACATTAATGTGTATTATTCTTTTATGATTATAAAAACAATTGTTCATCATCAAAATTTTTGAAAATTCATAAACGTACCTATAATAATACCACCTGAGATGACTTTCATTCTCCTCCATCTGATTGTTTTCCACTTAACATTATATTATGCACATTTTCCCATGCCCTTAATTTTTTTCAAAACTGTAACTTGTCACGGTTGCACATTTTTTCAACATATAAGCATATAACATTTTAACCTATACTTGTTGCGGTGGTTATGTTAGTGTGTCAACTTGGGTGGACCTGGTTGAGTGGCTGGGCAGCTGGTGGTAGTTATTCCCCATGATGAGACTGGTAATCAACTCCATGGTGGGATCTACCACAAG
>NW_006922125.1:1296591-1299733 GCF_000298275.1 Orycteropus afer afer
GGACTGTGCCTTTTTACTTGTCAACCTTGGGCTTGGCAGTCTCAGCAGCCAGCAGCTGTCTGAGTGAAGAAAAGCCTCTAGCTTCAGTGGGCCAGGAACTGGAGGCAGAGCTGAAGCCCAAGGTTGAGGGGCTTTAACCCAGTCCCTAGAGCCCAGAACTTTGAACCTGGACTTAAAGTCTCCAAACTGTAAGGGAATAAACTCCTGTTTGTTAAGGCCATCCCATTTTTGGTATATTCCTGTCAGTGGCACTAGGTAACCCGAACAGTGTGCATTTAGGTCATTTCCAATTTTTCACTGTTATTACGGCATTGTAAATACCCCTATGTATAAATCCTTGGCACATCTCTGTTTAATTTCTTAGGATAAATTCTCCAAAGCAGTATTACTAGGTCAAAGAGTATTAAGCATTATAAGAATTTCAGCTTATCTTTTTGCTGGCATTTCTTGAAGTGTAATGTTTCTCTGGGCTATCTGCTAGAAGAAGTCATAAGGGAGCCAAGCAGACCACACTGATATGAGTATCTCAGACATAAAAGGGCCACCACTATGCATATGCATGGTCTCCTGAAAGCATAAATCATTCTCAGGGGGTGAATAGGCTGTTTTGTTATAAAAGGAAACCTCTTGATAGGTCCAATGCTTGAGTAAATCTGTTTCCTGCAACCTTGTTGTTGTTGTTGTTATGTGCCGTCGAGTCAGACCCGACTCATAGTGACCCCTCCTTGGGTTTCCGAGGCAGTATCACTGTGGAAGTAGATTGCCCAACCTTCCTTCCAAGGAGTGGCTGGTGGGTTTGAACCGCCAGCCTTCTGGTTAGCAGTCAAGTGCCTTAGGCACTACGCCACCAGAGCTCCTCCTGCAACCTTAGAAATGTGGACAAATGCGATTCTGTTTGTATCACCGCTACAGCACAGTGATATCAAGATACCAATTTCAGTGTGTTTTTACTCTTAAAATTTCCTGAAGTAGTGGCTTTATGCAATACCATAAAATGCTAGGTAGGACACAACTATGAAAACATCTTCCTATGGAGCTAGGAGGCAGGTCTTGATGCTGAAACCTTGAAGCCTGTTGAAAGGGGGGAAATGGGCTCTGCCTAATGGCTCAACTGCAGCACCATAAAGTGCATGAGAGCTTAACATGCTACAACCCAACCATATGTTCACTGGGTTTACAAGCTATTGGGACCATAACCAGCCACTGGGCTCAAAAACCCTCTCATGAGGAGTCGTAGAAACAACTAATGCAGCTGCTAAGGGTTTCAGAGCCTTTTACTACACAAAGCAATTCCTGTTTCTTTCAAAACTCCCTCTACACAGTGTGGCAGGCAGGACTCATCTGCTGCAGTGCACTGGAGGGACTCAAACCATGCAGGGCCTCTCATCCAACTCCACAGGTCCATTTTCATCTGATGTATGTTGCCCAACAATCCCATGATTGGGCCATATTTCACATTCACTATAATAAACCCCAGAAGGAAGGTTGGGCAATCTACTTCCATAGAGATACCGCCTCAGGAACCCAAGGAGGGGTCATTATGAGTTGAATCGACTTGACAGCAGTTGAGTGAGTTTTATAATAAACCCACATCTGTTCCAGCTCTGTATCAATTGCTTTGACATTAAGGCACTAAAAAGGTGATAAACACCCTGAGATAACACAGTCACTGGCCTAGTAAAATGTCATGCCATCTTACAAAACTGTTCAATGTGCTTTTACTACCTCTAGTATTTTTACAGACTTGTCCACTGAGCCAGTCAACAAACAAAAAAAGCACGTTCAACAGAAAAGCAAACTGGTATCATGTCACCTTGGAGGTGATTAAAAATAAAGTGAGAGAACTCAACTGAAAAAGTATAGCTGAATGGCTATCAAGTTATTTCAAATATGGAAAAACAGACTCACAATCCAAACATTTCTTATCCAAAATTCCAATGACCACTTTAAGATGAGCAGGTCTTCAAGTAATCTTAGATAATGAAAATGTTAAATTGTTTTTCTTATTTACTAAAAAAATGGTAGCGACAAGGATGTATTAAGAGTGTTTGTAGTAAGGCACAGCCCAAAATCAACTGAGTTCTGATGCTGAGACACTGAGTAGAAGAAATATCCTTTACAGTGAAACCTCAGGCATTAAGAGTAATGTGACCACTCTGACTGCAAAGATATTTGTTTTTAAAAATGCAATTTTATTAACTTACGTGCATTATCTGACTGGGGTAGGCTCACAAAAATATTATTCCTTAAGTGACATGCTTTAGTGAAAATAAAAGAATTGTTTATAATCAGGTACTTGGTAGTTTAATCATTCCTCCTATAAATTTGATTACAAGCATAATAAAATACATCTTTGCAACAGAGGAGAGAGGGTGAGAAGAGGTCACCACAAGTCTAGGCCCATGTCCAAATTATTAAAATTTCCATCTAGTGGTGTCCATACCAATGATTTCAAGTTATCCAGTAAATTGTAGAATGTACGACTGGAATATGTTCATTTTGTCCTGGTGTGTTATCTCCCAGAGCAAGACCCTCTTTCTGAATCCTGCTGTGTGATCCTTGGTCAACTGTGTTCACTGAAGACTGGAGGAAGAAGGTAGTGATGAAGGGGGTCACGGAGGGAAGAGAAGAGGCAAGGGGAAGATGATATAGTCACAGTTCTCCCGAAAAAGAACTGAAATCCAGACTTGCAGATAAGTGTCAAACAGTTGGACCAACCACAAAAACTACTGACCTTCTTTCTCCAAGGGTGCTATAAAGATAGGAGAATTAACGAAATCGATATTCTTTACTGCTCACCTGCCATAACTCTTAAGTGACTGTGGGCAAGACGAAGTCAATATACCTCTAGCTTCACCTCTCTATACTTCAGTTTCTCATCTGAAAAATAGAGATTATAATCCCTACCCCATAGAGTGACTTTAAGAATGTAAACAGAGATTTATAAACATAACACACTTAGAAGAGAATCTGGCACATAATAAAAACCATGTTGTTGTTGTGCCCTCGAGTCGGCCCCGACTCATAGCGACCCCTCCTTGGGTTTCCTAGGCAGTTATCACTACGGAAGTAGGATTGCCCAACCTTCCTTCCGAGGAGTGGCTGGTGGGTTTGAACCGCCAGCCTTCTGGTTAGCAGTCAA
>NW_006922125.1:1304083-1305270 GCF_000298275.1 Orycteropus afer afer
TCAATCTCGGTGTGTAAACTGTTTTGGCCTGACTGTGCACCGGGCAGGGACCCGCATTTGGTCTGGTAACAATTTGGCACCCCAGGTGAGACGAAGGGTCTCTGGCTCTCTGCCCGGAACACAAGAACCCTCGGATGGTGGAAGCTGAACGGACTCCTGACGGACCTTGTGCGCACTCAGACACTGCTCTGTCTGAAGGTACATGAGGGGTGCTGGGTCTGTGACCGTCTGCAGCGTCCTCGGCCTCTAGGCACTTTCGAGAGAAGAGAAAATTATTCTGGGTTTAAAGACGTCTACTGGTGAGTATAGATTAAATTCTGGTCTGGCTTCTAGTTGCTCGGGAAGTTGAAATTTTGGCTAATAGCCTAATTAAGATATTCCACAACTAAAGCACTCTTAAGAATCTATACTCTGGTCTGGTTTAGCTTCTAGCTCATAGGAAGGTTGAATTTTGGTTAGTAACCTCAATAAGACACCTTCATGGCTGAAGCACTCTTTTACTAGCTTTAAGCTTATAGGGAGGTTGAAATTTTTCTCCTTAAGGGTAACCTGAAATTAAAACCACCTCCATAGCTAAAGCATCATCGTTCTGATCAGATCTAGTTTTGGTTTGGTTTGAGTGTGGGTTTACTGTAAACCACGTGTTTCTTGGGGATCCTTTACCTTAATCTGTTGTGTGTGGATGAGAGTATGGGTACGTGGTGACCCAGGTGTCTTTTAGTCTGGTCTGGTTTTGTTTTGGTTGTGTGGGGGTAAATAATAAAATTTTAAGTGGCGACTAATCAAAATCTCTCTGCAGCTCACATATTTCTTAGGAATCCTTTGCTTTGAATTGTGGTCTGGCTCTGCCTGATTTGTTTGTGGGAGAAAGAGAGTGTGTGTGTGCGTGGCACCGGTGCAACAGTTTCGAGTGGATGTAAGTGTGACTGGAAATTTGGTAACCAAGGTTCTGGACCAGAATGGAGCCCCCTTGGCTGCATTCTGAAAAACTGGGCTCATTTTGACCTTGAACCATGAGGAGAAAAACTGGTATTTTTCTGTAACACCATCTGACCACAGTATTGGTGAGTCTGGGGATAGATGGTCAGAAAGTAGAAGTCTAAACTATGATATTATCCAGTTAAATATCAAAAGTGAGAAGAACTGTTTCATTTAGAGTTATTCTTAGCTTTGTTTCAAGACAAGGG
>NW_006922125.1:1305979-1307098 GCF_000298275.1 Orycteropus afer afer
AGGCTGAGTTCTCTAGAGAAGCAAAACTAGTGAAGCTTAGAGAGAGAGAGAGAGAGAGAGAGAGAGAGAGAGAGAGAGAGAGAGACAGAGACAAACTTATCACAAGGAAACGGGTCATGCAGTTGTGGAGGCTGGCAAGTCCCAAGTCCCTGTGTCAGACACCAAGCTGGAAACTTCTCCTGACTCACGTAACTTCAGGGGCAGACGATCCCAAGATTGGCAGGCAATACAGCAAGCTTCTGGCTTCAGAGGCTGATGAACCCCAGATCAGCAGGTAAAATGGTAGGTTGTTGAATGACAGGCTGGGAAGGCAACAATCCCGTGATCAGCAGGCAATACAGCAGGCCCCTGTTTCAAGTCCAGATGATGATGAGCAGGAGGCAGAATCTTGAGCAAAAAGCCTGAGAGCTTTGCCAGAACCTTTCCATATTTATTGGAAGCAGACCACACCCTGACAGAAACTCCCTTTCAAGTGATTGACTGTACATAGCAGACCTAATCATGGGGGATGATGACATGATAACTGCTAAACCACTTAGAGTCATGGCCCAGCCAAGTTGACGCACACAACATTAACTATCATACCATCCTAATGTAGCAACTTAATCAGTCCAAACCACACAACTTAAAAAAAAAACTTTACTGAGATATAATTTATATACCATAAAGTTCACCTATTTAAAGCATACAATACAATGGTTTTTTGTTGTGTAACCATCACCATAATCTAATTTTAGAACATTTTCATCACCCCAAAAAGAAACCTCGTACCCACTAGCAGGTCCCCTTCCCCATCTCACCCCAGTCATAATCAACTAGTAATCTACTTTCTGTCTCTATAGATTTTCCTGTTTTGGACACTTCATATAAATGCAGTCATACAATATGTGGCCTGTTGTGTCTGGCTTCTTTTACTTAGTATGTTTTTGAGGTTCATCCATGTGGTAGCATAAGTACTTCATTCTTTTTAATGGCTAAATAATAATCCATTGCATGGATATATGACAATTTGTTCATCCATTCATCATTTGATGGACATTTGGATTATTTACACCTTTTGGCTATTATGAACAATGCTGCTAAGAATATTCATGTACAAGTTTTTGTGGGGACATGTAT
>NW_006922125.1:1307198-1307843 GCF_000298275.1 Orycteropus afer afer
TACTGCAAGAAGGATGGGCACTGGAAGAGGGAATGCCCAGAACGAGCCCTCCAAAACCAACCAAAGGGGGCCCAGCAGAGAGTAAGCACAACTAACAGCAATCAAGAATGATGGGGCCCAGGGGCTCTGTTACAGACTGGGCAAATTCCTATCTCCTATAAGGAGCCTGGGTGGCAATAACTGGGAAAACAGCCTATTGAATCTCTACTGGACACAGGGGCAACCTCAGTCCTAAACATCTCCAAGGCCCCTCTGTCCCAGAAGACTACGAGCATTACTGGAGGTTCAGTAATGTAAAAATCTTCTTCAACCTCTTGAATGCCAGATTGGGAGCACTGTATTAACTTGAAATTTTTTTTTCGTGCCTGAATGCCCTGTTCCTCTGTTGGAATAAGACTTAATAACCAAGTTAAATACTCAGGTTATTTTCTTCGCTAACAAGCTCCAGGTGGATATTAATTCTGACTAGGTATGGGCCTTACAGACAACCTCCTGCAATTACCTTCTGCTATGAACTACAGAAGCAACAGACAGGACAAAACTATCACTGCAACCAGCACTTGTTATGGGAAAAGGCGTCCTGTATACTTGGCTGAGTAAACTTATTGCAGAACTGAATCTGTACAAAACCATCCAAAAGGTTAC
>NW_006922125.1:1308943-1311458 GCF_000298275.1 Orycteropus afer afer
TCAAACCCACCAGCCACTCCTTGGAAGGAAGGTTGGGCAATCCTACTTCCGTAGTGATACTGCCTCGGAAACCCAAGGAGGGGTCGCTATGAGTCGGAGCCGACTTGACGGCACATAACAACAATAACAACAACATTCTGGGTTAAGACATAAATGTAATTCTAATCAACTCCATGATTGTCTTATCTCAAACACCTGCTAAAGGAGGAAAGTAGTCTAACACCCTTATAAAACTCCAACAAATCCTATTAGACCACACTCCTGGGACTAATAATTACTGAGGGTGCATACTCTCCTTGACACAAAGGGGTATGTATGTATGACAGGATTTAACCCCCACCTTTGGGATAAACTGTTCTTGGCTCACCTCTTGGTTACCCAATTTAGGGTGGTTGAAATCCTTATTTATTACAATACTTATTAACAATAACGATCTTTACTTGCTGTTGTATTCAATGTCTACCTAGGTACCTACCTGTCTTCAAACCTCCAGAATTACAAGCTACTCTACAGATGCCCCTAGTCTCTTCTCCCCTGGATTATGGCCAGAAGATTCCATGAACTGTCCAAACTACAAGAAACTTACTGACCAGGGATTGAGTTCCACCATCTTTGCCCCCAGTCAGCAGGAAGCAGCTAGGATGAGTTGTCGCCCCTTGCCCCTTTCCCAAAATTGCGGAACAGTAACCATTCTAAGGGGGAATTAGAAAATCAAGTAAAGTGTTGCCCAAGGATGTGGAACAGTATCTATTCTAAGGGGGAATTGAAACTGAGTGCTATTTCCCCCACCCTGGCACCTGGATGGGAATAGATAGGTAAACTGGATTAGCCCCAACTATTTTCCCACCCAAGGGCAGATAAGTATTCAGTTCCTTAAAGAATTGAATGGAAAACATTCCTTCCCACAGGATTTAACTAAAAGTGTTTTAGAAATAACTTGTAAATTAACTCTGGCCAGGGACAATAGAAATGTTTTAGAAACAACTTGTAAATGAACTCTGGCCCAGGACATAAGGGAACAAAAGTTAATTGCTGACCCTCTCCCCTCTGCCCATGCCCCTATCAGCTGATAACAAGAAACTAGTGACTCATCCAGTCACCCATTTCACACCCCAAATTCCTCAACCTTTTCTGAATATGCACAATCCCCTCTCCTGAAACCTATACAAACTGTGTTTCAATGGCATCTTGGGGAGTTAAGATCTGGGTACTAACTACCCCTAACTCCTTGCACTGCTGCTTTGCAATAAATAATTTTCTCTCCTCTCAATCTCGGTGTGTAAACTGTTTTGGCCTGACTGCGCACCAGGCAGGGACCTGCGTTTCGTCCGATAACAAATCCACTGTTACAGCCACTATGTTAATCCATCTCATTGAAGGTCTTCCTCTTTTTTGCTGACCCTCTACTTTGGCAAACGTGATGTCCTCCAGGGACTGGTCACTACTGATATAACAAGTTCAAAGACAGCAAGAAAAATCTCAAGTTCTGTGTTGTTCATTTCCAAAGGGTAATTTTGATTTCTCCTCAGCTAATAATTTTCTTGTCTTTGAAGATACTCAGATATTCTTAGGAAGAGGTAACTGAATCAAATGATTCCTGATGGCATTTACAGATACAATGTACAGAACCTGAAAAGGGACTACCATTCCCATGTAAGTGAGTCAACCCTTCTTCTATGCAATGTGATTGAAGGGTTAAGTGACTCACTGGGAATGTCTTTGCATCTCTGTTCAAACACTCCCTTTCATCTGTAATCCCTTGAGCAATTTTTTCCCTTTTGCCTTTTACATTCTTAGTCATCTTTAATGATCTATCTCCAAGAATACCACTCCTTCTATTCCATCTTATATGAGTCTTAATTTTCCTTATGCATATCTTTCCTTCCTATTATGGGTTGAATTGTGTTCCCAAAAAGGATAAAAAGTCCTAACCTCTAGAACCTGTGAATATGACCTCATTTTAAATAGGGTCTTTGAAGATGTTATCAGTTAAATTAACATGAGGTCATATTGGAGTAGGGTGGCTCTTAATCACAAGAGTGGTATCCTTATAAAAAGAAAAGACACAGACACAGAAGGAAGATGACCATGTGAAGATGGAAGTAGATATTGGAGTGTTGCATCTACATGTCAAGGAATGGCAAGGATTGTCAGGAACCACCAGAAACGAAGAAGCAAGGAAGGATCTTCCCTTTGAGCCTTCAAAGAGAGCATGGCCCTGCCAACACCTTGATTTTGAACTTGTAGCCTCCAAAACTGTGCAACAATAAATTTCTGTTGTTATTAAAAAAGAAAGAAAGAAAGAAAGAAAACCAAAAGGGAAGAACACGCTCAGCATTTCTCAAGCTGAAAGAACTGAGGAAATAATTTAAGCCTCAAGTTGCAATATTGAAAGATTCTATGGGCAAAATATTGAACGATGCAGGAAGCATCAAAAGAAGATGGAAGGAATACACAGAGTCACTGTACCAAAAAGAACTGGTCTATGTTCATCCATTTCAGGAGGTGGCATATG
>NW_006922125.1:1312073-1313141 GCF_000298275.1 Orycteropus afer afer
GACCAGGAGGCTGTCATTCAAACAGAAAAAGGGAACACTGCATGGTTTAAAATCAAGAAGGGACTGTGCCAGGGTTGTATCTTTCACCATACTTACTCAATCTGTATGCTGAGCAAATAACCCAAGAAGCTGGACTATATGAAGAACATGTTATCAGGATTGGAGGAAGGCTCATTAACAACCTACAATATGCAGATGACACAACTTTGCTTTCTGAAAGTGAGGATGACTTGAGGCGCTTACTTATGAAGATTGAAGACTACAGTCTGCAGTAGGGGTTACATCTCAGTATAAAGAAAACAAAAATCCTCACAACTAGACCAATATGCAACATCATGATAAATGGAGAAAAGATATAAGGTGTGAAGAATTTCATTTTACTTGGATCCACAATCACCACGCATGGAAGCAGCAGTCAAGAAATCAAATGCATATTGCATGAGGCAAATCTGTTGGAAAAGATCTCTTTAAAATGTTAAAAGTAAACATGTCACTTTGAAGAATAAGGTGCACCTGACCCAAGCCATGGCACTTTTTTTTTCTTTTATTGTGGTGAGAATATATACAAGACATTCACCAACATGACAACATCCACATTTACAGCTCAGGGACATTGATAGCCAACATTATTGCTATCCTTTTCCAAAATATCCCACCATCATTAGTATAAACACAAAGCCCTGCAAACACAAGCTTTCCCTTTCCACCTCTCACCACCAATTTACCATCATTGGTAACCACCAATAATCTTTGGTTTATACACAGACACACATACATATATATGTATATTTTTTTTTTCTTTTCCCCCCAACTTATCTAGGAATTTTCTCTCTCCTCCCTTCCCACTCCTGGTAACCAACAAAGAAAGTTTCCTTCCATATATAAACCTTTCCTTGACTTTTTACAATAGTGGACTAGCACAATATTTGTTCTTCTGTAATTGCCTTATTTCACTCAGCATGTCTTCCAAGTTCATCCACTTTATGTTGTTTTGCAGATTCTACATTATTCTTTAGAGTTGCATAGTATTCCATTGTGTGTATGTACTACAGTTTGGTTATCCATTGT
>NW_006922125.1:1314661-1318774 GCF_000298275.1 Orycteropus afer afer
AATCTAGGAGCCCTAATTTACAGTATAAATAGACTGTCAAGCATAACCCAGAATGTGCAGGATATGGAAGAGAAGCTAGATGACTGGGACCTTTTAAAAATTAAATTCTTGTGCACATCGAAAGATTTCGTCAAAAGGGTAAAAAGAGAACCTACAGATTGGGAGAAAATATTTGCCTATGAGATATCTGACAAAGGAAGGACTTATCTCCAAAATCTACAGAAAACTTCAACACCGCAACACCAAAAAGACAAATAACCCAAATCACAAATAGGTAAAAGACTTGAACAGACACTTCACCAAGGATTTCCTTCAAATGTCACATATTAAGAGGTAACGCAATGCACTGCTGTGGAGTCAGATCTGACTCATACCAACCCCTCCTTGGGTTTCCAATGTGATACTACGGAAGTAGATTGCCCAGTCTTCCTTCCAAGGAGTAGTGGGTGGGTTTGAGCCACCAGCCTTCTGGTTAGCAGTCAAATGCCTTAGGCACCATGCTAAGAGATAGATTTTTGTTTATTGACTAGGGTACCTTTACTGTGGCCTATTTCACTCTAGAACTGGGGTTAACCCTTAGTGCTCAATTAAACTAGTCACCATATTGGTTACCTGAGGGGATACTGTATTAACCCATGACTAAGCACAGGATGTTGTTATTAGGTGTGGTCCAGCTAATTCCAACTCAGAGTGACTCCATATGACAGACTAGAACTGCCCCATAGGATTTCCTGGCTGTAATCTTTATGGGAGCAGATCGACTAGGTCTTCCTCCCATGGAGTAGCTAGGTGTGTTGGAACTAACTGCTAAGTGCTTAACCATTTTGCCCACCAGGACTACTATACCCAAAATAAAAAGAGTAAAAGTCAAATTCTTAAATTTGGATTTTCTGTCCATGACTATGGCTACTATAAAAGCAGCAACACTTTTATCTGTGGTAATCTGGGTGAAGATTTCATAGCTTCAAACTATCGTTCTTCAGATTTTATGTTGAAAATAATTGACCTTCACCACCTCCGTCTTTTGCCCATCACCAGAACACGGTCTCTTTTTTTAGATGACTTCAGGCTGGGTATTTAGTCATTGACAGTGTCCTCTCCTGATTTT
This sequence comes from Orycteropus afer afer, assembly GCF_000298275.1. Classification (NCBI taxonomy): domain Eukaryota; kingdom Metazoa; phylum Chordata; class Mammalia; order Tubulidentata; family Orycteropodidae; genus Orycteropus; species Orycteropus afer. The sequence goes on from NW_006922125.1 coordinate 1,315,770, forward strand.
TCTCCCCAACTGCTTTATGTTGGAGTGCCCAAGGCTGAGTCCTTGGACTCAGTCTATTTACACACACTCTCTGTCCTGATATCTCCCAAATCCCTTCCCTGCTTGGTTTTTCTACATTTATCACAATCTAATATACTATACATAGGAGCTCTGGTAGCACAATGGCTAAGGCACTTAACTGCTAACCAGAAGGCTGGCAGTTCAAACCCACCAGCCACTCCTCGGAAGGAAGATGGGGCAATCTACTTCCATAGTGATACTGCCTCGGAAACCCAAGGAGGGGTCGCTATGAGTCGGGTCCAACTCGATGGCACATAACAACAACAACAACAATATACTATACATTTTACTTATCAATCTCTTATCATGTCTCTCTTTTATAGAATACAAGCTTCATGAGGGCAGTGATATTTGTTTTGTTCAGCACTGTATCCCCAAAACAAACAAACACAAAAACCCCTAACTCACTGCTATCAAATCGATTCTGACTCATAGCGACCTCCATTGGGTTTCCAAGTCTGTAAATCTTTACAGAAACAGAATGCCTCATCTTTCTTCCTCAGAGCAGCTGGTGGGTTCAAACCACTCCCCTTTTGGTTAGCACCCAAATGCCTCAACAGCTACACCACCAGAGCTCCTTGCTATACCCCCAGTGCCTATATAAAAGCGCAATAAATATTTGTTGACTAAATAGCCTAAGAAATAAGATATATCTCTCCAAACACCTCTATTTTGCCTTAATAATCTATTCTTTATCTATCACCCCATAATTTATCTAGTAATTCAAATGTAATTTCATTCCATTTAAATCCCACTGTACTTGAATTTTTACTTTGTTTTAGGCATTTTTTCAAATCTGTGGGATACAGAGTAATTCATTTAACAAATAATGAATATAACTGTGCTAGGCACTGAGAACACAGCAGTGAATAAAACCAACATAATCCCTATTTTTATGGAATTTACAGACTGGTGGAAGATACAGGTATCAGATCATCACATAATTATGTTGTGATAAATTGTGATACCCAGCATAAGGCATTTTAATGAGGGATGTATTTAGATTAGGGGAGAGGGAATCAATGAAAGATTTCTCTGAAAGAACAGTATTTAAGCTGAGGTGAATGAGAGCCAATTTATAATATAGATAAACTCTTCAAGGAACTCCCTTCCGCCTGTGCCACTGTGATCAAATGGCTTTCCTTTTGCTCATGTATTTGCAGATGAGTATCTAACTGATGTAAATGTTTAAAAAATAAATAAGGTAATACTCTGTTGTTGTTGTTATGTGCCGTCGAGTTGGCCCCGACTCACAGAGACCCTTCCTTGGGTTTCCGAGGCAGTATCACTACGGAAGTAGATTGTCCCATCTTCCTTCCGAGGAGTGCCTGGTGGGTTTGAACCGCCAGCCTTCTGGCTAGCAGTCAAGTGCCTTAGGCACTACGCTGCCAGAGCTCCTTAAGGTAATACTCTAGACTGACAAAAGCAGCAAGTCTTTGTGGGGTGATAGGAAGAGAACAAGGAAGAATCCTGGTAACTGTGTTAGTCCCAAATCTGCCACAATCTGCCTATGTGACTTTGGACTAATTGTCTTAGTACTTCTGGACCTCACTTTGTCCACCTGTAAATTAAGGGTGAGTCGACTTCAGTGGGTCTTAATCTCTTTTGGGTCACTCACCTCCACACTGCTGATAGGGTTATCCTGCCCCCCCCTCAAAAAAAACTGGTTATATAATTCCTGTTTTAAAATTTCCTTTGCCTGCCTGTTCAAACACTTAGGACATATAAGACCCTTTATAATTTGACCCTTTTGGTCACTCTAATCTCCTTTTATTTTAGCCTACAGACCTTTACCAGTGCTTCTCAATTCCCATTCCAGGGCTTCAACCCAAAATTTTTCCCATTCCACTTATCATTATGCTTCATCCACATTTTAAAACTTTGAGTCTGTTCTGATTTCATTGTGTCAGCCATGACTGAACCAGTTCAAAGCCCTGGCTTTTACAGCACTTTGTTCATCTATCATCCACTACTTAGTACCTACTATAATTATTTATTTACATATCTGTTTCTCGCACTATAATGTAAGCTTGAAAACAGTGACTATGTCTTACTCATTTTTATATTCCCAGCATCTAGGACATAACAGACATATAATAAATGCTTGTTAAACAAATGAATGAATAGATAAAGCTGAAGAACTATTCATTCCACAAATATCCGAGTGCCTACTATATGTCAAGAAATCCAGATGACAGCTACCTGGCCAACTGACTGCAACAGATCCATATTTGTGCCCATTTCAAGGAAAGATAATCCAACAGAATGAGGAAATTATCAAACAATATCATTAATATCACATGCAAGTAAAATTTTGCTGTAAACAATTCAAAAACAGTTGCAGCAGTACATTGACAGAGAACTTCCAGAAACGCAAGCTGGATTCAGAAGAAGACATGGAACAAGAGATATCATTGCTGATGTCAGATGATCTTGGCTGCAAGCAGAGAATATCAGAAAAATGTCTACCTGTGTTTTATTGATTATGCGAAGGCATTCGATTGTGTGATAAATTATGGATATTAAATTATGATAAATAAATTATGGATAATATCTAGAAGAACGAGAATTCCAGAACACTTAATTATGCTCATGAAGATCCTGTACATAGACCAGGAGGCTGTTGTTCAAACAGAACAGAACAAGGGATACTGCATGGTTTAAAATCAGGAAGGTAGTGTCAGGGTTGTATCTTGCACCATACTTATTCAATCTGTATGCTGAGCAAATAATCTGAGAATCTGGACTATATGAAGAAGGATGTGGCATCAGGACTGGAGGACAACTCATTAACAACCTGTGATACACTGACGACACAACCTCACTTGCTGAAAGTGAAGATGATTTGAAGCACTTACTGATGAAGGTCAAAGACTACAGTCTTCAGGATGAATTACATTTCAACATAAAGAAAACAAAAGTCCTCACAACTGGACCAATAAGCA
>NW_006922125.1:1319346-1325077 GCF_000298275.1 Orycteropus afer afer
CAGAACTGACTTGACGGCACCTAACAACAAAAAATATATGCTAGGCACCATTCTGGGAGCTCTGGTAGCATAGTAGCTAAGGCACTTGACTGCTAACCAGAAAGCTGGTGATTCAAACCCACCAGCCACTCCTCAGAAGGAAGATGGGGCAATTGACTTCCAGAGTGATACTGCCTCGGAAACTCAAGGAGGGATCGCTATGAGTTGGGGCCGACTCGATGGCACACAACAACAACAACAACAAGCACTATTCTAGTACAAGAAAGAAGCCAGAACTTTTTGCCTGTAAGACAATTAGAACCCGAGCGTGGGCTTCTATTTTAAACCTCTCAGCATTTTATTTATGGAAATTTCCAAATGAGTCACTTGTTTGTTTATTCCTGTTTAGGAAAGAATCACTTGCCTGATGTTTGGAAGTGAGTGGAAGTATGGCAATGAATGGCAGTGGTAAAGCACAATGCACTGATTCTATTCCCGTAAATGTACATTTATGGGTCTAGGTATGAAGCCCCTAACTCCACCTTGTGCCTATTTCTCAGTTTCATAGTCACTTTCTTAACTTAAAGAGCTGGCAAAGGAGCAAATAGTTAATGAAGACAATCACAAAGTAATTTTTCCAATAAATACTTTAATGAGAACTGAGGTCTGTAACATTCACAGCTTAACTGCTCTGGCCTATGCCTTCTGCTCTAACCCACATCTGGGGCTACCAACTACATTTAACCCACATTTGAAAGACAACCATCCTGAAAATTATCCATCAGTGTCCATCTTCATAGAAGATACCAGTCTGGGGCCAGAGTCTCAACGTTAACACTTCCTTCTGGGAAAAGTTAACATGGTAACACAAACACATAAACATTAGCGAACCACTGTATTGTTCTTCAATCAGGAAGCCCTTGGGGGGCCACAGGTTTAGCAAACACTTGAAACATTTTCAAAATACATTAGAACACAGGAAAAAAGGGGGCAGGGAGTACAAAGATTGGCGGGCCTGGGCTCACACGTGATTCACTCCTTAGATTTGAAGCCTCTTGAGCTGCTCATACGTAATAAAAAACTGAGGAGGAAGTCATGGAAGATCACTGGATTGATATCAAAAGACAAACCCAGTTCTAAAATCATATACTGCATTCTCTTAAATAGGTATTTAGTCTGGGCTATTCTGTGCTCGTTTAAAAGTCTTTTTTAAAAACAACATCTGTCTTATAACAATTAGAAAACAAAATACTGTCAAATCAATCATGCATCGAGTACCCACCATGAGCCCACTATGATCACTGGTGTTCAGCAATATCAACAGATTAAAACTCCAATATACTTATAGTCTTCAGGGGCAAGCAGGGCATATATACACAAAAATAAATTAGAACATCAGTGACACCATATATAACTCAGTGTTAGAGTAACTGTTAGAGACATTAGGTGATCAGAGCAATTCCAAGGAGGAAGACATATCCTATCTCTCAACCTACAGGGCAAGGAACAAATGTTTCATTACTTTTCAACACTGCAGTGCTCACCACTACACACATAACCATGTGCAGTATCCAATACACGGCTCCATGCATAGGAGGCACTCAAACACAGTTAAAGGGGGCAGAGTCTCCTATGAGGAAGAAGCCCAATTTGCTCTGGATTCCTTCACCTTATGCTTCCTGTCTGGTTATTATTTCTCAGTTATTTCAGTCGTACAGTGAGAGGCAGGAAATAAGAACCACCTCAACATAGGCTTTCCTATTGGCACTTCCCCCATCATGCCTTCCAAAAACTTCATAGCCCCTTCTGACTGCCTATGTTGGTTGTTCTCTTGTTTTAAAGAGGAAAATTTAGCACATCTTTTCTACCCCCTTTAGTTTGTATTAGCCTCCAATTGAAAGCTGTTTCTCTTCTATCCTCAATGGTTACAATGAGGGAAGTTGAGTTTTTCATTTGCCTAAAGGTTTCAATAATCAAAATTTGCTTCACATGGCCTAGAATTACCTGGGAGCTTAAAACATTTGCTTTCATTTTCATGTTCTAAAAGGATACAATGATGTTCCAGGGTCCAAGTCGAAGCCAGTTTGGCCAAAATCCTTTATAGAGTGCAAAAAAGCCCTCATGTTTCCACATCTGGGAAAAAGAGACAACCAAAAAATACAGTGAGTTACTCTTTCTCTTCATTTGGCAATCGTTTTTACTTTAGCACTCATCTTCCACTCTCACCCCACCACCACTACCCCTAGCCCTCACCCTAGCAATTTGTAACTCCATGAGTGGTCTTTTTTCTAAACATACACATTTCGAATTCATATGTAGTCTAAATCCATCCACTCATTTGTTCAACAAATATTTACTAGGCACCTATATGCAAGGTACCTTTCCCAATGCTGGAAAGATAATAGTGAATAAGACAGAGAAAGTGTCTGTGGTAGCCAGCCTCCAAGATGGCCCTAGATGATCCCTGTTGTTGTTGTTGTTGTTGTTATGTGCCCTTGAGTCAGACCTGATCCTTACCTCTAGTAATTCATGCCCTTGTGTGGCCCCTTCCACAATATATCAGGATTGTTCTATGTGACCAACAGAGTATGACAGTAGTAAGCATATCCCACTGCCAATGTGAGGGTATAAAAGACATTTTACATATAATAATGCTGCTGGCTTGTTCTCTCTTAGATCACTCACTCTGGGGGAAGTTGTCATGTCATAAGGAGAGGACCACGTGATGAACAGAGGACTCCAGAGAGCAGCCGGTGAGGAACGCAGGGCCTTCTGCTAATAGTCACTTGAGTGAGCTTAGAAGCATATTTCCCAGCTCCCGTCAAGCATTCAGACCGTGGCCCTGGCTGACTTCTGGATTGAAACCTCATGAGAAAGCCCAAGCCAGAGCCACCCAGCTAAGCCACTCCTGAATTCATGATCCACAGAAAATTTGAAATAATAAATGTTTGCTTTACAGTACTGATTCTAGGGTAATTTGTTACATAGCAATAGATGACTCATACAATAACTGCCCTCATAGAGTTTACATTCTAGTGGGGCTGACAAACAATAAATACACAAATAGACATATATTATATCTAGTAATAATTAGTACTAAGAAGAAAACCAAAGCAGAGTAAGGAAACAGTTGGGCAGGTTACTCATTTTCTGAGTCTGTCTCATCACTGTAAATTCTATGCTTGTTTTCTCTTTATATACACCAACTGAATGGTTATGAGAGTTAAATGATAAATTGTGTATATCAAAGGTCATAAACCAGTCATGTGTGCTGAATTCAACCAGTAGAAACAGTCCATATATAACAGACAGATATCTGTTAACTAACTATTACTTTTTAGGCACTTAAAAATGCTATTTTGCCTTTTCACTGGTAAAGCAAAACCTACCACTAGACTAAAAACTGGATCTAGTCAGATAAAAAAATAATATGAAAGATAGGTTTGTTAAATATCCCTTATCCTAAATACTTGTAGGCAGCTCTGGTAGCGTAGTGCCTAAGGCATTTGACTGCTAACCAGAAGGCTGGCAGTTCAAACCCACCAGCCACTCCTTGGAATAAAGGTTGGGCAATCTACTTCTGTAGTGATACTGCCTCGGAAACCCAAGGAGGGGTTGCTATGAGTCAGGTCTGACTCGATGGCATAGAACAACCACAGATACTTGTAAATATCCCTTATTTCATTCCCCAAATTGAGAACACTAGACATAATTATCATTATTCACCACTTCTTTGGACCAAATAGCAGTAAGGGCAATATTTATATATTAAAAAAAATAGTGGTAATATGTTTTCCCCAACGGATCTTCAATAAATGCTGAAGGTCTCAGACCCAACTGTTTTGCAAAAATTATCAACACCAGCCAAAATAAAACCTAGATGTGGAAAACAACATAGAATCATAGACTACAAGAGACTTTATGGATATAATCCAACCCCCCATCTCTCACCTGTACTACCACAATAGCCTCCTAATTAGTCTACAATCTCCATTTAGAAGCCAGACAATCTTTTAAAATCACAATCAACCATTTTTGAATTATCTTCAAAGTATCTTCAAAAATTACTTGCACACTATATTAATGATATTGTTTCATAATTTCCACATTCTGTGGGATCACCTTTCTTTGGAATGGGTACAAATATGGATCTCTTCCAGTTAGTTGGCCATGTAGCTGTCTTCCAAATCTCTTGGCATAGCTGAGTGAGTGCCTCCAGCACAACATCTGTTTGTTGAAACATCTCAGTGGGTATACTGTCAATTTCTGGAGCCTTGTTTTTTGCCACTTCCTTTAGTGCAGCTTCGACTTCTTCCTTCAATATCATTGGTTCTTGATCATGTGCCACCTCCTGAGATGGATGAACATCAACCCATTGTTTTTGGTACCGTGACTCTGTGTATTCCTTCCATCTTCTTTTGATACTTCCTGCATCATTCAATATATTGCCCATAGAATCTTTCAATATTGCAACCCGAGGCTTAAATTTTTTCCTCTAAATAAATAAATTTTTTCCTCAGTTCTTTCGGCTTGAGAAATGCTGAGCGTGTTCTTCCCTTTTGGTTTTCTAACTCCAGGTCTTTGCACATTTCATTATAATAACTGACTTTGTCTTCTTGAGCTGCTCGTTGAAATCTTCTGTTTAACTCTTTTAGCTTGTCATTTCTTCCATTTGCTTTAGCTACTCTCCATTCAAGAGCAAGTTCCACAGTCTCTTCTGACACCAAATGAAACCACTGAGAAAATCATCGAAGATTTGTTGGAAAAGAATTTTCCTGGTATAATGAAAGATGAGAATATATCCATTCAGGAAGTCCAACGAACCCCAAACAGGATACACCCCAAAAGAAAATTACCAAGACATATCATCACCAAACTCACCAAAACTAAAGACAAAGAAATAATCCTGAGAGCAGCACAGGAAAAACAAAAAGTTACCTACAAGGGGTAACCAATAAGACTAAGCTCAGATTTCTTGGCAGAAACCATGCAGGCAAGAAGACAATGGGATGGTATAGATAAAACCCTGAAAGAGAAAAATCTCCAACCAAGAATTTTCTACCCAGAAAAATTGTCCCTCAAATATGATGGTGAAACGAGGACATTTCCAGATAAGTAGAAATTAAGGGAATTTGTTAAAACCAGACCAACCTTACAAGAGATACTAAAGGGAGTCCTTTGGACAGAGAAACAACAATAGCCAACAACAACTGACCATTACCACACATGATAATATAACCCAGAAACCAACCCAGCTATGGAAGTATCCAAAGTAAATAAGCCTACAAGATTGTAAACAAGGAACTAGAGACATAAATTGATAAATGAGGACAACTACAAACCAAAAAGAGGGGAAAAACTCTGTAGTTACAGAACTTCTAGATGGTAAGGAAGTCAAGACAATTATAAGATAGAACGGACTGTTCTAAACTTGGGAAGAAAACTATAAATCACAGGATAACCTCAAAGAAAAATGATAAACCTTCACGTCAAAAAAGAGGACCAGCATAAATATTCACCAAATACTAAAACAATAGCAATGAAGGAAATGATAACACGATTCATAAACAAAATTAGCTCTGCATAGAAAATTATATGGAACAAAGAAATTGACACCATGAAAAAGCACATAACAAAAATGACAGCAACAAATTCATATTTGCCGATATTACATATCTGGCAAGGGACTTATCTCTAAGATTTATATAATGGAAGAGTGGATGACCAAACTATGGTACACACACATAATGGA
>NW_006922125.1:1326318-1337144 GCF_000298275.1 Orycteropus afer afer
GTTCAAACCCACCAGCCATTCCTTGGAAGGAAGACTGGGCAATCTACTTCCATAGAGATACCGCCTCAGAAACCCAAGGAGGGGTCACTATGAGTCAGATTAGACTTGACAGCAGTGAGTTTGGTTTGGGTTTTTTGGAAGAGCCTTCTAATCAGTTTCCCCATCTCTAGGCCAGTGGTTCTCAAAGTGTAGTCCCCAGATTACTACCATCAGTATTGCCTGGGAAAGTGGGGAAAGGCAAATTCTCAAGTTCCAATCCTGACCCACTTAATCAAAATCTCGGGGCCCACCATTTGCATTTTAAAAAGCCCTCAAAGTGTTTCTAATACATGCCAGAGTTTAAGAACCACTGCTGTAGGTTTATCCCTGTAGGTGAGCAGTTATCAACCTTAAGTGAACATTGCAACCACCTGTTGTTGTTGTTGTTGTTATGTGCCGTCGAGTCAGACCCAACTCATAGCAACCCCTCCTTGGGTTGCCGAGACAGTATCACTACGGAAGTAGATTGCCCAACCTTTCACCGTGCAACCACCTAGGGAGCTTTAAAAATACTAATACCTGGCCTAAGAGGTTCTCAATTAATTGGTCTAAGGCAGACAAGGGAGCTGTAAAAGTTCCCCAGGTGGTGCACCCAAGGCTGAGAATCACTGTCTTAGCACCATTCTCTACAACTCCAGACTGATCTATTTAAAATGCAAATCTGACCTGACTAAAATCTTTCATTAGCTTTCCATCAATTAAAAAATAAAAAAAAGAGTCCAAGTACCTCAGCATGTTATTGTTGTTAGGTGCCATGGAGTCAGCTCTGAGTCATAGTGACCCTGTGTACAATAGAACGAAACACTGCCCAGTCCTGCGCCATCCTCACAATCCTCTCTATGCTTGAACCCATCGCTGCAGCCACCGTGTCAATCCATCTTGTGGAGCGCCTTCCCCTTTTTTGCTGACCCTCCACTTTACCAAGCATGATATTCTTCTCCAGGGACTGGTCCCTTCTCACAACATGGCCAAAGTAAGTGAGATGAAGTCTGGCCATTTTCACTTCTAAGGAGCATTCTGGCTGGACTTTTCCAGGAAAGATTTGTTAGTTTTTCCAGGAATTCATTGTATTTTCAGTATTCTCTACCAGCACCACAATTCAAATGCATCAATTCTTCTTCAGTCTTCGTTATTCATTGTCCAGCATTCACATGCATACGAAGCTATTGAAAATACCATGGGTTGGGTCAGGCACACCTTAGTTTTTAAAGTGACATCTTTGCTCTTTGACACTTTACTAAGATTTTATGCAGCAGATTTGCCCAGTGCAAAATACACATTGTCTGATTTCTTGACTGCTGTTTCTATGGGGGTTGATTGTGAATACAAGTAAAATTAAATGCTTGACAACTTCAATCTTTTCTCCATTTATCATTGTTACTTATTGGTCCATGTGGTGGTTAAGTCTGTGTGTCAACTTGGCTGGGCCTGGTTGAGTAGCTGGGCAGCTGGATGTAGTATTCCCCATGGTAAGACTGGTAATTCACTCCATGGTGGAATCTACTGTGAGCAGCTGTGAAGCTGCCTTAGGGATGTGATCTGCTTCCTGTATATAAGGAGAAGCCTTGGGGAACGGGCTCTAGTTTATGGCACCTTGAACCCTACACGTAGCTGTGTCGTTGTTCAGCAGCCTGCCATTCTCTGCGGACCTTGGGACTTACAATGGACTTGAATTAATGGCCTGCCGTGTGGTTTGGTAACACTGGGACTGTGCCATTTTATTTGTCGACCTTGGGCTTGTTAGCCTCAGCAGCCAGTAGCTGCCTGAGTGAAGAGATGTCTCTGGCTTCAGTGTGCCAGGAGCAAGAGGCGGAGCTGAAGCCCAAAGTCAAGGGGCTTTCACACAACCCCTAGAGCCTGGCACATTGAACTCGGACTTCTAGCCTCCTGAACTGTAAGACAATAAACTCCTGTTTGTTAAGGCCATCCGATTTGTGGTATATTCTTGTCAGAATGGTACTAGGTGACCAGAACAGTCCAGTTGTCAGGATTTTTGTTTTCTTTATTTTGAGGCATAATCCATAATGAAGGCTGCAGTCTTTGATCTTCATCAGTAAGTGCTTCAAGTCATCTTCACTTTCAGCAAGCAAGGTTGTGTCATCTGCATATCACAGGCTGCTCATGAGTCTACCTCCAATCTTGATCATAGCATATAATAAGTATCCTTTATAACCTATCTAACTCTTAGCCACCAACATGAGGAAGGTGCCATAATGTAGAGGTTAAGAATGTAGTGGTGAAGCCAATGGTCTGAGTTTAAATCCCAGCTCTGCCACTTAATAGTTGTGAAACCTTGGGCAGATTAATTTCTCAGTGCTTCAAGCATCCACCTTTAATGGTGAGTAACGATGAGGATTAAACGTAAGTCACAGTAGGAGAATTCCTGATACACAACAAAGGTTGCAAAAGATGTAAACTTCCGATATTCAAAATGCCGTTATCTACGGGAACCTATCCCAAATTCTCAAATTGAGCTAAAATTTCCTCCCACAGAACCCTGATTTTATGAGTTACCAGTTTGTACTGATGATCTATTTATACACCCTATAATTTCTCTGTATCTACTATACTGGTGCCTGGTATATAATAAACAGTTGTTAAACTAAACTAGTAACAGCAAAGAAACCATATGGAAATGATTTTTTTAGCCTGTTATTTTTTTGAGCAGTGATTATATAATACATTTAAGATATTCAGCTTCCTACACACCAGGGCTTCGAATAGGTTCATTCTGGTTTGCCTCTTCCCTCCTTTCCTCAAAGAATTTGCCTTTCCACCCTAGATACACTGCATCAGAATCTACATTTTAACAAGATCCCAGGGGTGATTCTTATGTATACATAAAAAGATCTATAAGAATCACCTAGAGATCTTGTTGAAATGTAGATTCTAATTCAGTATATTTGGGGTGGAAAGGCAAATTCTTAGCAGTGGGTTGAACCAGAATGAACCAGTTGGAAGCCCTGCTACAAACATAACATAGCAGAAACTTTCAAAGCAAGGTGTGAATAACAGCACAACAACCTTGAGTGGAAAACAATACTAGGTTTTCTATTATAGAGTCGCTGGTCTGAAGTAGGCAAATACAGGATCTACTAAGTCTTTCTGTTGATAATTCTACAAGATCCTATTAACAAAAGTATCCTGCCTTCCCAAGCATTCCATTTGCAATAACAACGTTAAGGACCATTGGTGCATCAGCAAATTGCCAAGCCAACAGCTTTTCTGCTTGTGAATAACTCTGAGAGGCTACTGAAAACACACAAAATGATTCTTCCATCTTCAGAATGATTTGTAGCGATTATGGACTGAAAAGTCTGAGACATAGAAGAAAACAAAAAATCCAACCCAAGTCCATAGCATGCATACCTTTAAAATTCCATCCAAAGTGCCTTTGTAGAGGTCCACGTGTCCCACAATTGCCCTCTGGTTCATCATGCGAGTTCTCACCACATCAACTGGGTTAGAGGCCAGAGCCCCAGCCAAGCCACATGTAAAGCTGGAACTAAAGATGAAAACTTTAAGAAGATAGATTTCTCCCACTTCCCCCACCCCACCTACTGAAAAAGAAATTAGGCCAAATGTAAATAAATGCATAGTTACTCAGACCCATCAGATAAAACCTGGCACTTGCTCTTTCTTTATAACCTAAAGAGGAAAGAAGTCTTTTCTAAAGAGACACTATTCAAAAGTTTTCCCCTTCACTTTTCAGTAAGAAACTCACTTTATAAGCCTAACAAGATCTTCAAGCAGGAAGTGTCAGACATCATCTCTTAAATACACACATTTTTCAAAGCACAGCATCATATGCCAAATGCATTTGAAAATTAAAATACCAGTAAGGTTGCAAAAGGAATAAAATGTAGTATGGTTTAGTTTTATGGGCCCTACAATGTTTCACTATTTTTTCTGATTCCCATTGAGAAAAGTTTCTTTTCAGATCCAAAATAAGGCCAAAGCAAATAAAAGATGTGTTTATTAGATATATAGAGACTGTGAATAAATAGGTACAAATCCTACAGACATCTGGTAAGCTGCTGCATTACATGCTGCCCTTAAGTACTAAAGTGTCCATAGCATCCAGGGCCTCTGAAATGCACATCTGTCAGAGGACTGAAATTCTGGTAATAGGAGAGACGGGGTATTTAGGGCAGAAATACCATTCATCAATTTCACATGCAGCCTTCAGCAAAAGAGGCTTTTTGTGCTCAACATGCTGAAAATATAGAATTTTACTTACACAAAGTGGGTTAAAATTGTGTCTCCCAACATCCCTGACAATATTAAATGCTTTTTTGTAATATCATAGACTGGAAGTTCTACTCCCACAACAATGGCAGCACGCTGCGCAGTTGGGACGACACCCTATAAAACAAAATTGACAACAGACATCAAAGAAATACACAAGTAGTGACATAAACCTGAAAGTCAAAAACATAGGTCAGAAGTTGAAAATCACCAGAAAAATCCAAGTGTGAAGTACAGAGGTCATGCTGTCAAATCAGTGGTTAATTCTAGGACACTTAAAAATTCCCAATTCATGTAACCTGTTGCTGTCCAGCTGATTCCAGTTCATGGCAACTCATAGTGTATTGGAGCAGAACTGCACTCTACAGGATTTTCAATGGCTGTAATCTTACGGCAGCAGATCACTGGGCCTTCTTTCTGCAGCACCACTGGGTGGATTTGAACCATCAACCTTTTGTTAGTCAAGCCCAAACTTACTGTACTAAAAATAAAATCATGGGCAGCGCCCAAAGCACAAAAAATACAAGAAAAAAATTGATCAACTAGGCTCCATCAAAATAAAAATCCTTCGTGATTCAAAGAATACCATCAGAAAAATAAGACAACCCACAAGATAGGAGCAAATATGTGTAAATCGTCTATCTGGTAAGTATCTAGTATCCAGAATATATAAAGAACCCTTACAGCTCAGTTATAAAAAAAGATAAACAATCCAATTAAACAATGGGCAAAGAATCTGAATAGACATTTCCCCAAAGAAGATACACAAATGGTAAATAAGCACATTAAAAGATGCTCTATATCATCAGTCACCAAACCAAAAAAACCAAACGCACTGCCATCGAGTTGATCCAACTCATAGCGACCCTCCCTTGGGTTTCCAAGGTGGTATCACTACAGAAGTAGATTGCCCAATCTTCCTTCTGAGTAGTGGCTGGTGGGTTTGAACCGCCAACCTTCTGGTTAGCAGTCAAATGCCTTAGGCACTACACCACCAGAGCTCCCCATTTGTCACTGTTGTTGTTGTTGTTATGTGCCATTGAGTTGGACCCGACTCATAGCGACCCCTCTTTGGGTTTTTGAGGCAGTATCACTACGGAAGTAGATTGCCCAACCTTCTGTCCAAGGAGGGGCTGGTGGGTTTGAACCACCAGCCTTCTCGTTAGCAGTCAAATGCCTTAGGCACTACACCACCAGAGCTCCCTATTTGTCACTAGGCAAATGTAAATCAAAACCACAGTGAGATCCCACTTTACATACACTAGGTTGGCTATAATAATAAGAAGAAACCAATAACAAGTGTTGGTGAGGATGTACAGAAATTAGAATCCTTATACACTGCTAAGGAGCTCTGGTAGCGTAGTGCCTAAGGCACTTGACTGCTAACCAGAAGGGTGGCAGTTCAAACCTACCAGTCACTCCTCGGAAGGAAGATGGGGCAATCTACTTTCATAGTGATACTGTCTTGGAAACCCAAGGAGGGGTCACTATGGTCGGGTCTGACTCGACAGCACATAACAACAACAACATACACTGCTAGTAGGAATGTAAAATAGTACAGCCACTGTGGTTGTTTATCAAAACATTAAACAGTGTAAAATGGTGGGAGCAGTAGTCATAGCATCAGAACCTAACTTCACGAGGGGGAATGATGAAAATTAAGATCAGCCCAAGGCTGATCTCTATGAGGCAGAGGTCAGACATACCTCCACTTGCCAAACCTTTTTGGCAATTCTGACACCATCCATCTCTCCCTCAGTTTCTCTGTTTCTCTGTTTCTCTGCTGGGTTTGATAATCTGTTGCAATGGCCAAACAGAATTCACAGACCATATTTACAGTTAAGTGATTTATTAAGGAACAGGGTACAACTCCTAGCTCAGGAATCAGGATTAGGAAGCATGTAGGCAGTCTCCCATCTTCAGTGCAAGACAGCTCTCTCAGCTCCTCTGGGCCCCCTTAGGACATGCTCCTCTAGGCCCTGCTGTCGTCACTGCCAACTCTGCTACTGGGCCCCATATGAGCCTATCACTACTGGTTCTGTTGCTGGGGCCCCTCTGGGCCTATTGCTGCTGGTTCTGCTATTAGGCCTCTTGCAAGCCTCTCACTGTCTTCAGTGTTACAGCCCTTGACTGGTGTTACAGCTCTTTTCAGAGGTTCCTTGCCTCTTCTCTCTCTCTGCTGCTTCTCTTCTTGCTTCTGTCAGCTCTAACCTCTGCAGGGCTGGCTATGCATGTGCATACACATGCATGCATGTTTGTGCACGCACGCACACAGCCCCCCCTTGTCAATTTCAAGACATGGCCCCTCCCAGCAGGGCCACAAACTGACCAATCATCTCTCAGTAGGCCACAGATACTTCATTTGCATAGTAGGCGTGGCTGGGCTATAATCCACCCCATAGGCATAGTTTATTGACCAATCCCTGCAAGCTGTATACCAATCACAGGGCAGGCTGCCACCCAGAACCAAATAAATTTATAAAACCAAGTTGTTTATAATCCAGGAAATGTCAATCAACCTAAACCAAAGTAACAAACCCTCTAGGGTAGAAAACTAGGGCAAAGGTAACTGTTCTGGTTACCTAGTACCACTCTGACAAGAATATACCACAAATGGGATGGCCTTAACAAATAGGAGTTTATTCCTACAATTTGGAGGCTTTAAGTCCAATTTCCAAGTGCCCCTCAACCTTGAGTTGTAGCTCTGCCTCCTGCTCCCGGCCCACTGAAACTAGAGGCATCTCTTCACTCAGGCAGCTACTGGCTGCTGAGGCTAACAAACCGAAGGTTAACAAGTAAAAAGGCACAGTCTCGATGTTACCAAACCACACGGCAGGCCATTAATTCAAGTCCATTTTAAGTCCCAAGGTCGGCAGAGCATGGCAGGCTGCTGAACGATGACATGGCTACATGCAGGGTCCAAGTCTACCACTATGCTAGAGACCATTCCCCAAGGCTTCTGCTTATATACAGGAAGCAGACCACATTCCCTAAGGCAGCTACTCAACTGCTCACAGTAGATTCCACCATGGAGTTGATTACTAGTCTCATCATGGGGAATACTACATCCAGTTGCACAGCCACTCAACCAGGCCAAGCCAAGTTGACACACAAACTGAACTACCACAGTAACTCCTCAGGACTTAGAGAAAAATCTCTCAAGCTATTTTTCCAAAGAACCAAGGCAAAAGGCCACATAAAGTAACTCATTTCACCACACAGAGTTACCATACGACCCAGCAGTTCTACATCCAAGAGAACTGAAAACATATTCACATAAAAACTTATACATGAATATCCACAGCAGAATTATTCATCATAACCAAAAAGCATAAACAAATCAAATGTATATCAACAGATCAATGGATAAACAAAGTGTGGTATATCCATAGAATGGAATATTAATCACCCATAAAAAGAATGGTACAGTGAATTACTTGGTATGTCCCTTCTAGCCATGGTCTTTGTGACTCCCACCAGATGACTGTTTGGGACTACGCAAATATGAGGTGCTTGTGGCCCACCAAAGGGATTGGAGAATTTGCTAATACTATAAATTATGTACATGGCACCTTTGTGGGGGTGGGACCACGCCAGTAAGGGGTATGGAACCCTAACGTGGGGATTGGTCAGTTTTACAATCTCACTAGGTTTAAAATGAGCCATCCCAGAAAGGGAGTTCTCACTACCATCAAGAAAGAAGAGCCAGGAGAGGAGCACATCCTTTGGATCTGAGATCCCTGCCCTGAACTTCCTCAGTCCAGGAGACTGAGAGCTGTGGCACCAAAATGGCAAGAAGCAGCAGCAGAGAAATAGCAGCAACAGAACCAAGAGATTGGCATGAGACAGAGAGCAGCAGGCTTCCTGGCCCACAGAACAAGAATGTTAAGTGCCTTCAGGAAGGAGGTTTAATGTGCAGTGGGATGCCTCTCTAGGCACCTATCTGCAAAGCTAAAAGAGTTTTGTAACACTTCCCCGAGCAGGGCAGGGGCCAAGGCCAGAGAGAAGTGTGCCTACAGCACAGCTGAGAAGAAGCTGTGCTGATCGAAGAACTCTACCTGAATTCTGATCCTGAATTGTAACCTGCTACTTTCCTAATAAACCCCATAATTGTGAGTTTTGTCTATGAGTTCTGTGTGGCCACTGCAATGAAGTACTGAATCCAGCAGAAAAGAACACAGTGCAGTGGGTAAAGAATGTCAGAATTGGTAAAAAGGTTGGAGGGTAGAGGCATGTCTGACCTCTGCCTCATAGGAATCAGCCTTGAACCATTAATGTTCATCTTGATCTCCTCCTTCCTTGTGAAGTTAGAGGTCAGATGCTGCCCCCACACCCTTTTTGCAAGAAAGAATGCAATAACTGATATATGCTACCACATGGATGAACCTTGAAAAGCCTAAGTGAAAGAAAACCAAACCAAACCACTACCATCGAGTCGATTCTGACTTACAGTGAGCCCTTCTTGGGTTTCCAAGGTGGTATCTCTACAGGAGTAGATTGCCCAATCTTTCTTCTAAAGAGTGGCTGGTGGGTTTGAACCACCAGCCTTCTGATTAGCAGTAAAATGCCTTTGGCATTACGCCACCAGAGCTCCTGGTGAAAGAAGGAAGTTACAAAAGGCCACATACCATGTATGTGGTTCCATATGTATGAAATGTCTAGAACAGGCAAATCTAGAAGCAGAAAGTAGACTGGTAGTTGCCTAGGAATGGGAGGGTTGGGGAGAAATGAGAACTGCTAATGGGTAGCTCTGGTAGCATAGTGCCTAAGGCACTTGACTGCTAACCAGAAGGCTGGCAGTTCAAAACCACCAGCCACTCCTCAGAAGGAAGATGGGGCAATCTACTTCCGTAGTGATTGATACTGCCTCGGAAACCCAAGGAGGGGTCGCTATGAGTCCGGTCCGACGCGACGGCACATAACAACAACAACAACAACAATGGGTGTAGGGTTTCTTTTGGGGATGATGAAAATGTTCTAAACTTAGTGGTTGTACAACTCTGTGACTATACTAAAACCCACTGAATTATGCACTTTAAATGCTTTCTAAAAAAGCAAACTAAATCTTATGGTAAGTGAATTCTATCTCAATAAAGATGTTATTTAAAAAAATAAAATCAAGAAACAAAAATTAGGGAGAGGAAAGCTTCCAAGTTTATATCACAGAAGTTCAGGATGGCCAGAAAGGACACATACTAGGATGGCAGCACAGGTATGAAGCAGTTAAGGAGAAGAGCAAGATGAAGTGGTACTTCTCTTCCATGACCTCACGTGGTAGTATTAGCAGTGTTTCACTCAAAGCACAATATGACAGTCAATGCTCACGTTACAACACAGGGTTACCAGGGCACTAAAAATCATGGTTTTGAACAATATTGATGACACAAGAAAGTAATAATGCTATAATATTAAATAAGGCAAGATATAAAATTACATATAGTATTATTCTAAGTGTAGGGGGGAAAGTATACATATATGTCATAGATTAAATTGTGTCCCCAGAAACATGTGCCAATTTGGCTGGGCCATGATTCTCAGTGGTTTGGCAGTTATGTCATGATGTAACAAAGCAGTTATATATGATTCCCCATGATGTGCTCTGATGTGATAAAGTAATTAGTTACAAGAGGATCAGGGTGGGATGCACACCTTTAATTTTATCACAACCCTGAGCCCTGGGGACTTTCCCTGGGGTGTAGCCTACAACATCTTTCATCTTACAAAAGATAAAAGGAGAGAGGAGCTAGCAGGGGTGGGTGTGGGGGTGGTGGACCTACTGCCACCAAGAAAGAAGACCTAGGAGCGTTGCCTGTCCTTTGGACCCAGAGTCCCCGCTGTGGGTTCCTCCTAGGACCAAGAGACAGAGAGAGGCTTCCCCTAGAGCCAGTGCTCTGAATTTGGACTTCTAGACACCTAAACTGTGAAAGAATAAATTAGTTTGTTAAAGCCATCCACTAGTGTTATTTCTGTTACAGCAGCACTGGAGAACGAAGACAACATATATACCATGTTTTTTGCAAATATCAATAACATGCCTATAGATATTATGTGCATACCATGCTTACGAAGATAATGTGCAAGGGGGGTCGGTTAGCACAAAACGTATAACACACACAGCTGCCTAAAAATGATATATGTGTATATATGTATGTGTACATGTATACATATTACATATATACACACACATGCAAACTTTAAAAAGGATAAGAAGGAAATATATCAAAATATTTTCTTCATCTGGGGTTAGGATAAGGAGCTCTGTTGGCGTAGTGCCTAAGGCATTTGATTGCTAACCAGAAGGTTGGCAGTTCAAACCCACCAGCCACTCCCATGGAAGGAAGACTGGGCAATCTACTCCATAAAGATTCACCGCCTCAGAAACCCAAAGGGGGTCACTATGAGTTGGAATCAACTCGATGGCAGTAAGCTTGGTTTTGGTTTGGGGTTAAGATAGTATGTAAGTTAATTGGTAGCATAGTGGCTAAGGCACTTGACTGCTAACCAGAAGGCTGGGGGTTCAAACCCACCAGCCACTCCTC
>NW_006922125.1:1337244-1342441 GCF_000298275.1 Orycteropus afer afer
GGAAGGAAGATGGGGCAATCTACTTCCGTAGTGATACTGCCTCGGAAACCCAAGGAGGGGTCTCTATGAGTCGGGTCCGACTTGATAGCACATAACAACATAGTTTAAAAAATTTTTCACTATGTTTTACTTTCATAATTATGTTTAAATGTCTTTTAAAATTGAAAATAACATACCATGGAGACAATTGCTTTCTGGGATAACTTATTTTAAAGTGTTCAATTATCTCTAAATTCTCAAAATCAATTTATAAAGGGAAGGTGATGCAGCTGTGTTGTCATCCCCCTGCTCATCAAGAGAGAGCCTTGATTCTACTCATCTGGCTGGCTGGTCGAATAGTTCCTTCCTTCCTGACTCCCTGCTTCACTCTGTTAAAAAGGATGACCTTCAGACAAGATTGTATTTGGTGAAGAGTAAGGCTGCAAACTGGAGCCCACAGGCTGAAATTAGGCCACAGACATGTTCTGTGTGACCCACAGTGTCTTTAGAAGGCTGAATTAGTTGTCAACATGTAAACAAATCAGGGTATCTCATATAGAAATGCATATGTCCACCTTCTCTTGAGAATCCAGAAAATTTGGCAATACAGGGTTTATAGCAGTACATGGCAGCAATGGGCTAGAGCTGAGGAGCAGCTGTCCCCTTTAAACAGAACGTATGCACTCTGGTTCACCATGGTCCCGACTACTTTGATGTGTCCCCAACTCAGAGACGAGTGCCACTTTACCCATTGTTATTATATTCATGTGGTTTTTCTTACAATGGAGTTAGGAAGAAAGTAAAATGTCTTCAGTATTCACGTTATAATCAAAGCATGAAAATAAAATATAGACTGGGAGGACCATGTGTTTGAAGAATAATGCACCATATTTCCTTGTTGAAATAAAATATATTCCTGTGTTTTCAATATGCAAACAAAATATGTCTGTGTCTAAAGAATACATAATGCAATGTACTTCAATTCTTTATGTTCTGTGCCGGGATCATGTAGGTAGTCAAGTATAAAAGTAGCTACAGTCCTCTAAAAAAGTTTTAATTCTATTTATTGCTCTGTCTTTCATAAACATTGGTTTATAAAATGTTCTAGTTAATTCCATTTTCTGGTTCTGAATTAAACTAATCAAGAAACTATACTCTGCTGTTATCACAAAGCAAACCTCAAGGATCGTTAATGGACCATAACGTGAAAAGTTATTAGGGAGCAGGATATGTGCATGTTGCCTGAATACCACCCCACAGACTACTTGCTAATGCAAAGGGCAAGAGATAGCTTTCACAATGGAGAGTCTAGTGGACATCACCTTATCAAGTAATCAAATTTGGTGCCATTAATCGTGGGACAGCCTAACATTATGTGCTTCTTTCTGTGATGCTATATGAAGAAAACAGTATCACCCATGAAGCTCTACCAAAAATGTTCAACATGAATCTCATTAATTTTCAGCAAACCTAACTTCCAGATTACAGGAAAAACAGGGAATAAAGGAGAAAGTTAAAAACCATGAAGAAACATTCTATAAGACAACTGGACTGACCTGGTCTCATCTATAGAGGAAATGTGAATATGGACTGGATATTGAATATGAGGGGTTTATTGTTCATTGTCTTAGATGTGATAATGGTACTGTGATTATGTAGAAAAATGTCCTTATTATGAGGAAAAAAGAGAGGGAAAAATATAGATATAAAAAAGCAAATATGGCAAAACTTTAATAGTTATTTAATCCAGGTGATGCATATATCCAAAAAAATCCAAACTCACTGCCGTCGAGTCGTTTCCAACTCATAGCAACCCTCCTTGGGTTTCTGAGGCGGTATCTTTACGGAAGTAGATTGCCTAATCTTCCTTCCCAGGAGTGGCTGGTGGGTTTGAACCACAAGCCTTCTGGTTAGCAGTCAAATGCCTTAGGCACTATGCTACCAGAGCTCCTGTGCTCATTATTCTATTCTTTCAACTTTTCTCTGTGTTATAAAATTCATATAAGAAGTTGGGGGAAATTAAAAAGGAAGGAAAAAAAGCTCTCCTGTATTTAAAAGTCTATTAAAGGGTTTCCTATTCCACTCTGTCTGCTTATTTCCCTACTAGTCTTATTTAGTATGTTAAGTGATTAAAACAGGATAAAAAGTAATAAGAAGCAAAAACAAAAACAAACAAACAAAAAAATGCAACCACTGCTGTGGAGTCAGATCCGACTCACAGCGACCCCTCCTTGGGTTTCTGAGGAAGTAGATTGCCCAACCTTCCTTCCGAGGAGTGGCTGGTGGGTTTGAACTGCCAGCCTTCTGGTTAGCAGTCAAATGCCTTAGGCACTATACTACCAGAGCTCAAAGTGATTAAAACAGGATAAAAAGTAATAAGAAGAGCAACAAAAAATCAAAGTATAGACAGAAGACTGAAAGATAATGTAACAAATGTTAACAGTGATTATCTTCAGGTGGTGAGATTATTGGATGCTCTTCTTGTTACTTTCTTGTATTTTTTCAATATTTCATAGTGTATCTTTTATTTTTTTTATAAGGTGAAAAAAAAATGTTTCAGGTAATGACGTAAGCACTACAAAGCCTTTCATAGTCATATGTTGCTGTGTTAGTATAAAACTGGCAAAAAAATATACTGAAGAACTAAATCTACTATGAAGTTGAACAAATCAAGATGGCTATGTCAAATAATTTAATTACTTCTCCCACACATACAATCCCCAAATATTAAACAGAAATAAAGACCACTGATAAACTTGGACCTTTCACTGGCGATGAGTCGTCACTGGATGCTGCAAATGGTTTAGCACTCAACTACTAGCCAAAAGACTGGTAGTTAAATTCTACCCAGAATTTCTTCAGTAGACAGGCCTGCACTCTGCTTCTGAAGGGTCACAGCCTTGACAACCCTATAGAGCGATTCTACTCTGCACACACGGGGTCACCATGAGTTGGAATCGACTCGACAGCAACTAACAACAGTAACACTGGTGATGAGGCACTCCTTACCTTACGTTTTGGGTTCCCCAAGAATCTTACCTAGTATAAGATGACAATTAACAATACAATGGCTTTATATAAAAATTATTCTTTGCAAAATCTAAGAACTGAAGAGTATAGAACAATACAAGCAAAGAGTACTCACCCTCCACAGACCCCTGGTGCCTTCTTGTTGGTATATATCAATGAAGCTGCCAATCATGCTCCCTTGGAACAAGCTTCCTTGAGCCTGCATTCGAATCTAAAATGAGAAAAGGTGAATATTTTGTTTTGACAGAGAGAACCAAAATGAGATGTTTCATTCAACTCAGTTAAAGTTAAGAATACAGTATTTGAAAACTATCAGAAAACTCAGCCTGCTGTTATGACAAAATGAATCAGATAAACTATATATATGGTAATGCCTGTCAAAGTGTATTTCTATTGGGCAATT
The DNA here is from genome assembly GCF_000298275.1 of Orycteropus afer afer. Taxonomy (NCBI): domain Eukaryota; kingdom Metazoa; phylum Chordata; class Mammalia; order Tubulidentata; family Orycteropodidae; genus Orycteropus; species Orycteropus afer. Next base: position 1,340,657 of record NW_006922125.1, read on the forward strand.
AATTTTTGACATCTTCCAGTGTAAAATATTCTATAAGAAAATGTTAATGGCTTCATAGTATTCATTAGGTGGGTGTACTATAATTTAAGTAACTGATTCTTTGTTGTTTTTGGACATTTTGGTTGTTTCTAATTTTTCACTAAACAAATCATCTTTAAATGAATTACTTTCTATCCCCAGTGAGCACTTATTCCTCCTTTTCTCCGAATATTCTTCCAACTCCAAAAATAAAGACCTTAGTATGAGGAATATGAGTCTGATGAAAATCATGCTTAAGAAAAACATCAAGGGCAGCATGTGCCCAGGGATAAAGCTCAGAAGGCATGAACGGATAGGAAAGAAGGACTTTGGAAAATAGTAACCACAGGGAGGAAGTGTGAAGAGCACTATTACATTGTGGGGACTGTAGTCAATGTCACAAAACAAAATGTGTATGAATTACTAAATGGAAAACCAATTTTCTCTGTAAACTTTCACCCAAATCACAAAAAAAAAAAATAAATAAAATAAAATAAAGGGACAGGGAAACTACAGTACTGTAAACAAAACAACCAGAACACAATTAAGAATGTGAATACATTGTGGAAAATGTAACAAATGTCACTGAACAATTTGTGAAGAAACTGTCAAATAGGAACTTAATTTGCTGTGTAAACTTTCACCAAAGACACAAGGTTCTTTTTAAAAATATCAAAATCAATGCAAATAATCTATAATGACTAAATATCAAAATTTTCACTAAAGATAGAATCTAAAAGGGCCAGGGTTAGGATGAGGTAAGGCAAGTCACACAAAATTTTTATTTTGTTCATCATGAGACTATGGAGGAGAAAAGAGTGGGAGGAGAGAAACGTTTCAGGCATAGGTAGAAAAAGAGGAACTCACAAATGAAACCAAGAAGTACGAAAAGTAGAAGAATCTAAAGATTGTGGTGTCAAAACTAAAGGAAAGCTTCAAGTAGGAGGAATTGATCACTATAGGCAGAGGTGTATCTAAGGTATGGCAGGTATGGTATGTGCCCTGGGTGCCCCTTGAAGGGAGGCGCCACTGAGCACTTTCTATTAGCCATCACAGTTTACATCACCAGCTGTGAGAGGTCATTCAGCAAGTTAAAACTAATACTTTTATAATTGAGAGCCAGGGATGGATTACTCAATAAACAAGGTAAGCATGTGCTTAGGGCATCAACAAAATAGGGGCACCAGTTGTCCAAAGCAAAGACCCACAGATGCCAACAAGGAAAAGTGAGCAATGCAGTGGAAGAGAATTGGCAGGGCACTAAATGAAACTGACACCAGCTCCAGTGCGTGAGAATGTGCTGGCCAGAAAGAAGTTCACACAGGGTCACGAGGGTGCCCAAGTATATGGTGGTTTAAGTCTTGGGGCCCCTACTACTTCAATACTGTTTGCAATATACCACTGGCATCTGTTTCCTATGGTTCCCTCCCATGTAATGGAAACTCCTTATCTCTGAGAGCCTCTTGGAATTACGCTATTTTTTCTAATAAACAAGAGGTGGGCTACGTTCACTCAATATGCAACTGCATCCAACATGAGTGGTTAGTGGGCAAGGACAGATTATATGAATAGATAATAGGTCTCTGATCCATTTTGAGAGGCCCATCTTGTATATCCATGTCTGCTGATCCAGCAACTCCAGCCAGAAGGCCCAGCAATGCTCTGTGCCATGATACAAACACAAGGGTATGCTCTTTTTTTAAAAAAATTGTGATTTGGGTGAAGAATTACAGAGCAAATTCACTTTCCATACAGGACTTTACATAT
>NW_006922125.1:1347206-1362748 GCF_000298275.1 Orycteropus afer afer
TCATTTATAATTATAGCATTTATTATGAAACAAGCATCAGAATTAAAGTACGAATCATTTAAAGCAAAACTGATGAAAGTTAATTTTTCATTATGGGAAATGAACAAATTTTACATTGATTGCTGACACAGCTAAGTTCACTGATTCATATTCTTTGCTGTAGAATACGTGACATATTCTTTTTGTAGAAAATGTAGTACATAGTAAAAATCTTAGTATCCTGGATCCTCTAAAAATTTTATAATCCCGTTTATCTCATTCTGCTAAAATGGCATATGCCACTTTTGCATTCTGTTGCTAATATTATAGTTGCATTTAAAAAGAAGTTACATCATGGATAGCTAAGACACACAAACACATGTATCTATATAACTCACATGTCCCATTTGAATATGAGTAAGCAGAGGAAGGGGCACCACAGATTATCAATATTTAGGGCCCTCACATGCCTTAATCTGGCCCTGTTAAGAGCCCTTCCTGACTTCACAGCTTTCTTCTCTTCCTACCTCTCTCGCCCATCTACCCTCCTTTCCCACCTGGTCTTGCCCCCCATCCTCTGCTGTCCAACACGCCCTGCCCCAGGCATTTGAGGTTCCTGTTGCTCTGGCTGAGGCCTACCATCTACCCACCTCCACATCAAATGCCCTCTTTTCTCCTGAAAGGTTTCTAGATGTTAAGGCCTGTTTTTTCCTTATGTAATCTTCTTTCAAACTAGAGGGAAAAGTTATTCAAGACCAGAGAAAGGCCAAGACGCTGGTCCCCACCACCTGTTGTTTTTAAAAAAATGGTCTGTCTTCCACTCAAATGAACACTTGGGCCCCCAAGGTAATGTTTTGATTATTCGGTTAATTTTCCAAGGTGCACGATAATGGTAAATAATTAAGATGGGTGCCAGATGTTTGGGCACAGGCGCAATTTCAGTGTTTGCCATTGCTATTTTCCTTAGATACGCCTCTGACAATAGGTTAAAATGAGAACCAAAGTGCCCACTGGTCTGGATAATGTGAACATTGTTGTTGACCCTGGGTAGAGTCGTCTTAATCAAGTAGTAGGGGAGGTGAGGTTCCTTCTTAAGAAAAGACATGAGTAGTGTTTTGAGGAGGCAAGAACGTCACCAGAAGTTACTTTAGGATAGAGAAATGTGAACATATTTATAAATTGATAGAAGGTAATTGGTAGAGAGGAGACTTAGTAGTGCAGTAGTTAAGCACTTGGCTGCTAACCGAAGGTTGGTGGTTGGAACTCACTAGCCACTCTGTGGGAGAAAGATGTAGCAGTCTGCTTTGGTAAAGATTACAGCCTTAGAAACCCTATGGGGCAGTTCTACCTTGTCTACAGGGTCACTATGAGTTGAAATCAACTCAACAGCAGTGGAAGAATTCTCACCTTTCCCACGGGTGACCTGGGTGCAATTCACAGCCTGTGTACCTCACTGTACAGTCACTACCCCTCTGTCAGTGAGCCATGCTTGTAGCTATGATGTTGAACAGGTTTTAGCAGAGCTTCCAGATAAAGATGGACTAAGAAGAAAGGCATGGCAATCTACTTCCAAAAATCAGCCAGTGAAGGCTTTCTGGTCCGATAGAGCCTGGTGGAAGCCCTGAGACTGTGGCCCCTAGCTGCCCTTCAGGTCTAGAAGTGAACCCGCCCCTGTGGCTTCCTGCCAAACAAAAGACAAGCCTATGAACTGAACATTTACATTTGGTAGAAACACTCCTTGGAGAGATCAATCATGGGAGAATAGAAGGGATGTGTATGCACGGGGAGATAGCTCAGGGGGCAGGAGTGCATGGGAAAGAAGTGGGAGGGGAGCTGTTAAATTGTGGGAGATTGCAGTCAATGTCATGAGACAAAGTGTACGTGAGCTGCTGTATGGAAAATGAATTCGCTCTGTAAACTTTCACCCGAATCACAATAAAATTTTTAAAAAATCAGCCATTGAAAGCACTATGGATCATAATGGTCCAACCCACAAATGATCTTGGTGATGGCACCAGACCAGGCAGTGTTCCATTCCACCATGCATGGGGTTGCCACAAGTTAGGGGCTGACTCAGAGGCAGCTAACAACAGTAACAAGCCAGTAGAGAGGAAGAGGCTGAAGACAGACGAAAAGAGGGCAAATGACGGAGAAATGCCCCAAATGAAACGGACGTGCATGAGACCAGAATCAAGTCATGGTTCTTAAACTTGATAGTGCATCAGAGTCATCTGGAGAGCTCATCAAAACACAGACTTCTAGGGCCCATCCCACAGTTCCTGATTCAGTAGGGTGGGGCCTGAGATTTTTCATTTCTAAAAAGTTCTCAGGTAATAATTATGCTGCTGGTCTGGGGACCACTCTTGAAGAACCATTACAGTACAGACAAAGTAAGGACAGGTACAGATGTAAGTTTATAGGTGACAGGTAGAAAGGACAGGAAGTTGAGAGGTAGATGGTGAGGTCACAGCAAGTAGAGTTGTCTTCTGAAGAGTAAGAAGAACTAGTACTTATAAAGAAGGCTCCTTGAGACTGTGCCCCTTAGATACTCTTCAAGCTAAGAAATTAACTTAACTCCCATGACTCAACTGGTAATCAAATGATAGCCAGACCTATAAGGTAAACTGTAACATCAGGAGGGTATGCACTCATTATAACAATCAAGCATATAAGATTAAGAGGACAGCATTTGCCCAGGGATAGAGCTAGGAAGGTGGGAGGGGGTGGGAAGGAAGAACAAAAGGAAGGGGTGGACGCAGGGAAAAAGTGGGAAGAATGCTCTCACAGTGTGGGAGTTGCAGTAAATGTTACAAAACAGAATATGTACAGATCGTTCCATGGAAAACAAATTTTCCCTGTAAACTTTCACTCAAATCACACACACATAGCAGAAAATGAGAGAAGAGGTTAAAAAAAGAAGAAGAAGAAGAAAAAGAAGGCTTAAAGATTTAAAATGTCACAGATAGGAAAAGGAGCTGTCCAAGTATAAATAAAAGGACGGAAAAGTCCAACTGAGACTACCTTTTCCCCATTGCCATTGAGCAACTCCTAATCATAGCAATCCCACAGGACAGAAGAGAACTGCCCCATAGGGTTTGCAAAGTTGTAAATCTTTACAGAAGCAGACTGCCACATCTTTCTCCCACAGGGTGGCTGGTGGGTTCAAATCCCCAACGTTTTGGTTAGCACCCAAGTACTTAACCACCATACCACCAGAGCTCCTTGGGACTAGAAACCCTGTATTTGTACTGTCACAATCTAAGATTATGCCTTTTCCCCCAGTAGCACTCAATCCTACCTAGGTAAAAGAAAGAAAAAAGTAGATGGTAGCATTAGTTAAGAGTTGTAATTTTGTCAACAGGTCGGTCGGGCAGAAAATTAAAATGAATGGTAAAAGAGTACATTAGATGATTAAGTCTAGGATCCAGTTGGATAAGAAAGGAAGTTTTAGAGTGAAGTACTGCTATTTTATTTTATTTTATGGTCTGTACCTCCCATGTACCTCTCTATGTCTTCCTCTTCCTCAATGCCACCATATTGATCACTCACATTTGGTACACTGCCTTTCCCTTCACCTAAATCAATACTTGTCTCTACCTATCTAGCAGTGTTCACTCCCCTCTCTTCTCACCTCTGGTAACCAACAAAGAAAGTTTCCTTCCATATATAAACCTTTCCTTGACTTTTTACAATAATGACCTAATACTGTATTTGTCCTTCTGTGATTGATTTATTTCACTCAACATAATGTCCTCCAAGTTCATCAATGTTATGTGATGTTTTGTAGATTCTACATTATTCTTTAGTGTTGCATAGTATTCCATCGTATGTATGTACCATAGTTTGCTTATCCATTCTTCTGTTGATGGACACCTAGGTTGTTCCCATCTTTTTGCTATTATAAACAGTGCTGTGATGAACATGAGTATGCATATATCTGCTCTTGTCCTGGCTCTCACTTCTGCTTTCCACAGTGGTTGTACCATTTTACAGTCCCACCAGCAGTGTATGAGAGTCCCAATCTCTCCACATCCTCACCAACACTTGTTATTTTCTGTCTTGTTGAACTTTGCTATTAGTGCTGAGTTGAGATGGTATCCCACTGTTGTTTTGATTTGCATCTCTCTAATGGCTAATGATCATGAACATTTCTTCATGTGTTTTTGGCTGCCTGAATATTCTCTTTGGTGAAGTGGCTATTCATGTCTTCTGCCCATTTTTTACTTGGATTGTTTGTCTGTACTAATATTCTTGAAAAGCAATCTAACAAGTCTAAGTGTTGCAGATATTCTTATATCTTCAGATACAGTCAATTCTCTTCATAAACACTTGTTCTGTGTATCTAGAGTGATACATTCCATAGCTCAATACTCTCACATAAGTCCAGAAAGAACATTTCATATCTGTTCTCCCTGTGCCACCACTGGTTTCTTTCATTTATGTTGTTTTTCAAGTCATTCTCTCAGTTCTCAAAACTCTCTGAATTGAAATAAACTGTTGTTTCTATAGTGCTCAAATAAATAAAGCAATTGTCTTCTTACTTTTCTCTCATATTCCCCCTAAAACAACTTTTTACAATCTGGGATCTTCTCTTACTTGTTAATTATATATTTAATGCTTTTACTGAATCACAAGTTTAAATATGGATAAAATATTTACCACTGTATGAGATAAAGTAAGATAAAGATTCATAGTATGAAAACAAATGCTTCATCTTATAATATCATTTCTATGGATTTAATGGACTTCAATTAATTATTAAAGGAGGCTTCCCCAAAACTATTATTTTGACTTATCTTTTTATTTGGCACACCAGGTTCTTATACCACAGGGCAATATACCACATTAAGACTGGGAGGGGAATGTGCTTTCTTTTGCAACATGGGAAAAGAGCTAACTATTATAAACATAGATTCTTTTCAGACCAGTTTTAGGAAATATAGTGAAACCTGTGACAGTCAGAACTCAAAGAGATTGCCTTGTTTTTCTCGGTCTCACTAGTTTTCTGCCTCTGACAGGGTGCAGTCTTACCACTTTCCTATTGCTCTCTATTAGTGGAAAGTACTTGAGTTTTCCTTCTGGGAAAGGTTTCTGCCTTATACAGGTTCCAGCTTTCGCAGGTTTTACTACAGTACAAACGGAAGTCAGGGATCTGAAAATTGAATCCCTTAAAATTGCATACCCCTTGGCAAGTCTCTGAAACAACTAGATGGCAGTGAGTTCGGTTTGGAGTTTTGGTTGGCAAGTCTTTAAGAACCTACAGAGGTCTGCAGACCCCAGTTTTAAGACCACTGGTTTTGTGCATAACACAATAGATTGACTACTATTATCTGCTATCCAGCAAGTACAGTGAGAGGCAGTTTACATATATTATCTGTAATCTTTAACAACCCTATGTGATAAGTGAGGCATTATCTTCACTTTACAAATGAGGAAAATGAGGAAACCTTTGGGGATTAAATGAGTTGCCCAAGGCTTTACAGCTGGCAAGTGACAAGAGTGGGATATGAATTCAAATGTGACTCAGAGCTCGTGTCCTTTTCACATCACACTGCACACACCCACCATCAGCAGATCTTTCTTACCTTTAGTACATCGGTGGGGTTAGCTATAGTGGAAGATATCACTCCTGACACTACCCCACAGATCATATTAATTAGAAGAGTTTCATCTGTAAAAAGGGGGAAAAAAAAAACAAAACCGAAAGGTCTGTTTGTGTTAGCTTCCAGTTTCTAAGAACAGAATACTGAGCTATCAGAGGAAGGAAACCTCAGGCATAGAAAAGACTTTAGGAATGAACCACAAACCTCAGGAAAATAAATTCAAATATTGCTAGATCCCAAATCAGCACTGAAATATATAAAAATTGTTAAACAGACATCATTATTTTGAAAAAATAATGTCCCTGGGACATGTCTTATTTACTTATATAACTGCTAATATCCCACATATTTGTTATTTCCCCATTCAACCATTTCAAACATCTTTTTTTTAAAAAAAAAAAACACTTTTTCTGTCTTCTTCTGGGGAAACACCAATGCTAATGACTCAGAAACTGAATGTTAAAAGATAAATTCTTATGTCTCATAGAACAAATGGTCTAAACATTATTTTTGATTGCTTTAAATGTATCCAAGCCTCTACTGATTTACAGAAGGCTTCTGCAGTCACATGTGAAAAAGCTATCATGTGAAACAAAGTCTCCTCAGTTAGAAAAAAGAACAAAGAAACCATGGAGCATATTGTTCCAAAGCTGAAAACTCAATCTTCACCACTCCTCCTCACCATGAGGAGCCTACAAATAGAAACTAGATAAACACAAATGAAGATTCTGTGAAAGGAAATTGTTTCAGAAAGAGATGAGGGGAACCCTTCAGGCTCCTTTAAGAAGAGGCTCCAGGAAGTTGACTTAGGACAATAAAGTGATGCAAAGGACATTACCCACAGAAGGGCTCTCCAGATGTCCCAAACCATCCAGCAGCCCCAGGCCTGTAGTAAAATAACCATTTAGTATAGTATCAGGCTGGAAATGCCAAGCAGCAAATAGAGAAACACAGGATAATACTGAGTGCGGGTAAGGTGGCCACCAGTACATCGGACTCTAGACTGTAACAGCCTAACATGATTCCACCTGAGATAAGCTTATCAAAACTGGCAGCTAGAGAATCTGCTATAGTTGAAATCCTTTTGCTGATGAAGACAGCATTTGTTTCTCTGGACAAGAGTGTCCCATGGTCCCTCTGGAATGGCCAGAACCTTTTTTTTTTTTTTTAATTGATGAGAAAAGGGACAAACCTGAAGAACAGGCCCTTCAACCCATATATCACTCCTGCAAGGACTTTTCCCAAATCAGCACAAGCACATTTTGTTCTTACAATAACTGCCAGCCATCCTCAGGCACCCCGTAATGAAACTACACATGATTTCAATAATCTCTAATAACCCCTTTGAGTATCACTCCAAAAGAGAAGGAGGGGTCTATACTGACCTTCCAAACGTTCTACAAATAATCGTTTCAAGCTTTGGTAAATGCCAATTTTAATGGTGCCATATGATGCCTGTCTTAGTAAAGCAGGGGCAATTCTGCCAAAAAGAAAGAAGGAAAGAAAAGTCAATTATATTCAATATATCTTTGCAGTTTATGGATATCTAGACAGCCACTACCCACCTCATTCCACCCAACAACAGCAGGAGATACAGTTTTTCAAGCACTCATGGAACATTCACCAAGACAGACCATACCCTGGGTCATAAAACAAACCTAAATAAATTGAAAACAATTACAATCATACAGAGTATGTTCCTCAATCATAAGGGAATCAAACTAAAAATCAGTAAGAAAAACAACAGGAAGCTTCTCCAACACTTGGAAATTAAACAAGACACTTCTAAACAATCCATGGGTCAAAGAGGACAACACAAAAGAAATTAAAAAAGAAACAAGAACCAAATGAAAATGAAAATTCAACATATTAAAAAAAATGTGGAATGCAACTAAAGCAGTGCTGAGAGTGAAATTTATAGCATAAAATGCTTACATTAGAAAAGAATAAAAGTCTCAAATCAATAATCTAACTTAGTACCTTGAGAAACTAGAAAAAGGACAAAATAAGCCCAAAGTAAACAGAAGGAAATAATAAAGAGCATAAACATATAAAATTGAAAACAAGAAAATAGAGAAAAATCAATGAAACAAAAGTCTGACTCTTTGGGGAAAAAAAATCAATAAATTGGTAAACCTCTAGCAAGACTCAAAGATAAAAAGAAAGAAGACACAAATTACTAATATCAGGATATAACAGGGGCTATAAGTACAAATCCTGCAGCTATTAAAAGACAAGGGAATATTATAATTTTATGCATATAAATTCAACAACTTAAAAGAAACAGACTAATTTCTCAAAAACCACTAACTACCAAAACAAGGATGAAATAAATCATTTAAACTGTCTCACAACCATTAAAGAAATTGAATCCATAATGAAAAAACTGCCAAACGAGAAATCTCCAGGTCCAGATCATTTTACTAGGGAATTCTATCAAAAATTTGAAGATTAACACCATTCTCACACAATCTCTTCCAGAAAATAGAAGAGGGAATCCTAATACCAAATTCAGACAAAGACTACAAAAAAGAAACTTACAGACCAATATCTCTCATGACCTTAGATTCAAAAATCCTCAACAAAATATTACTAAATTGGATCCAAAACCAAACCCAACCCCCTGCTATTGAGTCCATTCAGACTTATGACAACCTCCACAGGGTTTCCAAGGCTGTCAATCTTTATGGAAGCAGACTGCCTAATCTTTCTTCCATGGAACAGCTGGTGGGTTTGAACTGCCAACCTTTTCGTTAGCAGCCCAATGCCTTAACCACAGCGCCATCAGAGCTCCTTAAATTGGATCCAGTGATGTATAAAAATAATTATACACCATTACCCACCTCATAAGAGACTTAAAAAAAAAAAAAAACCCTCTACTTCCTAACAGTTGCTGATACATCTTTAAGTCATCAATAAGAGTTATTGGAGCCAAGATCTCAAATCCTGTTTAAATTCTGCTTACAAACTGGAGGTATTCTCACTTATACTTCCCTTGAAAGTCTTCCAAATTGTAGAACTATACTTTTGGAGTTATAAATAGGAAGTCACTGATAGCTCAAACAGTTAGGATTAAAAAGTGATGACTAAATATGCATATTCCTGATTTTATTACTTGCTATCAGAAAAAAAAATCTTGTGATTAACTACGCTGATAAAAGAACAAGGTGAGTCAGACAATCCATATATCACTGCCATTTAGCGTCAGGATGTATTATTTTATTTTTTTCCCCTACAACTATCAGAGGCTAATGTTAAAATTGATGTCCATTCTCTGAATACATAAACTGGTGGCCAAATGCAGGGGTAGCCTAGGAATCTGGCAGCAGATAAACTATAAACTGGACAATAAACCACAAAGTGATGACTAATCAAAAGATGACCAAAAATAAATAAAAAATGGCTCTTTCTCATACTACATTTTCTGTTTAAACTGCCAGAATTATTATTTGTTTAAAAAGGAAAATTTTATAAGAAGTTCAGTATCTGCCAATTCAGAAAGAATATCAAAGGAATACAGACAGTTAACTGATACTGCTATTGACAGTGGCTGTCAATGACCTTCATGATGCAATGTTATACTCCCCATTTTAAATGTATCACTTATAGCCAGATAAACACAAAATCGAAAGCTCAAGACTTGCAAGCTGGTGAAAAATAAACTGGAATGTCAATACTCAATTACAAATTCAGATGACAAATATGAAGCACACACACTGGATTATGGCTCCTTTCAAAAACATTTCTGTTCTAATTACTGCTGATAGATACTTGGTGAGGTATCTTTCCACATGTGGTCTGGTGCTACCCCATTTCATGAATCTCCTGCCCAAATAAAACTCATCTAAAACATTAAAAAAAATTCTATTCATGATATAAGGAAAAAAAGCCAATCTTACCCTGAATACAGAGCCAATACACCTTCTTCTTTATAAATTCGGAATAAGGCATGAAACATCCCTCTGTATTTTATCTCTTTGAAGCGGACATCGATGCTTTGGCCTTGAACTTGAAGTCTTGTCTTAGTAAGGTCCACAGGAAAAGTTCCTATTTAAAAACACTCATTTAGAAATATTTCCAAAGAGCAAAAGTTCAATTTTGGCTGAAGGTAAGCCAAGGAAGTCCTTTTCATACACACAGAAGAAACCTACTACAATACCACTGTCAAAGGATAAGAGTCAAGTGTGGTAAAGTGAAATGTACCATACCGTGTCTATGCAGCATGATTCAACACACAGTATAACTGAAACTGTGACATACTAAGGAACTTGAAGACCTTTAAGACTTTAAAACTTTCTAGTAATGATGATATAATTCAAAATAATTTCAATTTTGTTTATTTTCATCTGTAATGTATAATGTGGCATTTATCTGTCTCTTCTCCCCACCACCCCCAACCTCAAGTCTCTCCACCTTTCCCTCATAAAACCTCCCCAAACTTTCACAAAGATTTCGCAAGGGGTTGCTGCTCCAGCTACTATAGTATTACAAAGTTTTGCTCTGTTTTATCTATTATTAAGAAACAAAGAGTCCCCTAATACTATGGAAGATAATAGTAAAGTTCTGTTTGGCTCTACTCATCCTGGTCCCTGCGGTAATTCAGGACTAACACCAGCAGAGTGCTTGGGGTGGGAAGAATAACGTATTTCTTTAGCATGGTAAAATATACATAATATTTGCCCTGTTAGCTATTTCTAAGTGCACAATTCAGTGGCATTAATGACATTGACCATGTTATGCAACCATTGCCACTATCCATTTCCAAATTTTTGCATTACCCTAAACAGAAACTCAGTACCCCTTAAGCAAGAGCTCCCCATAGTCCCCTCTTCCCATAGTCCTTGGTTGTTGTTGTTGTTGTTGTTATGTGCCATCGAGTCAAACCCGACTCATAGCGACCCCTCCTTGGGTTTCCGAGGCAGTATCACTACAGAAGTAGGGTAGCCACTAATAAATGTTTGTTGCTATACATTTCGCTATCTTAGATATTTCATGTAAGTGGGATCCTACAATATTTGTTCCTTCATATATTACTCAGACAGCATTCTTTCAAACAGCATATTTTCACAGAACTGGGCAACATTTTGTTCCGTTATACATAAGGTCTACGTGAATCTGAAGTGACTCAATTTATCATGTATTTTTTATGTATTTCTTTAGAAACATTCTTTAAATGTACTTCTCTCATTATGTCAACACACAGAATGGTCATTACATTGATGAAATATGTTTCAAGGTCCACAAACTAACAGGATGACTATGTACCTCTGGGTACTGTTGACCCTGATTTCACAACGTCAGAGTCAAGAAAGTCAACAAAGATCAGCAGATTGTAGTCACTTATCAATAGTCTAGGAAAGAGGCAATTTGGAAGAAGAGGGGAAAATATGTAAAATATTTCCAAATTAAAATAAAATAGAGAAGGGTCTTGGTTCATGATTCACTATTCTTTTAAAATGAGTAAGAGGTTTGAAAAAAAGTTTAGATATTTACAAGGAACTTATAAACAATTTCAAAGAGGGATTACTAGTATAAAACCATAGTAGAACTCTCTGTTGTATCCAACTCCTGTATTTTCATGCATATTACTTAAGCCTGGCAAATTAACCAATCATTAGAATAACAAACATCCTAAATTTGACTTTTCTTGCTTCGACTGCTGTATCATTAGCATAGACTTTTTTTTTTTTTTTTTTTTTTTACTGTGCTTTGTGGATAGTGTGTTTTTATACCAATTGAGGGTTTGTAGCAACTCTTCATTCAGCAAGTGTATCAGGGTCATTTTTCTAACAGTACATGCCCCCTTTTTTTTTTATCTGCATCACATTTTGGTAATTCTCACAATATTTTAAACTTTTTCATAAAACTATTGTACACTTAATAGACTACCAAAAAACCCACTGCCATCGAGTTGATTCCAACTCATAGTAATACTATAGGACAGAGCAGAACTGCCCATAGGGTTTTCAAGGCAGTAAATCTTTACAGAAGCAGACTGCCTCACCCTTCTCCCTCAGAGTAGCAGGAGGGTTTGAACCACTGAATTTTTGGTTAGCAGCCCAATACTTTAACCACAATGTCATCAGAGCTCCTTCAACAGACTACAGTATAGTGTAAACATAACTTTTCTATGCACTGAGAAATAAAAAAAAAATTTGTATGACTCGTTTTATTGTAATATTCCCTTTACTGCGGTGGTCTAGAACCAAACCCATGATATCTCTGAGGTATTCTGACAGTACCTTCTCAGAAAACATTACTCGATGGCTTTGAGATAATAATTTGCGAAACAAAAAGGGTGAACTTCTTTTTACTTTTTCTCCAGTTTTCATGAAAAATAATTGCCGCGTTAGCTACCATTTATACCATAAGGAGCAGATTTGTCAATTTTCACATTCTTACCAAACTCAGCAACGATAGAGGCAAGGCCGCCATATACAAAGGGTTTCCAATTCAGACCAGACATCTCATGGCTTACAGTGGTACTTTTCTGGTGCTAAAAATAAACATAAATCAGAACAAGGCACAAAAGTGGGGAGCATTTGTTAGTGTCCGATCATATCATTCATAACAACAAAATTGGCAAATAAAAGATACAAAGGAAAAACCTCACCAATTGTGATGACACAAAATGGGGCATCCTGTTTTATGTGCTAGATAATCATGACTTTGTTCTTTACTGCCATTCTGTAGCAACAGACACGAGATTTCACTCAAAGCCCTTGCCCTTCATTCTCTACTTTTTGTCTTACCCCATCCCCACCCAAAGAGACTCAGTCCATCCAACACACTCAACTTAGACATTCAACTAGACAATTACAAGTGAAGGAACCAGGAGTTCAAATTCTATAGGCCAAGGCATCTCATAAAAGCAGTTCATAGTATTCAATTAGCTTGTTTCAGGTGCAAAGCACTAGCTCACACTCTGAGCCTTCTCCTCTCTCCACTAAACTTCAAAATTTTAGTTCATCTAGCTTCTTCTAGCTATACCCAACTCGTCCGCATTAGGAGCACTGAGCTAAGCACCTTTTCCATCTTCCTCCTAGCCACAACAGGAACGACAGCGATATGGATGATGCCTCCCTTCTCTCTGACGTTTAACATACAGCCATCTAGAGGATCTCCTTTTCCTTCTCTGGGGCCTTTTAAAACACATACATACAAATACTGTTTTTCCTTGTATGTTCTATTTAACAATATACTCTGCTCCCCTTCCCCTCTCTGACCTAGCATCTACAATCTTTTCAGCTTTTTCCTCTCTGTTTCTGACATTCCCAGCTCTTTCTCTGGTGCATTTTATTTTTCCCACAGCTCTGACCTCTAGGCCAGTGGTTTTCAAATTTTAGTGTGCACCAGAATCACCTATAAGGCTTATCAAAACAAAACATATATTGCTGGGCCGCACCTCAAGTTTCTGACTGCAAGTCTGGGTCTTGTCCTGATAATTTGTGAGTTCTCAAATAATTCTCCCACTTCCACATGGTAAGCACTGCTGCTCTCAGCATACCAACTGAATCCCAATCCAGCTGAAAGAAATCTCTTCTTAGGCTGGGCTCTCAGATTTCTTTGAAATATTTCTTTCTCAGAGTTTCACAGTGTGTATACTTCTGAACTTCACAAGCAACTTCAAGTGGTTTATGGTCAGGAGTAAAGACTCTGAAGTCAGACTGGCTAGGTTTGAATCCTGACTCCACCACTTACTAACTCTGTGACCTTGGCAAGTTACTTAACCTCTTTGTGCCTCTGTTTTCTCAACTATAAAATGACAATATTAATAAAAATTGTATCACAGAGTTACTGTGAAAATTAAATAATATATGCAAAACACCTAGAAATGTGTCTAACACCAAGCTTAATAATCTTAGCTATTATTATTCCATTTTTGAAAATTTAAGTGTCCAAATTTACATCTTAACAGGTATTACTGGCTGCCCAAACTACTACCCTCATCCCACTCACCCAATCTGGGGATTAGGGCCATTAAGTCAC
Source organism: Orycteropus afer afer (assembly GCF_000298275.1). Lineage (NCBI taxonomy): Eukaryota > Metazoa > Chordata > Mammalia > Tubulidentata > Orycteropodidae > Orycteropus > Orycteropus afer. Next base: position 1,360,778 of record NW_006922125.1, read on the forward strand.
AGTCTCTTTTCAAGGAAGACGGTGTTTTGCTTTGTTTTGACATAAGGAATTCTCTGTAACTAAGCACAGAAGAACAATTTTCAAGAGAGGATGGCAAACACGCAGGCTAATGTTTCGGTTCAGGGCACAAAAACAATTATGGAAAGTTCTTTTCAATATAGTGTTATCAGCCAGCCCATCTGACAATACAGAGTGTGGGATACAAAACCCTTTTGGAGGAAACTCTAAAAAGCAAAATAGGAATAATAATAATTTTAAAAAAACATCGCTTTTAAATAGATTCTGATTCATAGTGACTTTATAGGACAGAGTAGAACTGCCCTGTAGGGTTTCCAAGGCTCTGGTGGTATAGTGCCTAAGGCATTTGACTGCTAACCAGAAGGCTGGCAGTTCAAACCCACCAGCCACTTCTTGGAAGGGAGACTGGACAATCTACTTCTGTAGAGATACTGCCTCAGAAACCCTAGGAGGGGTCACTGTAAGTTGGAATCAACTCAACGGCAGTGAGTTGTTGTTGTTGTTGTTGTTGTTTGGTTATTCTTTACAGAAGCAGACTGCCACATCTTTCTCCTGCGGAGCAGTTGGTAGGTTTGAACCACTGACCTTTTAGTTAGCAGGCATGCACTTTAACCACTAAGCCAGTATCAGCTGCAGCTTGAAATAAGAGTGTTGAGTACTAAATATTATCTTACCAACTTTTCAGCCATGTCTATACATTAACATTAAAATTGACAGTAAAACATGACACACATACGACAGTAGGCATGAAAAAGGGTCATTGGCATATGCCCTCTTTGAGTTGGAAGGGGAAAAGTGCACTCTTCATTCATTAATTTAAATTCCCCAAAAGTCTTAAATGTTTCAGAGTGCTCCGTTTTCTCTCCAAAGCATTCTCTTTATGACTTCTTTAAACTTTTCTCATTACAGAGAAAGCCTCTATCAGAGATTTAACACCTGCTAAACCGAGTCCATCCTGACTCACAGAGACCCTAGAGGACAGAGTAGAACAGCTCCATAAGGTTTCCCTAAAAAAGTTTTCACATCTGAGGTGAAATGAAATGAATAAATAAATAAATAAAGGCAACTAGTGCCTTGGTATCATAGAGCCTAAGGCATTTGACTGCTAACCAGAAGGCTGGCTGTTCAAACCCACCAGCCACTCCTCAGAAGGAAGATTGGGCAATCTACTTCCGTAGTGATACTGCCTCGGAAACCCAAGAAGGGGTCGCTATGAGTTGGATCCAACTCGATGGCAGTGAGTTTGGTTTTGGTTTGGTCCTGGTGGCATGGTGTCTAAGGTATTTGACTGCTAACCACAAGGTTGGCAGTTCAAACCCACCAGCCACTCCACGGAAGGAAGACTGGGCAATCTACTGCTGTAAAGGTTTACTACCTCAGAAATCCAAAGGGGGGGGGGTCACTGTGAGTCAGAATCGATTCAATAACAATGAGTAAGGTTTTTGGTTAGAGTGCCTTTTTAACAGCTAAATATACTTAATTTAAAGGACTGTTTTTCTTATGAAATCATGTTCTTCTTACTCCCAGAGCATAAAAACATATTACCTTTCTTGTGTGAAATGTTAGTAATAGTAGTTGGCAGTTGATTCAGTTTAGTGTCCTTACTTGGCAAAATAAGACTGACCATCCTATATTTGTGCCCCCTCTTCACATTTTAATTTAAATTTTATTGGTCCATGAAATCCACAAGTATGAGGACCACTGTCTAAATCCAATACTGCTACCACCACTACTACCTCCTCACTCCCGTCAGATAGTAAAAACGTTTGCCTTCCAAAAAAAAAGAAGGTGGGGACCAAGTTTGCTGGTCCAATAGAGCCTGGTGTAACCACTGAGACTATGGCCCCTAGCTGCCCTTAAGGTCTGGAATTGAACCCACAACTGTGGTTTCCAGCCAAACAAAGTACAGGCATGTGAGTTAAACATTTACCTCAAGTAGACACACGCCCTGGA
>NW_006922125.1:1362933-1367807 GCF_000298275.1 Orycteropus afer afer
AATGACATGAGACAAAGTATATGTGAACTGCTGTATGAAAAGTGAATTTACTCTGTAAATCTTCACCCAAATCCTAATAAAAAAAGAAAAGAAAAACGTTTGCCTTCCAATGTTAGGAGCAAACTATTTTATGAAGATCTGTATCAATTTGGTTAGATCTGATTTAGACAGTTTTTCCTCATATTGAGGCAAAAATCTCCCTTTCTCTAGTTTTCACCCATTTTTTGGAGGCAATTTTGAATAAATTTATTTTTTGCTAGGGGAATTCTCTAAATATTGAAAGACAGCAATCATGTCTTATCTGTCCCCAGCCAACCATCCATAATCATGCTCTTCATTCTATACACTGGACTCCAATGACTACAGCTAGAATTTGAAGTAGATTTTTGGGAACCATATCACACTAGTGAATCATTAAGCTGTCAGTTAAAACCTCCAAGTCTTTTACACAGGCTATATGCACGCATGATGTTAATGCCTCACCTATTCTACAGTTGTGCAACTGTTTTCTAAACCTTCATTTATCCTCTCTTATCTTAAAAAAAGACTAGGATGAGGTTTATCTTCTATTTGCCTAATGTTACTACTTCCCCTGATTATGTAAGATCCTTAAAGGCAGACACCGTGGCCCAAAGTACTTTTCATAATCCTCCGAATAGTTTGTGAAGAATTGGGTACACATTCATTAAGCGGTTGGTTTTTCCAGCATGATGTCCTCTACCCACATATTCAGCCTGCATGTAAAAGATCACAGGGGAAACCAGAAAGGTAACTTGCTGGACCTGACCAATGCTATACGCTATGTAACAGTGGACACGCTCCAGACCCCCAGAGATTCTCTGCCTGCTAATCAATCCCCTTTCCTTGCTTTTGTTGCAGAGAATTACTTGTGTAAAATCTCCCGATCCCTCTAAAAATGATTGGGACTTGTGAGGGCTAAGCCCAGATATGGGTAAAAGGACAGAAGTCATATCTAGGTTAAAATAGAAGTAGAATATTTAAATATTTTTCTTATATAAAGAAGTCAATGAAAACTGTCTTCAAAATGCAGATATGTATTCTGAAGATCTGAACAAGGAAAATGGTAGCTTAACCATGAGAATAAGAATGTCTTGGAATACAAATGACAGAGCCCTACACTACTGCAAAGATCACGTCAGGAACACCTGCGTGTCTTTCTTGCTTTCTCCTTAAGAAGGATAAACATTGGAGATTCTCAGATGTAGGAGGTAATGTAGGAGAGCCAAACAAAAATGTGCTATGGGTATGACCATCATGTCAAAACAAACAAACAAAAACTCAGAACATATGTTCTAACACCATGACAATATATACCATTCAACTTATCTTTCCCAGATGATCAAGGAGGTGGGGGTAGTGGGGATAAAAGTTGTATGAAATACAGTACTTGCCTTTCAAGAGCTTATAATCTGGTAGAGGAAATCAAAGTAGTTCATTAGAGGAAAAGAGAAAATCAGTATGGCCTTGAATACTTTGAAAAAGTTTATGGAGATGAGAGAACTTAAAATGGGCCTTGACAAGAGGGCAGGCAGAATTTGGACACGTATGTTGTTATTGTTGTTGTTATGTGCCATCGAGTTGGACCTGACTCATAACGACCCCTCCTTGTGTTTCCAAGGCAGTATCGCTATGGAAGTAGATTGCCCAACCTTCCTTCCGAGGAGTGGCTGGTGGGTTTGAACTGCCAGCCTTCTGGTTAGCAATCAAGTGCCTTAGGCACTACGCTACCAGAGCTCTCAAAAGACATGGCCTGGCTACCTGGCGGGGAGTGGCTGGTGGGTTTGAACCACCAGCCTTGGGTGCGGCAGGTGACTGCCTTAGGCCTGAGGCCATCCCCTGGGGCCTTGGACAAGTATAGAGAAGGGAAATGGGGAGAGGAAGAAAAGGAAACAGGACAGATAAAGACAAAAATGTGGGAACATGTTCAGCTTGTGGAGGCAGGCAGTAGGGTTTATGCAGAAAAGGAAGAGAGCAGCCTAAATGGAAGAGAGAATTCCCTTGTCTGACTGAGACAATATCAGACAAGAAGTATACCAGCAGCAGCTTATGCTGAAACCAAGGGGTGGAGGGGATGACATTGTAAGTGGCTGAACAGGAAAGTGGCTTGAGGAAATTCACATTTTAGTCAGCCTGGTCGGACTGTAGCAAGCACAGTGGATACACATGGGAAAGGCTGGAACAGTAGTTTAGGATGATGGCAAGTAAAGCAAACAAGAACGTTTGCAGGCAGCGAGGTTTGAGACAAACTTCTTGAATGGAGACATAAAGGAACTTGATGATGGAGGGAATGAAAGCGAAGGGAGTTCATGACAATTCTAAGCATCTCTGGCCTGGAAAAAATAACAAGGAATCACTAACAGAAAACTATAAATGTCCCTACTGTTACCTTGGCTGAAAAACCAATTCATGTTTGGTAATTGCTGTCATCCCAGTTAAGTAACCGAACTGCATTTTAATAGATGCCTTCAATGCCTCAACCTCAAGGGGGGGGGGGGGACGGATGCGAGCATCATCTTTCAACAGCATCCCTCACACTAATACAATGGAGGTGTTTGCTTACTCCGCTTACAATCACTGCTGCCGTTGCAAACTTCACCCTTAGAAAAATTAGGATTATTCCGGGAAAGATACCCATTCACCCTCTGGGTAGCCGGATCTTGCCAGTTCCTCAGCTGTCAGAGCGAGTTCGTGGAGAGAAGGGAGGCGCCTGAAGGAGGCGGCCTCCCAAGGGGGTCGAGAAGCAGGGTTCAATCGAAGAAGTAAAACCACCGATGCCAGGAGAGTGAAAGACAGGGAAGGGACTCGGCTGAGGGGAGAGAGAGACCAAAGGACCGTTAAGCCCCTCCCAGGCTGGGAACCAGGCCAGCCCGGCCCCGCGCGGCCTGGCGCGGCCCAGCCCCGCTCCCCAGCCTGGAAGTCCAGGCGCTCCCCCTCACCTGCTCGGGCTCATCGGACGACTGGGAAGCCGAAGCTCCCACAGTCGGAAATGCCACCGCAATGCCAACCCGGAAGCATTGAGACCAGCGGAAGCAACCAAGGCGTCGCCCGGGCAACACTGGCGCAGCCACCCTAACTCCGCCTCCTCTAAGCCTGAAAAGAAAGCGGGAAATGACAGGCTGAAACGACCTGGACCAAAGAGGAGAGTAAGGCCGGCTGAGGGCGCAAAGGCCCAGAAGGGGCACCTGATTTACAGCTATGGCGTGATGGTTTGGCAGCACCTGCAATTAACATGCTCGCCAGCGGGAGAAGCGGAGGGAGCAGAGCTGTCGCCTAAGGGCCGCGTTAACCAGCTGCCCCGCGCGCACTAGGATTGGGAGCATAAAACAAAACACACCTCACTGCCATCAAGTTGATTCCAACTCATAGCTTACCCCATTGGGTTTCTGAGGCAGTAAATATTTACAGAAGTAGATTGCCTCATCTTCCTTTTGCGGAGCAGTTGATTGGTTTGAACCGCCAACCTTCTGGTTAGCAGTCAGAGGAAATAGCGGGTTGGGTGCCCAGCTTGCGCGGAGCTCAAAAAAGGCGGGAAAGTGGACGGGGGTGGTCAAAGATATTAAGACTGAAGTGGAAAAATGAGAGTAAGCAGTTTTTGGTGAGGTGCCTGAGAGTGTAAAGAAAATAAAGATTAATTAGGCCTACTTGGCGTCTAAGGGACTGAAGAGTTAGACTTAGGAGGGACCAGTCTTTGGAGAAGGACATCATGCCTGGTAGAGGGTCAAATTATGGATAATTTACCTTTGAATTGTGGTCTCGGCAAAGAATACTGAGAGTACTGCCAGAAAAACAAACAAATCCGTCCTGGAAGAAGTGCAGCTGGAATGCTCCTTGGAAGTCAGAATGGCCAAAATTCGTCTCACCTACTTTGGTCATTTTGTCGGAAGGGACCAGTCCCTGGAAAAGGATATCATGCTTGGTAGAGGGTCAGAGAAAAAGGAGAAGACCCGCAACTAGATGGATTGACACAGTGGCTGCAACAGTGGACTCAAAATAGGAACGATTTTAAGGATGTCAGCAGGAAGGGGCAGCGTTTCGTTCTGTTCTACACAGGTTGCTATGAGTCGGAACCAACTCAATGGTACCTAACAACAACCTGTACTCGAAGATCATGGTTTAGTCAGAAACCAGTTGAGAAAGAGCAAGAAAAAGAAACTGAAAAAGTGAAACGCTGTGGGGAGTCCCAGTGAATCCACATCTCACAATCAGCTAAAAATGATGCAGTAGAGAAGTGGCCTGCTTCTGGCTCCGTAAGAAGTGCCACAAAGCCCCCTGGGTGATCCCGTCAGCCTCTGGGTTGCATCTGGCTTTTAAGCTTCTCTTGTGAAAGCTCTGGAATCACTCAAGAATTCTCAGTAATTGTTAGTGTTTATATGTTGAGGATAAGAATTTACTGTGTGACTGAAACAGCGCAAGGCAAATGGCCCTACCCTTGCTGAATGAATATTTGGAATACCTTTGTTCCAAACAAATCTTTCTCACTTCACATCTTTTTGTTTTTCATTAATTTAAAAAGATCTTCAGGCCACATAAAAATATTTAGCTCACATTACAGAATGCCATGTGCTAAGATGCTGCCAAGAGTTTTAAGTGCTCACATGTACCCTACAAAACAGGTACTATTCTTTTCTCCTATCGAGAGATGAGAAAACTGAGATCATAAAAGGCTAAGTAGTAATCTGGTAAGTGGCAGAGCTGGGATTCAAACACAGGTCTGACTTCAGAGTCCATCGTCTTAACTACTATGCTATTGTTGCTGTTGTTATGTGCCGTCGAGTCAAACCCGACTCATAGCGACCCCTCCTTGGGTTTCCGAGGCAGTATCACTACGGAAGTAGGATTGCCCAACCTTCCTT
>NW_006922125.1:1367907-1378769 GCF_000298275.1 Orycteropus afer afer
TCTTAGCCACTATGCTACCAGAGCTCCTATGCTATTAAAATAAGAAAAAAAATAAAATAAAATAAACTCATTGCCCTCAAGTAGATTCTGACTCACAGCAACCGTTCCTTGGGTTTCCGTGGCAGTATATCTACGGAAATAAATTGCCCAGTCTTCCTTAATGCTTCTCAACTTTAATAATACCCTTATTAACTTCAGGAACTTCCTTACTAAAATCAGAAATAAGGAATACACGCATGCATCCTAAAATGTGAATTCCCTTCCAGTCACATCTCATCAAAGCCAAGCTCACAGTTTTTTGTTTTTAAAAAAATTTTTTTATTGATTTGGGTGCAAATTTACATAGCAGATTCGATTTACTCTCAACAGTTCATAAAAAAATATGGAACACTTCACGAATTTGTGCTAATCTTCTGTGTATCATTCTAATTATAGTATATGTGTTGCCGAAGTGAATATTGTATCTCACAGTTCTTATCTAGGAAAACTTGCTCTTCAGTGACATGGATTCTATGCACAGTCTGTGCCCGTCCCCCACATTCCAGGTTGCTCAACCTTGTAGAATCATGGATCTCCCCTTGAGCAAATCATTATCTTAACTTTTCTGCAAGATTGCACTTTGCCTCCTCAGCCACGGCTGCCACCACCAGCTAATCCCACTGACCACCTAGGTAAACTTTGTTACAAAGACCTCTGTTTTCAAATGATTTATTTTTAAAGTTCTACAGTAGATGGATAATAAAATAACATTGGTTCAAAGAAAATTATAAAACATACCACATTTTTATTTAACACATTTGCAGTTTCATTGCTTGTTGAGTGTTCCACATTTTCTAAAAGTACAGAATAAAAAAAGCCTAATCCTCACTATCAAAATTGGTCATTTTCTTTTGAAATCACCTTGTTTGTATTCTCTACCACACAGACTGGTATTTGCTTAAGCTATCTTGTGCTATGCTTGAATTCTGATCTCTCCAAATGATTAGTTCTTCAAGATGATAAAATCATGGAATCTTCCAGTTAGAAGGACACTTAGAGGTCATTGAGGCTAGTCCAAATGAAAAAGTCCCCTCTATAATATTCAGGATAGTCTGTTGCATTGTTTACTTGAATTCTTCCAGGAGTCAGTCCATTACACTATTGGATTGCTCTGTTAGAAACTTCTTATTTATACTGAACCAAAATGTGCCTTCCGCTTTCTACTTTCCCCAGAGAAACAGTGGGTCATAAAAAATGAAAAGAGCACTATATCTGAAACCATAAGAACTTTTTGAAGCCAAATTCCACCACTCTCTAGCTCTGTGACTTTGGATAAGTTCCTTAATTTTTCTGACCCTGTTTTCTTATCTGACAGCACTCTAAGCACAGTGTCAAGCCCTTAGTGTATGCTTAGCCAATGTTAGCTGCTGTCCTTTCTTTTTCCTCCCCTTAACAACCCTCCCATATATCTCCAGTATGTTTTCTTCCACAAGCTTGACCCCTCATTGAATCTTTATTTGGCCTGCTTTCCAGACCAACCATCTTACTACTTTGCTCCAAGAAGATGACAAATTAAAGTACATGTGTAAATAGTTTATTAGCATTGAAGATTTACAGGAAGGAGGGGAACTTTGTTAGATATCCAGGATTGGATACTAAACTTAATGTTACTATTTTTTAAAATTAAAAATGGAGAACATTATAATTTTCATTGCTTTTTTTGCTAGGTGCCATCAGTCAGTTCTGAGTCATAGTGACCCTATGTACATCAGAATGAAACACTGCCCAATCCTGCACCATCCTCACAATAATTGCTATGTTTGAGCCCATTGTTGCAGCCACTGTGCCAATCCATCTCTTGGAGGTTCTTCCTCTTCTTCACTGACCCTCTAATTTACCAAGTATGATTCCCTTCTCCACGGACTAGGCCCTCTTGATACACGTCCAAAGTACTTGAGACAGAGTATCACCATCCTCCCTTCTAAGGAGCATTAAAAGACATGAATAAGAGAAGCAGCAATCAAGAAATCAGATAATGTATTATTGCATTGGGAAAATCTGTTGCAAAAGACCTCTTTAAAGAGCAAAGACGTCACTTTGAAACTAAGGTGCACCTGCCCCAAGCCATGGTATTTTCAGTCACCTCATATACATGTGAGACCTGGACGATGAATAAAAAGGTCTCAAAAGAATTGATACATTTGAATTGTGGTGTTGGTGAAGAATATCGAATGTACCATGGACTGCTAGAAGAACAAATAAATTTGTCTTGGAAGAAATACAGCCAGAATGTTCCTTAGAAGGAAAAATGGCAGACTTCATCTCTTGTACTTTGGTCATGGTGTCAGAAGGGACCAGTCTCTGGAGAAGGATATCACACTTGGTGAAGTAGAAGGTCAGCAAAAAAGGGGAAGACCATCAATGAGATGGGCTGGCACAGTGGCTACAGTGATGGGCTCAAGCATAACAACGATTATGAATTTGGCACAGTACTAGGCAGTGTTCCATTCTGTTGTACATAGGCTTGCTATGAGTCAGAACCAAGTCAACAACACCTAACAATAGTAAGAAAGTGGAAAGGTAAGACTCAGACTTGGAGAAGAGATTTATAATCCATGTATCATACAAAATCACATAGCTAGCATATACAAAGAAAATCTAACCCACTGCCATTGAGTTGATTCTGACTCATAGTGACTCTATAGGACAGAGCAGAACTGCCCCATAGGGTTTCCAAGGCTGTAAATCTTTACAGAAGCAGACTGACTCGTCTTTCTCCCACGAAGCAGATGGTGGGTTCAAACTGCCAACGTTTTGGTTAGCAGTTGAATGCTTTAATCACTGTACCACCAGAGCTCCTAGTATATAAAGAACTCCTAAAATTCAACAATAAAAAGACAAGCAACTCAATGGGGGGGGGGGGGATTTGAAAGGCACTTCATAAAGCAGTATATCCAAATGACCAATAAGCATAAATAAAAGTACTCAACATTTGTCACCAGGGAAATACAAATTAAAATCACGATGAGATATCACTACACATCCACCTGAATGGCCAAACTAAAAGGGGTTGGCAAAAACACAGAGCATCACAAACTCTCATAAACTGCTGGTGGGCATATGTGTTAGCTTTCTACTACTCTGTGAAAAACTGTCTCAAATTAGTAGCATAAAACAATGCACATTTGCTACCTCAGTTTTGAATGGTTAGGAGTCCAGGTAGGACTTAACTGGGTTCTGTGTTCAGGGTCTTACAGGGCTGCTATCAAGGACTGTTTATCTTGTGATTCGACTGGAGAATTCACTTCAAAGGTCACTCGGGTTGTTGACTTTCTGTAGAAGTGAGGGCTTCAGTGTCTTGCTAGCTGTTGGTCAGAGGCCTCTCTCAGCTCCTGAGGCTACGCACCATTCCAAGCCACATCGCTCTCTCCACAAGCAGTTCATAACATGGCCACTTGCTTCTTCCAAGCCAGCCAGAGAGCGGAGCCTAAGATGTGGTTTTGTCAACACATATACAGTATGATTATTATTTCCTGTGATGAAGACTGTGCATATTTTTCAAAATTACAATAGCTTTCTTCTTTTTTGATTATTAAAAAATACAGTCATTATAAAATACTTAAACTATATACAAAGGGAGCTGTAGTGGTGTATTGCCTAAGGCATTTGACTGCTAACTGGAAGGCTGGCAATTCAAATCTACCAGGCACTCCTAGGAAGGAAGACTGGGCAATCTACTTCCGTAGTGACTGTTCTTGTTGTTTTTGTGTGCTGTTGAGTGGGACCCGACTCATAGCGACCCCTCCTTGGGTTTCTGAGGCAGTATCACTACAGACTGTAAAATGGTAAAACCACTGTGGAAAGCAGTATGGCTATTCCAACAGCGATTCCTGTTCAGATCTCTCAATAAAATAGGGATAGAAGGGAAATTCCTCAACATAATAAAGGTCATATATGCAAAGCCAATGGCCAACATCATTATTAATGGAAAAAGACTCAAAGCATTCCCCTTACAAAAGGGAACCAGGCAGGCATGCCCTATATCACCACTCCTATTTAACATTGTATTGGAAGTCCTGGCCAGGGCAATAAGGAAAGAAAGAGAAATTAGAGGCATCCAAATTGGTAAAGCTATCTCTATTTGTGGATGATATGATTCCGTACGTAGAAAACTCAAGAGGCTCAGCAAAAAAACTACTGGAACTAAAAGAGAGGTTCAGCAAAGTGGCAGGATACAAGGTCAACAAACAAAAATCAGTTGGATTCCTCTACATCAACAGAGAGATATCTGAAAAAGAAATGAGGAAAACAATACCATTTACAGTAGCTACTAAAAAGATAAAATATCTATGAATAAATCTTACCAGAGACAAAAAAGACCAATATATATATTAAAAAAAAAAAAACTATAAAACACTACTACAGGAGACAACAAGTGATCTACAAATGTAAGAACCTGCTTTGTTCATGGATAGTTAGACTGAGTATTGTGAAAATATCAATACTACCTAAAGCAGTCTACACATTCAATGCACTCCAGATCCAGATACCCACAAAATTTTTTAAGGACATGGAAAAACCAATTACTAACTTCATATGGAAAGGAAAGAGACTTCAGATAAGCAGAGCACTACTGAAGAAGAAGAACTAAGTGGAAGGTCTCACATTCCCGGATCTTAAAACCTATATACAGCCACAGTAGTCAAAACACCGTGGTATTGGTACAATGATAGACAGACCAATGGAACAGAATTGAAAACCCAGAAATAGACCTATCCATCTACGGACAGCTGATCTTTGACAAAGGTACAAAACCCATTAAATGGGGAATAGATCACCTCTTTAACAAATGGTGCTGGCAAAACTGGATATCCACTTGCAGAAAAATAAAACAAGACCCATACGGGGAGCTCTGGTAGCATAGTGGCTAAAACACTTGCCTGCTAACCAGACGACTGGCGGTTCAAACCCACCAGCCACTCCTCGGAAGGAAGGTTGGGCAATCCTACTTCCGTAGTGATACTGCCTCGGAAACCCAAGGAGGGGTCGCTATGAGTCAGGTATGACTCGACGGCACATAACAACAACAACCTCACCCCATGCACAAAAACAAACTCAAGTTGGATAAAAAACTTAAATGTAAACTCAAAACTATAAAATTAATCAAAAATAAATTAGGGGCAAATCTAGGAGCCCTAATTTATGGCATAAATAGACTATCAAACATAACGCAGAATGCACAGGTGGTAGAAGAAAAGCTAGATGACTGGGACCTTTTAAAGATTAAATTCTTATACACATTGAAAGACTTTGTCAAAAAGGTAAAAAGAGAACCTACAAATTGGGAGAAAATATTTGCCTATGACATATCTGACAAAGGATTTATCTCCAAAATCTATATAAAACTTCAACACCTCAACACCAAAAAGACAAACAATCCAATTCAAAAATGGGCAAGAGACTTGAACAGACACTTCACTAAAGATGATATGCTGGCAGCCAACAAACACATGAGGAATTGCTGGTGATCTTTAGTCATTAGAGAGATGCAGCTCAAAGCAACAATGAGATATCACCTCACCCCAGCAGTGGTAGCAAAGTTCAACAGAACAGAAAATAACAAATGCTGGCGAGGTTGTAGAGAGATTGGAACTCTTATACACTGCTGGTGGGATTGTAAAATGGTACAACCATTGTGGCAAATGGTATGACATTTCTTTAAAAAACTGAAAATAGAGATGTCATTTGACTCAGCAACTCCATTACTAGGAATGTATCCTAAGAAGATGAGAAACAGAATACAAACAGACATATGCACACTTATGTTCATCGCAGCACAATTCAATATAGTAAAGAGATGAAAACAACCTAAATGCCCATCAACAGATGAATGGATAACCAAATTATGGTACATTCACACAATGGAATACTATGCTACATTAAAGAACAATGAAGAAAATGTGAATCATCTCATAATGTGGATGAACCTGGATGACATTATGCTGAGTGAAATAAGTCAATCACAGAAGGACAAATATTGTATGAGTCCATTACTGTAAAAAGACAAAGAATGGTTTGCTTAAGGAAGGGAACTCACTTTGTAGGTTGCCAGGGTGGGGAGGGAATAGTTTCGGGCTAGTTGGGGGCCACATGCTGAGGTGGGTTGGGGGAGGGATGGTATGGAAAGAATCTGTGACCACCATGATAACGCTGTGGATGGGGAGGACACCAAATTGTGCACATGGAATGTAGATGACAGAGGCTAATACCAGTGTATCCACAATACTGCATTACCATTAACACCAAACACCAGGCTACAGATAAACACATAAACATTGAGAAGATCAGATGGGGGTCAGTGAACAGGATTATACTCTAGACCAAGGATAGATTCAGCTGAGAGTAATCCTGCACAGATACCAGTGATAAAAAATACCCAAAATGCTTATAGAAACAACAGAAGACAGACATAGAGCAATCCCTCACAGACAAACAGATCCTGGAGAGAGAGATCCGATGGATCTGCGACTCGGGACCATAGTACTGGGGGACACCAGACTCAATTGGCACAACAAAATCATAAAAACCTTTTTCTACAACCTACATTGGTGAGTAGCGACCAGGGTCTTAAAAGCTTTCAAGCGGCCACCTAAAATGCAGCTAATGGTCTCCTATCATCGGAAGTGAAAAAGAGTGCAAAAAACCAGGGGCATTTGGAAGCAATCAGCCCTAGGACATGATGGACCTCGAGACCAGAAGAAATAGATGGTGCCCAGCTAGCTACCAATGCCAACCACTCAGGAAAGGATCAAAACTGGAGATCCAGGATAGAGTGGGAGGAAAGACGTGGAACAAAATCCAAAAAACACAATAATGACTAGAATTACTGGTCAGATGGAGTCTGGTGGGACCCCCAATACTTTGGCCCTGGGATACACTTCAGGCCTGGAATAAAACTCACTCCCAGGGGCTGGCTCTCAGCCCAATAGTATATAGGACGTACACACAGACCACTCAACCCAGGCTGAAGCACCCACATAATCTGTGGAGATGCATCCCTTGGAGCAATTAACCACAGGGCACTAGAGGGGCAACATTCATGTGGAGGAAATACAGGACACACAGGTGTGCATAACTATGAGGGGGAGTGGGGGAGGAGGTTACTACTGGGAAGGGAGGGGAAGAGAGTGGGTTGGGGTTGGGGATGGTAATTGGGGAGTAAGGCCACATGTGCACAAGGTGTTGATGTAAAACTAACTCTGCTTCTGTAGCACACACACACACAAAAAGAACAGTTAAATGTGAGTCAGGCTCTTCTGGGTGGTCGTTTATCATTTGCCAGTTGGTTGAGAAGGAAGTGGTAGCTCTCACTCAGCAAGTGGAGCTGCAGGAGGTGTGGGTGTGGTTGCATGGTATGGGCAAGGTTGCTGTCTCCCACTCACTTAGACAAGAACAATGATTGAAAAACCATCAAAAAAGTAAAAGCAAGCAGACAAAAAACACACCATATAAACACACAGGAACAATCACCAAAAAAAGAAAAGAAAAATTCCCCATAATATCAGGGGAGGAGGCAATAAGAGAAAAGAGATCAGGAGAATAATGAAGAAAAAAATGGAGAAAACGCAAAGAAAAAAATAAGGAATGGGTTAACAACGAGAAAGAAAAAAATGGGAATCAGGAACAAGGACGAGAGAAAAAGCTAAAAACCAGAACCTGGGAAGGGAAGAATAAAGAATGATAATAAAAAGGATGAAAAGAAAAAAAAAAGACTAATAATAATAGTAATAATTTTAAAACAGACAAAAACAAGCTAAAAAAAAAAAGGGAAAAAAAAACTCTGGCAAGGGCAGGGAAGGGCAGGGCACCCAGGGTTCCCCCAAGCACACAGACTGGGATGGAATTCCTGCCACTCCAAAAGGTGGATGGGAGTGAGGGATGGCCCCACTTCCGTTCACCAAGAGGGTGTACGGTATATGAGTAACAAGGGGAATATTGCACCTTTCTAGTCCTTTTAGTCCGGAATGTCCTTGTGGTTCCCAGCAAGTGGAGCCTATTCTTAGGCATCTGGAATCTGAGAGAACACTGTCGCTTTAAATATCCAAAATGGTCAAACCACTTGTACACATTCAAAATGGCTGCACTCTCCAAACAGGGAAAAGTCCACAACACACCCTGTATCCCTCTTTGCTGTTTCCCCTTTTATTCCCTGGCTACCAGTGCAGTCTTCCGTGCAGCCCTTGGCTAGCAGGGCCGATTTTTAGGTTAATTCTTACGTCCTTATACCACTTGGCAATATCCAAGCTATCCCTGCATCAGTTTAGCTGACAGACTGCAGCTCCATATGTCTCCTTTTCGGTGTTTTCATGCAGATTCTTCTACTATTTGGAGTTTAGTCTACTTCTCTATCCTTCTAGCTTTCAAAGCTCAGGGCGCCAGGATTATCTTTTGTGTCTGTGTTAATTGATTCCCCTTTTATTTGTTAGGAGCTCTGGTGGCGTAGTGCCAAAGGCATTTGACTGCTAACCAAAAGGCTGACAGTTCAAACCCAACAGCCACTTCTCAGAAGGAAGGTTGGGCAATCTACTTCTGTAGTGATACCATCTTGGAAACCCAAGGAGGGGTCACTATGAGTTGGATCCAATTTGATAGCAATGGGTTTGGTTTGGTTTAGTTTGGTGTTCTTTGTTGAAGAGGGTTTGTGTACTTGGTCTGCCTATTCCACCATTTTACCAGAACCAGACCCTTATTTAGTTTAGAAAAAAATTCCAACTAATCCTTTCACTGTAAATTTTTTTTGACAACTTCTCTCCTTCCTTTTCCTCATTATTTCTTTCTTCTTCAGAATTTCCTTCCTCTTCAAAATCCCTTAAGTCCTGATCTGTCAATTCCCCTTCTTTGGGATCTATAATCTGTTCCACATCAGCAACATCAAATTCTAAATTCAGCATTCTTGATATATGAACGATTTTCCCACCAATTTCTTCCATCATATTACCCTGGTCAAATACTTGAAGCATGTTCAAACACTCAGCAATTTTTTCCATATCCCCTGTATGTACTTTCCTGTAACTTCTCCCCAAGATGTACTAACAATAAGATGTACAAACAAACAAAACAATCAAGTGTGGTTTGTTATAACTTGTTGTTTTTGTTATGTGCCATCAAGTCGGACCCGACTCACAGTGACCCCTCCTTGGGTTTCCGAGGCAGTATCACTACGGAAGTATATTGCCCAACCTTCCTTCCAAGGAGTGGCTGGTGGATTTGAATCACCAGCCTTCTGGTTAGCAGTCAAATGCTTTATGCACTATGCCACCCACCTACCTTATGTAATTACTGAACATTCAAATGACATGATCCATTCAAGAAGGGAAAGAGCCTAGCATGGAGTGGACACTCAATAATTTTTTTTTATCATCAAATACAGGATCCCCTGAAAATTTAAACATAATAAAATCAAAGCACAAGTGAATACTTTTATAATCTTGGGGTGGGGAAGACCTTTCTAAGCATGACATCAAAGGCAGAAACAATAAAACCAAAGGGTTGATAAACTGCTCACACAATAAAAATCAGTTCTGAATGGCAGAAAACACCACAAAGTTAGAAGATGCACAATAATTTTGAGAGGAAAAAAATAGAAACATATTTGACAAAAGAAATTTATTTAATACACAAAGAGCTTTCCAAATAAAAAATACACTCAAAGCTCTTTTTCTTGAATAATAGACAAAGGACATAAACAGCAGAGCCAGACAGTTTGATATGGTCAATTTATCCACATGGGCATTTTGATGAGCCCATTGACACAGCTGTGAAGATGTAGCTGATGTGTTACAGCTGAGCTGTCTGATCAAAATGGGTGAAACCTGACTCTTCATCTTTCCATAACCTCTAGTCCAGACGATTTTCATTTTCTACTTTGTTCCTTTCTGCATTGTTTAATCTTTTTTACAGGTACATTTACTTGTAATCAGAAAAAATAAAGCTATAAAAATCTGTTAGGGTTAGCCTCTAAAGGTTTTATAAATCTTTATAAATTTTCTGGTTTTAAATGTAATGTTGCATACTTGGATTCTGAGAGAAAAGTTAAGAATTATTTGAGTATGTCTTCTATAGTCTGGAGATGAGAATAAAGAATCTTATTGTGTTCAAAATCTCTTCTAACTCTACTTCCACCCAATGTCTGTATATATCTAATATGTTATCTAATGCTGCTATAACAGAAATACCAAAATCAGATGGCTTCAGTGAGAGAAAGATGCAGCTATCTGCTTCTGAAAAGATTTAGAGCACTGGAAACCTTATGGGGCAGTTCTACTCTATACAGGGTTGCTATAAGTCAGAATAGGCTCAACAGTAATGGGTGTGGGGATGGCTTTAACAAACATAAATTTATTTTCTCACATTTTAGGAGTCTAGACATCCAAATTCAGGGTGCTGGCTTTAGGGGAAAGTCCTTGTCTCCTTTCAACATCTGTGGGCTCAACATTCCTTGCAGATCTCCATGTGTCTTGACATCAATCTTCCTATGGGTCTAGGAGGTTGTCAGCACAGGGACCCTGGGTCCAGAGGACAGACTCTGCTCCTGGCTATGCTTTCTTGGTAGTAGTCAGGGTTTTGAACTAATACACATTCAAAGTGGCCCATTTCCTACTTGGGTCAAGATCCCACACACAAGAGATCTGGTTGCTATGCAATGTATACACTCCATTGGCTATGATTGAACCATTTTGAACTGATTCAAAGTCCTGATGGTGGTAAGGTCACTCTTCTCTCTGGCCACTCCTCTATCCTTTAAAAACCAAAACCAAACCCACTGCTGTCGAGTCAGATCCAACTCATAGCAACCCCTCCTTGGGTTTCCGAGGAAATATCAC
>NW_006922125.1:1379079-1383550 GCF_000298275.1 Orycteropus afer afer
AGCATAGTGGCTAAGGCACTTGACTGCTAACCAGAAGGCTGGCGGTTCAAACCCACCAGCCACTCCTCGGAAGGAAGGTTGGGCACTCCTACTTCCGTAGTGATACTGCCTCGGAAACCCAAGGAGGGGTCGCTATGAGTCGGGGCCAACTCGATGGCAAACAACAACAACAACAACAACAACCTACTAGGTGCTAGTATTGTGATAGGTATGGGAATCTAGCAAATGAATGAATGAATGGATGGATGGGTAATTTTTAAAAAAAATGGCTTCCCCTTTCTCAGGGAGAAGCACCACATTGGGGATGGCTGGGAAGTGATGGAATAAGCACTGGATTTGGAGTATGTTTTGGTTAACTCTAGTGCTGCTCTAACAGAAACAGGCTGCCCTGTTTCCTAGCCCCAACCACTGGGTTGGCTGGCCTTGGATGAGTTGTGCTTTGTGCCCTCTGGATTTGAGCATTGACCCCTGATGGCCTCCAGCAATGGATTGAGCAATGAGGCTATCTGAGAATACACTAGGCAAACAGAGAAACAATAGCAAAGGCCCTGAAGCAGGAATGTGTTTGGGGCCCCATATGTTTGAGGTCACCAGGGTGGTTGGAACAGAGGGATAAAGGGAAATCAGTAGTAGATAACATCAGAGAGGTGATAGGTGGGAGTAGATCATTGTAGGCCCATGCATATACCGTGGTAAAGATTTTATTGTAAGAGTCTGGGAAGATTGTCATATTCAGGAAGAAAGATTACTAAAAGGAGAAGTGTTTATTCTTTAGATTTTTAAAAATGAAAACAGTAATTTCCATTAAAAAAATTACTCCTAAGTATATGTGATTGTAAGCCATATGATGTCAAATCTCTAAGCATCATGTACTGCCTCCCCATCCCTGAAACCTATTTCTTAACTCCAATTTGCATCTCACTGGTTGTTGCTGTTGTTGTGTGCTGTTGAGTAAATATGGACTCACAGCAACCCTATGTGACAAAAAGAAACTATCTCATGGGGTATCAAAGACTGGAACCTTTATGGGAGCAGACTGCCACATCTTTCTCCTAAAGAGCAGCAGATGGGGTCAAACCACTGACCTTTTGATTAGCAGTCAAGCACTTAATCATTGCATCACCAGACGTCCTTACATCAGTGGTGGGGGTCAGCAAAAGGGACAATTCATGTTTGTGTGTGGTAAGGAAAGAGGTTTTTGTTTTGTTTTGTTTTGTTTTGTTTTTAAATCAGGTCTGGTTGCTTACCCTTTGCATGCCTCCAAGAGAATCATAACTGACTCTTAGCTAACCCCTAGGAATGTAGCCCTCAGACTTTCATTCACTGATCTGTTGATGATTTCATTGTGTATACCTGCAGCAATAAACCATGCCATATCATCTTGTTGAGGTTCTTTACACAAACATCACGATTGCTTATGTGAACCTTGTTTCATTATTGAAGTCCTGAGTTTCACTTGACATGGCCAGTTGTTAGCAGGATATGCATATGTGACCATTTCCCCATCTGAGGCTCAGAACCTGAGACTTGAAACAGGGCAGACTCATTCCACACATATCCTGAGTTTGCCACTAGAATAAATCAAAAGGGAAATTAGAATTTATTTTGAGCTGAATGAAAATAAAAAAAAATTTTAAAAAGCTGGAGGGTGCAGCTCAAGCAGTAGTTACTAAAGCAAAACCTGTTGCCATCAAGTTAACTCTGACTTATAGTGACCCTATAAGACAGAGTAGAACTGCCCCATAGATAATGCATTGGAAGGGTAACAAAAGTAGAATTGAATCATTGGAAGACAGAATCAGTAACCTTGAAGACAAATCCCTAATACTAATCTGGTAAAAGACCAAACAGAATAAAAGAATAAAGGAAAATGAAAAAAGTCTAAGAATTATGTGGAACACCACCAACAGGAATAACTTAAGTCTAATCAGCATTTCAGAACAGGAAGAGACAAAAATAAATAAATAAAAAGGGACAGGGAAAATTGTCAAATATTTGTTAGAAGAAAACTTCCTACTACTACTAATATCATGTAAAATAAGAATATATTCATACAAAGAGCTCAAACTCCAAACAGGATATCTCCCAAAAGAAGATCACCAAGACATATCATAATCAAACTCTTGAAAACTAAAGACAAAGAAAGAATCGTGAGAACAGCCTGGGGAAAACTAAATGTTACCTATGAAGGAGAATCAGTAAGACTAAGCTCTCATTTCTCAGCAGAAACCATGCAGGCAAGAAGGCAATGAGATGACATATAAACCCTGAAAGAAAAAAATTGCCAAAGAAGAATTATATACAGCAAAATTATCACTCAAATATGGCAGAAAAATTAGGCCATTTCCAGACAAACAGAAATTAATGGAATTTATAAAAGCCAGACCAATCTTACAATAAACACTAAAGGGAGTCCTATGGACAAAGAAGGAGCTCTGGTAGCATAGTGCCTAAGGCACTTGACTGCGAACCAGAAGGCTGGCAGTTCAAACCCACCAGCCACTCTTCGGAAGGAAGGTTGGGCAATCTACTTCCATAGTGATATTGCCTCGGAAACCCATTGCCTTGGAAACCCAAGGAGGGGGTCGCTATGAGTCAGGGCCGACTTGACGGCACATAACAACAACAACATGGACAAAGAATCAACAACATCAGATTGCAACCTGAGTTTAAGACACATGACAACATCACCCAGGAGGGAATCCATATAAAGAATCTTCAAAACTAAAACTGCAAGAGTGAAAATAGGTAGCCAGAGACATTAATCTGAAAATGATGACAACTACAAAGCAAAAAGAGGGAATAAATGCTACAATTACAGAACTTCTAAGTGGAAAGGAAGTTAAGATGATATCAAGATTGAACAGACCACTTTGAACTTAGGAAGAAAATGATAAATTATTATTGTTAGGTGCTGTCAAGTCAGCTCTGCTCATAGCAGCCCTATGAACCACAGAACGAAACACTGCCCAGTCGTGTTCCAGCCTCATAATCCTTGCTATATTTGAGCCCATCACTGCAGCCACTGTGTCAATCCATCTTGTTGCTGACCCTCCACTTTACCAAGCATGATATCCTTCTCCATAGAATGGTCCCTGCTGACAATATGACCAAAGTAGGTGATACGAAGTCTGGCCTTTCTCACTTCCAAGAAGCATTCTGGATGTACTTCTTCCAGGACAGATTTGTTTTTCTTCTGGCAGTCCATGGTATTTTCAGTATCCTTCGCCAACACCACAATTCAAAAGCATCAACTCTTCTTCAGTCTTCCTTATTCATTGTCCAGATTTCACATGCAAATGAAGTGATTGAAAATACCGTGGCATGGGTTAGGTGCACCCTAGTCTTCAAAGTATTATCATTGCTTTTCAACACTTCAAAGAGGTCTTTTGCAGTAGATTTGCCCGTGCAATATGATGTCTGATTTCAAAACAATGACATCAGTCTCCACCTTATGAAACTAGAAAACAAAGAACTTAAACCAAAAGTAGGTAAATTTGGACCCAAAGTAAAGCAAACAGCAAAAAGCAAGCACATTGAAGGTAAAAAATAAAGAACAGCTGGTTCTTTGAGAATATTCTAAAATAGACAAACTTCTAGTCAGATTGATTAGGGAAAAAAAAGTACACAATGAATAACTATCAAGAATGAGAGAGGGGTCATAAGTATAGATCCTATAAATATTGTGGCAGATAAAGTCAAAGAAAAAAAAAAAAACCATTGCTGTTGAGTCAATTCCAACTCATAGTGACCCTATAGGGCAGAATAGAACTACTCCAAGGGGTTTCTAAGGCAGTAAATCTTTATGCCAATTTAGATGCCTTTTAGTTCCCTTTCTTGCCTTATTGCTCTGGGTTAAGACTTTTAATGCAATATTGACTAGGAATGGTGGTAAATGGCATACTTGTCTGGTACCCATGTGCAAGGGAATGCTTTCAGCCTCTCTCCATTGAGACTAATATTGGTCCTTTGTTTTGTATATATACCTTTAATTATGTTGAGGAAGGAGCTCTGGTGGAGCAGTGGTTAAAGTATTCTGCTACTAACCAAAAGGTTGGAGGTTCTAACCCATCAGCCGCTCCACAGGAGAAAGATGAGGCAGTCTGTTTCTGTAAAGATTTACTACCTTGGAAACCCAATGGGGTTCGCTATGAGTCAGAACTGACTTGATGGTAGTGCGTTTGGGTTTGGATACATAGAGAGACATAAGCTAAAGTGGTATGGGAAGGAGAATGGAACTACATATATATAATAATAATGAATATATGTAAGTTTGACAGAGAATGTTTCTACATATGTATTTACATGTGCTTCAAAATTATCCACGAATATAGTAAAGCAACCAGGGGGCAAAGTTAGGAAAACTTAGCTATAACCAAAAGCCTTGAGGGAATGAGTCATTGGGCCTGAGGGCTCAGAATCATAGTCTTGGGAGACATCAAGGTCAATTGGCACAACATAGTCCACAAAT
>NW_006922125.1:1383869-1385572 GCF_000298275.1 Orycteropus afer afer
TCTGAGACTCTGGCCCTTAGTCACCCTTTGGACCTGGAACTGAACTAACTAATCCTCATGTCTCAATTTTCAGCAGAACAATGGACAAGTCTACAAAATAAACAATAACACTAGGGAGGTATGTACTCCTTAGAACAAGCAACCATTCAAGATCAAAAGGGGAGCATTTGGCCAAGGACAAAGTTAAGAAGGCAGGAAGGGGGAGGAAAAGAAGGAGAAATGGAAATGAGAAAAACAGGGAGAATGTGGGATGAGTGATATTACGTTGAAAGGGCTATAATCAACGACGTGAGATAAAATGTGTATGAACTGTTGAATGGAAAGCTGATTTGCTCTGTAAACTTTCCCCAAAATCACAATAAAAAGTTAAGCATATGTAAATATTTATATAAATATATATAAACTAACGAAGATCACTCAAGAAGAAATCAATAATCTGAATACCCCTATAATTACTACAGAAATTTAATTTGTAGTTAAAAATCCTTCCCACAAGGAAAACATTAGGTCCAGATGGCTTCACTGGTGAATTCTCCAAACATTTAAGGAAAAAATAATAATTCTACACAAACCCTTCCAGGAGAAAGAAGAGAATACTTCCCAACTCATTCTATGAGGCCAGCATTACCCTGATACCAAAATCAGATAAAGACATTCAAGAAAACTAAAGGTCAATATCTCTCAAGAACTTAGATGCAAAAAAATCTTACCAAAAATTCCAGCAAATTGAATCAAAGAATGTATAAAAAGGATACTTCATTATGACTGAAGCAACCTCTCTTCTGAGAATCTGCATTCTGTAATAAGAATCTGGATTGCCACACTTCTTTTTCCCAATAATCTCCAAATTCTAAGTTTTTTTTTTTTTTTAATCCAGGGAACTTTTCCAATGACTCTCATTTTATAAACAGAATTTTATTTTCCTAGCTTACAGTATCTCTTGCTAAGCATTTAAAAAACATAAAAGGTCCATCATCTTATTCAGTACACACTCTAGGAATTCAAAACAGCTGCCTTTTCAAAGAACATACAAAATTTGTAGGAATTCCTAAGATTGTTTCCTATCAGAATGGATGTCTAACTTTCCATGGGATCAAAAGTTAGAAGAAGAAGAAATCCATAGCATGCTTGATAAATTCCAGCTACTCTACTACCAAATGTTAATATTGCACTATTTAATTCTCACACCCTCCTTATGTGATAAAACGTATTTGCTTCTGGAATGTTTATAAAATTAAGAGCTTTGAAAAGTTAGAAAAAAAGACTATTTAATGAGAGAAATGTTCCAATAATGGAGCAGATTAGTCATAAATACACAGAAAGTAAATTTAAAGACAACACCACTACAGTAGGAATAAGAATCTCATTTATTCTAAATGCTATCTTAATGTAATCTGAATACAGGACAGAATTCAGTCATCTGACAAGTCACATTTAAAAAGCAGTATAAGTTTCTATTTATTTGTGACATTTATTCCATCAACACTTTAAATAATAGTCCCTAAGTATAAGGCAAATGCTGTAAGCGATACTATTTCCTAACAATACTTGGAAACATTGGTTACGTGCTGTTCTGGAAAACCATTTACATGAGGGATTCTTCTTCTTCTTGTTATGTGCCATCGTGTCATCTCCGACTCATAACGTCCCGTCCTTGCATTTCCGAGGCAGTATCTCTATGGAAGTTGATTGCCCAACCTTCC
>NW_006922125.1:1386221-1396310 GCF_000298275.1 Orycteropus afer afer
TTAGGTATCAGCACAATGTTGGATTTCCCCCGCTGCATAACCCATTTATTCATTCCTTTACCTTCAGCTATTATTTCTCCTTCCTTCCATTCGTCATTTATTTTCACCCAAACCTTCCCACCTTGGGAGGGGACATCAAATTCAGCTGTTGTACCTATCCATACTGCTGGTTAAATTTAAACTGCACGTTTTTGCCCTGATCGTCACTTTGGAACTGAGTCTCACTACATTTATACACATTACATTTACATTTCAATTACACACAAAATCATGTTCTGATGAAACTACTAGAGTAAAAATCCATTATAACACAGTTCTTCTATAGAAGAGGTGTTGGTTCTGCCTCCTAACAGCAGCTAATAAAAAATTCACCCCATTTAAGGTAAGCACAAGGAGCCCTGGTGGTACAATGGTTAAGCACTCGGCTGCTACCTAAAAGGTTGGTGGTTTGAACCCACCCAGAGGCTCCGCAGGAGAAAGACCTGACGATCTGCTCTGGTACAGATTACAACCAAGAAAATCATGTGGGGCAGTTCTACTCTGTCACATGTGGTTGCTTTCTGTTGAAATAGACTGGATGGAACCTGATAGTAACAAGAGACATCACATCACCGTTCACCTTTCCAACCCAGGAGAGATGGACTCCGGCTCTGAGAATTACTGCTCAAAGCAGACTGAGTTCAGACCGCCTAAGCGCCACATCGCCTGACCCCCCTTTTTCTTTCCTTCCTTTTTTGAAAACCTCAGCAGAACCCCAAGATGCCGCCTAAAGCCCTCATACTTCCCTGAAGTCCAACAGGTAGCTCATCTCCTATGGCGGGCACGCGCTGCTGCCGGGGAGGCTCTGCTGGATTCATCTTCAGTCACTTCCAGCAGGTTAATAGGCACAGGCGATGAGCTCAGCGGGAGATCAAGGAGGCCAAAGTGTGTGGGGAAGATGGTGGGAGGACATTGGGGAAGAGAAGGAAGGAGTCGCTCGGCTGCACTGGTCGCAAAGCGGTGGAGGCGGCGGTAGGGGTAAGTGGCAGGAGATCGCAGGTCCCGCGCCAGGCTGCAGAATCTACAATATTCTGGGGTTGCCTGGAGCGACATGGCGACTTCAACAACTTGCCGCGCCTCTCGCTCAAATATCCTTGCCGCATCTCCACCTTTTTCCAGCAAGCCCTCTACTGTACGTAGCCCAGAGCTGGGCCCAGGACAATTCTGAGACTAGCCAGTGGGGTGGGGCTGTGAGAGATGACGTGACTTGCCCCATTCGCTTGGCAATGACAGAATTGACAAGTTGTAGGGAACTAACACAGGAGCTCTGGTAGCATAGCGCCTAAGCACTTGACTGCTAACCAGAAGCTGGTTTGAACCACCAGCCACTCCTCGGAAGGAAGGTTGGGCAATCCTACTTCCGTAGTGATACTGCCTCGGAAACCCAAGGAGGGGTCGAGCCGACTCGACGGCAAACAACAACAACAACAACAACAAAGGGAACTAACACACCTCTGGCAGGGACGTGACTGAGGCCGCCAGCTCTAGGGCATTCCCACTAATGCATGGGGTGGGATGAGAGGTGTCGGAAAGCACACTTCTGCTCGTCCAAGACGCGTTGTTAAAAAGAAAACAAACACAACTAGTCTCACTTTCACCTGGGGTCCTCCTCCTCCCATTAAGAGCAGAATGTACAGGCCAAGAGCGCCGCCTGCGGGCTCTGGACACGGGACTCACCCCTGGGCTCTGCTTTGCTCTTCACCTTGGCAGGGACACCAGATTTGACACTGTACAATGAGGCATGGGGATTGAAGCGGGTTCGTGCGCCACAGACCCCAGCCCTGCCACCCCTTCACCCTTACTGTTGTTGTTATGTGCCGTCAAGTCGGACCCGACTCATAGCGACCTCTCCTTGGGTTTCTGAGGCAGTATCACTACGAAAGTAGATTGCCCAACCTTCCTTCCCATCACCCTTACTAGCCGCCCCATGTCTGCATCCAAGTTCATTGAACCCATTGCAGTGGAGTCAATTCCAACTCCAAGCACCCCGTTGCCACTTCACTGTGGCTGGGAGAGCCATTTATGGCTGCCCCCTATGCCACCATTTTGTCCCTCATGGGTTCTCAGATCCCAGCAGGAGAGGCAGCTCGCCGCTGGTCTGGCTTCTAGGACAATTTTTTTTTGCTGATGTAGCCCCAGCATCGGCACCAGCTCCCACTCTCTCCCCATGCTCAGCGTTCTGGCATAGTGTTTGGCCTCACTCCTAACCCATCTACCACCACGCCAAGATCCCCGAGTTAACCTCTTCTCCTCAGCCCACTCCTGCCCCCAGGAAGTAAGGGCTGTGGGCCAAATGGGAGCGCCAGAAGGGTGTGCTACACCACTGGAGGACAAAACCCACAGTGGAGGTAGTCAGGCCAGAATTGGAGCAAACCTGGAAAGGAGTATAGGCACCCCAAGAAGCAGTGCCAGACCGGAGCCCCTGGGGGGGGTGCTCAGCCAAGGCTCAAGAGGGAGAGGAACAGGGCCCACCAGGGCAAGGAGGTGAGGTCACCACTCAGGAACTAAGGGACTAGAGTCACCCAGTGAAGGAGATCTGTACGGATGCCACCCATTGAAGATCTGTACAGGTGCCAAGTTGACAAGGGATAGAATTGTGGTAGTTCAGTTTGTGTATCAACTTGGCTGGGCCTGGCTGAGTGGCTGGGGAACTGAATGTAGTATTCCCCATGATGAGACTGGTAATCAACTCCATGGTAGAATCTGGTCTGCTTCCTGTATATAAGCAGAAGCCTTGGGGAATGGCATCTAGTTTATGGCACGCTTGGACCCTGCATGTCATTGTTTATCAGCCTGCCATGCTCTGCCGATCTTGGGACTTACAATGGACTTAAATTAATGGCCTGCCATGTGGTTTGGTAACATCAGGACTGTGCCATTTTATTTGTCGACCTTGGGCTTAGCAGCCTCAGCAGCCAGCAGCTGAGTGAAGAAAAGCCTCTAGCTTCAGTGGCCTGGGAGCTGGAGGCAGAGCTGAAGCCCAAAGCTGAGGGGCTTTCACCCAGCACCTAGAGCTTGGCACTTTGACATTGTACTTAAAGCCTCCAAATTGTAAGAATAAACTCCTGTTTGTTTAAGCCATCCCATTTGTGGTATATTCTTGTCAGAGCAGTACTAGGTAACCAGAACAGTGCCTAAGGCACTTGACTGCTAACCAGAAGGCTGGCAGTTCAAACCCACCAGCCACTCCTCAGGAAGGAAGGTTGGGCAACCTACTTCCTAGTGATACCACCTCGGAAACCCAAGGAGGGGTCGCTATGAGTTGGGTCCGACTCGACGGCACATAATAACAACAACCACACATGAATATGACTTTCTGACTCAAAGAGATATCCTTTCAAGGTTCATCCTACACTTAATGTCTTTTTCTCCTTTTATAATTTCATCTTTTATTTTAAAAAACCAAACATGCATTTATGCTATGCCACCCACTGTTATCAAGTCAATTCCAACTCATAGCAACCCCCATTGGGTTTCCAAGGCTGAAATCTTTGTGGAAGTAGATTGCCTCATCTTCCTCCTGTGGAGCAGCTGGTAGTTTTGAACCACCGACCTTCTGGTTAGCAGCCAAATGCCCTACCCATCACACCACCAGCGCTCCTTCCATTTATACAAAAATAAACACAAAAGCAACTCAAATTCAGAGGCCAGAAGAAAAAGGAAAAAAGAAT
The DNA here is from genome assembly GCF_000298275.1 of Orycteropus afer afer. Classification (NCBI taxonomy): domain Eukaryota; kingdom Metazoa; phylum Chordata; class Mammalia; order Tubulidentata; family Orycteropodidae; genus Orycteropus; species Orycteropus afer. The sequence continues at coordinate 1,389,932 of NW_006922125.1, forward strand.
TATCAAACACTATAAAACATCAAAACCAGAGAGCCATATATTACAGAAAGCACTTTTTAGAAGCTCAGCATACATGATCAAGTAAAATAAATAATAATCTCTTTGTTCCATGTTCCTGTGTGTATTTTGAAACAATGCCTACCTAGAAAATAGTGGATGCTAACTAAATATTTGTTGAAGGATGAATAATTCTTCATTTAAACAGTTAAACAATTTAAACAACAGTTAAAATTAAGGGTAAGTGCTGTCATTAGAAATGGGGGAGTTAGGACTCAGCAAGTTGGCCAACGAATTGCAACAATCCAGGGACTATTTTAATCAAGGAAAACACTGAATCTCAGTAAGAATGATGATCTTCACTGATATCTTAATTCACCCTATTCTTATTAAAACCAAAAAGCTGAACTCACTGCCATCAAGTCAATTCTGACTCATAGCAGCCCCCATTGGATTTCTGAGGCAATAAATCTTTACAGAAGTAGATTGCCCCATCTTCCTTCTGCAGAGCAGCTGATTGCCCCACAACAACAACATTATTAGCTGACTACAGAGCTACCTGAGCAAAGACTTCAGTAACCAAACAAGAGAAAGAATACAGGCTTTACAAATTAGTTAAAGGGAGGCACTAAACAAATAAACAGCAACAACAATAAAAGCAAAAATCAGCAACAACAACAAACTCTAAGAAATAGCAGGGAAAATCTTATTTCCGGAATTCCATATCATATTACATGAAATATCCATTTTGCAACAAAAAATTTTAGACATACAAAGAAACAAGTAAAAATGGTTTTTATAGAGGAAATAAAACAGTAAACAGAAACTGTCCCAAAGGAACAGCTATTGGATTTACTAGACAAATATTTAAATTTTTCCATTTTGTATATATTTAAATAACTAAAGGAAACCATGCCTAAAAAATTAAGGGGAAGTATGATAATGATGTCCCACCAAATAGAGAATATCAATAAAGAGGTGGAATGGAGAAAGTAAATGTGTATTGATACATGCTACCACATGTATGAACCTTTAAACTGTTATGCTAAGTGAAAGGGTCCAGAAACAAAAGACTACATATTTTATAATTCCAATCATATGAAATATCCAAGGCAAAACTACCAAACCAAAACCAAACCCACTGCCATAGAGTCTATTCCAACTCATAGTGACCCTTTAGGACAAAGTAGATCTGCCTCATAGGGTTTCTAAGGCTGTAAATCTTTACGGAAGCAGACTGCCTCATCTTTCTCCCACTTAGTGGCTGGTGGCTTCAATCCACTGTCCTTGCAGTTAACAGGCAAATGCTTTAACTGCTACATCACCAGAGCTCCTTGGCAGAAATAACTACAGATATAGCTAAAAAATAAGTGTTTGTTTAGAATAGGAGGGATATGGTGTTGTGGTTACCTAGCGCTGCTCTGACAAGAATATATCACAAATGGGATGGCCTTAACAAACAGGAGTTTATTCTCTTACACTTTGGAGGCTTTAAGTCCAAGTTCCAAGTGGCAGGCTCTACGGGCTGAGTGAAAGTCCGTCAGCCTTGGGCTTCAGCTCTGCCTCCAGCTCCTGACCCACTGAAGTGGCAGGCCATTAATTTAAGTCCATTGTAAGTCCCAAGGTCGGCAGAGCATGGCAAGCTGCTGAACAACGACATGGCTACATGCAGGCTCCAACCATGCCATAAGCTAAAGACCACTCCCCAAGGCTTCTGCTTATATACAGGAAGCAGACCACATTCCCTAAGGCAGCTACTCAGCTGCTCAAAGTAGATTTCACCATGGAGTTGATGACCAGTCTCATCATGGGCAATACTACATCCAGCTGCCCAGTCACTTAACCAGGCCTAGCTAAGTTGACACACAAACTTAACTACCACATATGGGAAGGAAATGGTAATAGCTAAAGTGTGCTATTGTTGTTGTCGGGTGCTGTCAAGTCAATTTCAACTCATAGCAACCCCACATGGCAGAGTAGAGCTTCCTCAGAACTAGAAAGTTTCTAGACTGTAATCTTGATGGAAGCAGATCATCAGGTCTTTCTTCCACAGAGCAGCTGGGTAGGTTCCAACCACCCACCTTTTCGTTAGCAGCCAAGTGCTTAATCTTTATGCCACTAGAGCTTCTGGTAAAGAACTCACACTTCCTGTACTCTAAAATTCCTGCAAATTTACAGTAATGAGCACAGTGCTCTACTACTATAAGCATAGGTGTATAGCAGTTGAATAAAATGAGTATTTAGAAACAAACCCACACATCTATGGTTAACTGATTATCAACAAGGGTATCACAACATTCAATGGGGGGAAAATGTCTTTTCAGAAAATATTTCTGTGACTTCTATATATTCACATGCCCCCCCCCAAAAAAAAAGAATTTTGAACCTAGCTCATCCCATGTATAAAAATTAACTCAAAATTAATAAAAGATCTAAATTGAAGTGATGAAAGCATAAAAGTCCTTGAAAAACAGTGTCTCTTTTGAGTCGATTCTGACTCATAGAGACCCCCCTTGGATTTCAGAGGAGGTAAATCTTTACTGAAGCAGATTGCCCAGTCTTGCTGCTGAGAAGCATAAATGTAAATCTTCTTCACTTTGGATTAGTCAACAGTTTCCACAAAAGGATAAGCAACAAAAGAAAAATAGATAAACTATATATACTTCATCAAAATTTAAAACTTTTTGGCCTCAAAGGACAACATCAAGAAATTGAAAAGATAATACACAGAATGAGGGAAAATATCTGCAAATCTGATAAGGGTGTAAACACAACAATGCAACGCACTGCCATCCAATCGGATCTGACTCATAGTGACCCCTCCTTGGGTTTTCCAGGCAGTATCACTACGGAAGTAGATTGCCCAACCTTCCTTCTGAGGAGTGACGGTGGGTTTGAACCGCCAGGCTTCTGGTTAGCAGTCAAGCGCCTTAAGCACTATGCTACCAGAGCTCCTCCCTATTAGTCACTAGGGAAATGCAAATAATGAAAACCACAATGAAATACCACTTCACACTCACTATGATAGATATAACCAAGCAAACAGAAAATAACAAGAGTTGACATATACGTGGAGAAAATGGAACCTTCATATATTGTTGTTGGTAATAAAATAATCATGCAAACCAAAACCAAACTCACTGCCGTGGAGTCGGAGCTGACTCATAGTGACCCCTCCTTGGGTATTTGAGGCAGTATCACAACGGAAGTAGATTGCCCAACTTTCCTTCTGAGGAGTGGCTGGTGGGTTTGAACCTCTAGTCTTCTGGTTAGCAGTGAAATACCTTAGGCACTATGCCACCAGAGCTCCTAATAATCATGCAGGGACCATGAAAAAAAGTCTGACAGTTCCTCAGAAAGTTAAACAGAATTACGACATTTCCAATAAATTCTTAAGTATATATATATATTACCAAATGAGTTGAAAACAAGTACTGAAACAAATATCTCTACTCAAATGTTCATAGCAGCAGTATTCACAATAACTAAAGGTTTAAACAACACTAAATGTCCATCAACAGATGAATGGATAAGCAAAATGTGCTACAGACATGCCCCCGCCAAAAAAAACCCATTGCCATGGAGTTGATTCAGATTCATAGAGACCCCATAGGACAGAGTAGAACTGTCCCATAGGGTTTCCAAGGCTATAAATCTTTACAGAAGCAAACTGCCTCGTCTTTCTTCTGCAGAGCAGCTGGTGGGTTCAAACCACCAACCTTTTGGTTAGTAGCCCAATGCTGTAACCACAGCACCGCCAGAGCTCCTTCAAATACATGCAATGGAATATTATTAAGCTGTACAAAGGAATGAAGCACCAATACATGCTACAATAATGGATGAACCTTGAAAACATCACACTAAGTTAAAGAAGCCAGTGTTTAGAATATTCTGTCCATAGAGCTAGAAAGCAAATTGGTGCTTGTCATGTGCTAGGGTAGGGGAGTGAGGAATGGCTGACTGCTAATGGTGACAGGGCTTTCTTTTGGAGTGATGATAATGTTTTGACACTAGATAGAGGTAGTGGTTGCACTACATTGTGGATGTACGGTATACCAAAATTTCACCTCAGTAACAAACAAAATAAAATAAGCCAGCAAAAAAAATGGGCAAAGGACTAGAACACACATTTCTCCAGAGAAGGTATACAAATGGTCAATAAGCACATGAAAAGATGCCTACATCATTATTCACTGGGGAAATAAAAATCAAACCCACAATATTACACACATTAGGTTGCCTACTATATAAAAAAGGAAAAAAAATGGAAAACACTTAGGCAGTTCTTCAAAAAATTAAACAGAGTTTCCATATGACACAACAGTTCTACTCCCAGGCATATACATAAAAGAATATAAACATATTCACACAAAAGCTTGTATACCAATAATCATAGCAGCATTACTGTGCTAGTTGGAGTTGTGTATCAACTTGACTGGACCACAATTCTGTGTGGTTTAAGCAGTTGTGATGTGGGTTATTCCCATGATGGGATCGGATGTATATGTTTTGAAAGGAGTTTCCCTAGGGATGTGGCCAGCTTCCAATATATTTATGGACATTCTGGGAAAAGAGACACTCTTCTGTGGATTGGGATTCTGTTGTGCTGCCTACAACTGTCCATGAGTGAACAATCTACCATTTGGCCTGGAGATCTTGGATTTGTCATTTGTTGGATTCAATTGCCACTATACTGCCTGCCAACCTTGAGCTCATCAGCCCCTGCAGCTCCGTGGGTTCAGGAAAAGCCTCCAGCTTGACGTTTAATCCAAGAACTTGGGATTTGCCAGCTTTTATAAGTGTGTGTGCCATTTTCCTAAGATAAATTTCTCTATCTCTATATGTATATATAGGCTTTACTGGTTTTGCTTCTCTAGAAAACCCAGCCTAACACAATTACTCATATTAGCCAAAAAATAGAAACAATCCAAACATCCACTTATGAATGGGTAAATAAAATATGGTACATCTATACAATGGAATATTACACAGACAGAAAAAAGAATGGAGTACTAATATATACTTCCATGTAGATGACCTTCAAATCATTATGCCAGGTGAAAGATGACAATCACAAAAGAGCATAAACTGTATGATGCTACTTATATGAAATGTCCAGAATAGGCAAATCTATAGAAACATCAAGTAAAACAGTGTTTGCTTCCACCTGAGGCAAAGAAGAAGAGTGAGTGACTGCTTAATGGGTATGGGATTCTTTTTTGTGGTGACAAAATATTTCTGGAAATAGATACTGGTGATGGTTGCCACAACATTGTAAATATACTTTAAAAAATGCTGAATTATATACTTTAAAATGGTGAATTTTTTAGTATGAGAATAATACTTCAATAAAAATATGTTTTCCTTAAATGAAAAATACAAGAATTAATAAAACAGGTTTCCTTGTATTTTGTAGTAAATTATTTATTATTTCCTGGCTTGTTTAATTAATAAAAGTATTTTTATTTCATTTCTAATCCCATCAATCAGACATAGCCAGTATGTTTTTTCTGGTTATATTCCCTTTCTCTTCTAATCATGTACATGTGTCTGTGTATTTAGACATAATATATACTTGAAAATTAAAAGTGAGATCATACTCTAAATACAATTTTATAACATAATTATATTTTATGCAAAATTTCAAACATACAAAAGTGGAAACAACAGTATAATTACTGTTGTTTACCTATCACTCAGATTCAAGAATTATTCAGCCCATGGGCAATTTTGCTCCATCCTTACCTCCTGAGTAATTTAAGCAAATTCCAGACATCAAATCATTTTATCCATAAGTATTTCAGCTTACATATCTAAAAGATAAGTAAGGAACCTTCTAAGAATTATTATGATAATACTAATATCATATTGATAACTTTTATAATAATTTTAATATAGTCAAATATTCAGTGTTTAGATTTCCTGTAACTGTCTAATGAATATTTTTGTTACAGTTTGTTTAAATTGGGGTCCAAATAAATTCTGCACATTGCAATTGTTTGATATGTGTTTGTTGTAAGTGTCTTTTAATGTCTTCCTTTCTCACTTTCAATTTATTTATTGAACCAAAACTGGGTTGTTTGTCCTATAGAGTTTTCCAGAGTCTAGGCTTTTTGTTGGTTTCATTTACTATGTCCTTAATTCATATTATACACATAAGATGCAGCCATTAAAAATCATCTTTCAAGGGCTCCTTGGAAATATGACTGATTCAACTCATAGTGACCCCTCCTTGGGTTTCCAAGGCAGTATCCCTACAGAAGTAGATTGCTCATCGGAGGAGTGGCTGGTGGGCTTGAACCTTCAGGTTAGCCAAATGCCTTAGGCACTATGCCACCAGAGCTCCCTCCAGGACTTGAGCAGGACATTATAAGATGATCTG